>NC_043001.1:87105811-87145811 GCF_006345805.1 Octopus sinensis | reverse complement strand
AGGTATCTATTCAAACACTCAATGTTCTGAGTTCAAATTTCACCTATGGGATTCAATTCCTGCTGAGGGTCAAGGCCAGGCCTGGCCAACTTGAATTACATTGCAGGCCACTTTAATCACAGAAAGTTTTTTGAGAGCCACTTGTATACTGACAGAACTGAAAGCATTTTTGTTTTCTCATGCTATTATTACAATAATGAATGAATGATTGTTATGTCAACATGAAATATCGTTGCAAAAACAGTGGTATCTTTCTTCTTTACTTTTCATTACAATCTTTAATTTTTGATAAAATTTTTTAAATGTTTGTTTAAATAAACCCATTTCAAGATAGTATCAAGTGAGTCACAAGATAAAAGTCTGCAGGCCACATGAAGCCTTTTTTAAGGTTAATTATCTGATTATGGGACCGTAATAAATTATGAAAGTTGTTATAGATGGAGGAAAAGTGTGGTTCTCTGGTACTGCAGTTGAATGCTGATGTGGTTGTGAAAATGATGATGATGATGATAGTGGTGGTGGTAGCTGTGATAATTATGATGGTAGTACTGGTATGTTGGTGATGGTCACAATGATAATGATATTAATAAGAATTAGGATGCTAGCGATGACAGTAGTTACAATCAAGGAGATGATAGTGATGATGATGATCTTGATGTTATGGTAGTGACAATAAGGGGTCATGGTAACGAGGATGATGATAAAAATGATGATGATGATGATGATGATGATGATGATGTGGAGGAGAGAATTATAAAGGATATAGTAAAGTAGGTAGATGATCTTAATCCACACCATGAGGTCTCAGGAATATTATCTCTAACTAAGAAAAAAAGCCCAAAAGAGCTAGAAAGAAGGTGTATATATATATATCTCTTACCTGACAATTAAGTAAACACTAGAACTTACCTGAAAAGAAACAAAAAAAAATGAAGGTGAAACATCAAAAATGTTTAATACTTGAAAAAGTTTATAATATTATTCAAAGTTGAAACACATTTTATCATTATTATTTATATTAATATGCTAAGGCCAAATGTGATATTGGTGTTAGTTGAAGGGAGAGGTAAAATGAGAGAAGGTGAGAAGAGTGTCAGCAGTGAGAGCTAGAAGAAAGGGATCGTTACTACGTTGTGCAGTTGAATAGTTAGTTAACGAGAGAGAGAGAGAGAGAGAGAATGCGTTTAAAGTAAATGGATGTGGTATAGCTGAAAAGAGAGTGAGAGAGAATTAGTATTTTTACTGAAGGCAAGACAGGAGTAGAAAATACAACAATAGTTAACATGCATACGCATATGTTATGATACATCAGTACATTTCAAATAACACACTTATGCATAGGAGTGGCTGTGTGGTAAGTAGCTTGCTTACCAACCACATAATGCCGGGTTCAGTCCCACTGCGTGGCACCTTGGGCAAGTATCTTCTACTATAGCCTCGGGCTGACCAAAGCCTTGTGAGTGGATTTGGTAGACAGAAACTGAAAGAAGCCCATCGTATATATGTATATGTTTGTTTGTCTGTGTTTGACCCTCCCAACATCACTTAACAACCGATGCTGGTGTGTTTACGTTCCCGTAGCTTAGCGGTTCGGCAAAATAGGCCGATAGAATAAGTACTAGGCTTACAACGAATAAGTCCTGGGGTCGATTTGTTTGACTAAAGGCAGTGCTCTAGCATGGCCACAGTCAAATGACTGAAACAAGTAAAAGAGCTAAAAGAGAGTATGCAGTTACATGATTTTAAACATATAACAAAACAATACTGTGACAGATAATAAAAATAAGATTTTGGTTGCTGTTACAGGATTTCTCTATCTAAATGGATAAAGAAGTGCATATTTTTCTAAATCATTAATTTATTAAGCAAAGGTTTCTCTTGTGAATAGCCGAGGAACAAAATATCATATAGAGTTATAGAAACTTCAAAACAAAGCAAAAAAAAAAATTTCAAATCAAGAATTTCAAATAACAGCTGAATCAATTATTTCATTTTTTACAGAATAAATTTGGCATTGCTTGAAAGATGGTCGCATAAGGAGGAAACGAAAAAAAAAAGAATTATTTATCAACACTAAAAATTTCATAAACAATAGCCACCATACTTACTTTTCTGTTTCATATATATAATACTAAATACATGAAAATATCACAATTTTGCACGAGTTGATGAATATATGATGTTGTCTGCATATGACAATACAATAAATGCAGATGCAAAACATTTTCAAATAGTTTTTGTATGCAATGAAATCATGATGGCTAATCATATTTCAATAGGTTTGAAAATATTTTTGCTTATATATTATTACATTGCTTCTCGTCTTCTGTCATTTGAATAATTGGTGACATGAAACTTTGATATGCTTAAATTTCTCATAAAATATACAAGTTCTTCATTATACATTAAGTACTTGTTTTTTTTTGTCACTAAACATAAATGTTCAATGATCTTCCTCATATATATAGGCAAAGGAGTGGCTGTGTGGTAAGTAGCTTGCTTACCAGCCACATGGTTCCGGGTTCAGTCCCACTGCCTGGCACCTTGAGCAAGTGTATTCTACTATAGCCTCGGGCCGACCAAAGCCTTGTGAGTGGATTTGGTAGACGAAAATTGAAAGAAGCCCGTCGTATATATGTATATATATATATGTATGTTTGTGCGTTGTGTTTGTCCCCCTCCTCCAACATTGCTTGACAACCGATGCTGGTGTGTTTACATCTTCGTAACTTAGCGGTTCGGCAAAAGAGACCGATAGAATAAGTACTAGGCTTACAAAGAATAAGTCCTGGGGTCGATTTCCTCGACTAAAGGCGGTGCTCCAGTATGGCCATAGACAAATGACTGAAACAAGTAAATGAGTGAATGAGATATATATATATACTAGCAGTATCGCCCGGCGTTGCTCGGGTTTGTAAGGGAAATAACTATATAAGCATTTTTAGAGATGTAAAATATAATAGCCATCTCAATATGGGTAACCACAAAGGGGGGGGGGTTACTGTAGCTTTTTACGTTCTGGAATTAATAATAAATTTTTAGAGAGTTACTTCCCTTATATATGCCAAAAATGCATTAAAAATGGGAAAAATTGATGGTAAATTTTTTTTAAAAATCGTAGACTCATCGTAGACGCACACTAATACCCAGAAGGGCTCGATATGAATCACGACTATAAGATAAACTGGTTAAACTGCACCGCAAAATGTGGGAGTAGTTAGGAATCTAAATCGTAGGAGACAGACAGCACACAACCTTACTTTTATATATAAAGATATATATTCTAGCAAAAACTGTCCGATGAACGGCAACGGGAAACTCAGAGTAACAGGTTTTGTTGAATTTTCTGCTGCTTTAAATAAAGTATATATATATATATATATATATATATAGAGAGAGAGAGAGAGAGAGAGAGGCAATAAGAAAATGGAGGGGATCAATAAGTAGTTCATCATACATTATATTATGTCAACTTATTTATTTATTTACTAAACTGACATTTACAAGAATATACATACATGTATAACATATTATGTTTTATATATATACACACACACACATACATGCACACACATTTATGTATTGAACCAGCCAGGATCCCTGGTCTGGTGGTACGTAAAAAGCACTATCCGACTCGTGGCCGATGCCAGCGCCGCCTCGACTGGCCTCCGTGCCGGTGGCACGTAAAATACACCAATCCGACCGTGGCCGTTGCCAGCCTCGCCTGGCACCTGTGCAGGCGGCACGTAAAAAGCACCCACTACACTCACGGAGTGGTTGGCATTAGGAAGGGCATCCAGCTGTAGAAACATTGCCAGATAAGAATGGAGCCTGGTGCAGCCTTCTGGCTTCCTAGATCCCCGGTCGAACCGTCCAACCCATGCTAGCATGGAGAACGGACGTTAAACGATGATGATGATGATACAGGAATGGCCAAAAGTCACCCGACAGTAAAGCAAAACCATTTAATTCCAACATTTTTTTTATGTTTAACAACTGAATGAATTTAATAAAAGCATCTAAATATGAAAAGTCCTTCTTGAGTGACATATTTTTCCTTTCGAGTCCATACGGAATTACAGATAGTATTTATGGAATTTTGATTTACTGTCGGGGGACATTTGGCCCACCCTCTCTTTTTACTTGTTTCAGTCATTTTGACTGCGGCCATGCTGGAGCACCGCCTTTAATCGAGCAACTCAACCCCGGGACCTATTCTTTGTAAGCCCAGTACTTATTCTATCGGTCTCCTTTGCCGAACAGCCAAGTGACAGGGACATAAACACACCAGCATTGGTTGTCAAGCAATGCTAGGGGAACAAACACAGACACACAAACATACACGCACATACATACATATACATATAAACGACGGGCTTCTTTCAGTTTCCGTCTACAAAATCCACTCACAAGGCTTTGGTCGGCCTGAGGCTATAGTAGAAGGCACTTGCCCAAGGTTCCACGCAGTGGACTGAACCCAGGAACCATGTGGTTGGTAAGCAAGCTACTTACCACACAGCCACTCCTGCGCACATACATACATTCATATATATATCTTTATATATATATATATATATATATGATGGCCACAAGCTTGTTCTTGAGTATGGCTATTGCTTGAAGCACTTCAGCAATGGTTTCATATGTGAGAAGCATGGAAGTGGCTTTTCAGGCCAGTAAGTGACCACAGATGTTATGTATATGGTTACCTCCAACAACATGAGCCACTTGCAGTTTCATGTCACATTTTAAGCCCACAGCTGATAGGTAAATCTTCCTGCATTCATGGCATATTTTTATGCTGTGTATGGTGACATCCAAGCCAACTCTAAGTAAATGACTTTTTTTTTTGTGACTTTTAATTCCTGTGCTGCTGAAACAGACTCTCCTACATTCTTCACATGTTAGCTCACTCTGGTCACCCACATTTCCTAGAAATATCACGTCCATACCCTTTCTGGAATTCTACTTCAACTTCTTATGGTTTCTTTAAGCTATTTCAAAGTTCTCATTTCTGTCGTACACTGCTTTCTTCCATCTTGCCTTGTCAGTTGCAATTTCTTCCCATTCATTTTTCAAGATGTTAGCTTTCTTCAATGATATTTTATGCAATTCTTGAACCTCAGTTTACATACATAATACACACACACACACACACACACATATATACACATGCTAATATTGAACAGTGAGAAAGAATGCTCAACACTGCATTGGCAAATAAATATTCTTTATATATGGGTAAACAAGGCTACCATTGGTTTCATATTGAGAGAAAATTTTTCATATACATGCATCTATATATACACATATATACATTATATATAAACGCACATACACACATATATAAAAATACCTACACACACATATACACAGACATATGTATATATACACATACAAATATTTATACACACACACATATATACACATATTTATGTGTATGTATATGTACATTTACATACACAGATACACACACACACATATGTGTGAGTATTTAGAATAGAACAGTATTAATAAAATTATTTGAGGACATGCAAAAGAGCATCTTTAAAGGGATGTTATATATATACATGTATGTGTGTGTATACATATATACAAAAGAAGACAGTCTCCCATGCAAGCAGAGACATTCATTCCTTTACACACAAAGAAGCATTCACATACACAATCAGTTACATGAAATGTATAGACATCTATAAGCAAACACACACACACACACACACACACACATATATACACATGCTAATATTGAACAGTGAGAAAGAATGCTCAACACTGCATTGGCAAATAAATATTCTTTATATATGGGTAAACAAGGCTACCATTGGTTTCATATTGAGAGAAAATTTTTCATATACATGCATCTATATATACACATATATACATTATATATAAACGCACATACACACATATATAAAAATACCTACACACACATATACACAGACATATGTATATATACACATACAAATATTTATACACACACACATATATACACATATTTATGTGTATGTATATGTACATTTACATACACAGATACACACACACACATATGTGTGAGTATTTAGAATAGAACAGTATTAATAAAATTATTTGAGGACATGCAAAAGAGCATCTTTAAAGGGATGTTATATATATACATGTATGTGTGTGTATACATATATACAAAAGAAGACAGTCTCCCATGCAAGCAGAGACATTCATTCCTTTACACACAAAGAAGCATTCACATACACAATCAGTTACATGAAATGTATAGACATCTATAAGCAAACACACACACACACACACACACACATATGCACACAGAGGCAAAGTTTAGAAACATGAGGGCATGAAAGTAAGAACCTGAGCTGAGCGATATACAACATATGCATGTACTCACACACATGCACACACACATACACTCACACACATTCACACATATACATCAATATACCCTTTGTACCTCTCCCTTGACATGCCGTGACTCATAACTTAGCATCACTGGTTTCCTTGGAGATTATGGAATACAAACATCACCACCAGCACTGATGGCACACCTTACACCACTGCCACCACCACCACCACCACTGTTATCTCTGTTGCATTATCACAACATCACCTTCACCAGTGTGAATGGCACATCCTATCCTGTTATCACTAACGCTATCCTATACCACGACCATGCCGCATTACGCTACATCAACATCACACCCTAATATCCCCACACCAGACTATACCAACATTGCAACTACCACCACCACCATCGTATCACACAACACTACATCACCAACATACCATATTGAGACCGCACCATACAATATCATCACCGACACCACTCAATGTAAACTTCTTGTAAGATGGCAAGTTGGCAGAATTGTTAGGAAACTGGGTAAAATTTTTAGCAGTATTTTGTCTCTCTTACTCTCTTTTACTGGTTTCAGTCATTTGACTGTGGCCATGCTGGAGCACCGCCTTTAGTCGAGCAAATTGACCCCAGGACTTATTGTTTGTAAGCCTAGTACTTATTCTATCGGTCTCTTTTGCCGAACCGCTAAATCACGGGGACGTAAACACACCAGCATCGGTTGTCAAGCGATGTTGGGGAGACAAACACAGACACACACACACACATATATATATATACAATGGGCTTCTTTCAGTTTCCGTCTACCAAATCCATTCACAAGACTTTGGTCGGCCCAAAGCTATAGTAGAAGACACTTGCCCAAGGTGCCACGCAGTGGGAATGAACCCGGAACCATGTGGTTTGTAAGCAAGTTACATACTACACGGCCACTCCTGCGTCTGTCTATGTTCTGAGTTCAAATTCCACTAATGTCTACTTTGCCTTTCACCCTTTTGGGGTCAATAAAATAAGTACCAGCTGAACACTGGGGTTGATGTAATCTACTTACTCACTTCCCTAAAATTGCTGGCCTTGTGCCAAAATTTAAAACTGATATTAATTTCATATCCATATCACACCGTATTTACACAATGCTACACCATATTTAGCCAACAAGAGAGCTTCTATGTAATCGCTCAAGCTGCTAGAAATAACAGCCAAATCTTCTTTGAATTACACTTGACCATCTTAGGAAGAACAGGCTGCATAATGTGGTTTCATATTCTTTTTACACAAGAAAAATCAGGATGGTCATGGCTGGAGCACTTTTGATTATAGGTTTGTTTGAATACAACAACAGTATGGGGCTGTGTAAATTGTAGATATTGCTACAGATAATTTGTTTGTTTTTAGAGAAGTAGGTGTGAAAGGTAGATGTTGAAGTGGGAGAGAAGGGATGTGATGAATAGTGGTTTGAGGGAGGATACACAGAAGAGGAGTTAAGGGAGGGAGAGAGGATAAATAGAACAGAGTGGGGGGGGGGGTAGAGAGAGAGGCTAGAGTGTAGTGTGATGTAATAAATAAAATAGGGATTTTCTAGGGATATATTTCTCATCTTGTATATCAACATCCCTATTTTGTTTCTTTTTAACCATTTTGATACCAATCCCACCAAAGATTGTATCTAGTTCTGTGATGCAAACTTCCTGTTTTGAAGTCATCTAAACTAAAATATTCCACCAGAAGTCCATATTAATTCATATTCCAAACACCAGCTTAATAATGACAAAGTTTCAGTCATTTTACTGCAGCCATGCTGGAGCACTGCCTTTAGTCGAGCAAATCGACCCCAGGACATATTCTTTGGAAGCCTAGTACTTATTCTATCAGTCTCTTTTGCCAAACTGCTAAGTTACGGGGACATAAACACACCATCATCAGTTGTCAAGCGATGTTGGGAGACAAAAACCCATGAACAAATGCACAGTGTTTGGCGTTAGGAAGGGCATCCAGCGGTAGAAACTCTGCCAGATCAAGATTGGAGCCTGGTGCAGCCATCTGGCTCGCCAGCCCTCAGTCAAAATCGTCCAACCCATGATAGCATGGAAAGCGGACATTAATCGTTGATGATGATGATGATACACATATATACATATATATGATGGGCTTCTTTCAGTTTCCATCTACCAAATCCACTCACAAGGCTTTGGTCGGCCTGAGGCTATAGTAGAAGACACTTGCCCAAGGTGCCACACAGTGGGAATGAACCCAGAACCATGTGGTTGGTAAGCAAGCTACTTACCACACAGCCACTCCTGCACCTATGTATTATTTACTACAAACTCATTATTATTATCATTTTTAAAATTAAATACACCACATGTACATATGCATATGCGTAAATAGATATATGCATGCAACATGTCCGGATGTTATCTAATGCAGCCAATGCAGTCACTGCCTTTTCAAACTTTTCCAACAAGCTGTTGTGCATTGGAGCACTATTTACAATAAGCACATCACCAGAGTAATTAGCATGCAGGACAAAGTGCTTGGCAGCATTTCATCCATATTTATGTTCTGAGTTCAAATGCTGCTGAGGTTGACTTTACCTTTCATCTTTTTGGGTGTTGATGAAATAAGTATCAGTTGAGCATTGCACTCGATGTAATCAACTTTCCCACCCCTCAAAATTGTTGGCCTTATATCTATTATTCTTTTGTTCTTTTATTCTTTTTAATCATTTGACTGTGGCCATGCTGGAGCACAGTTTTTTAGTCGAACAAATCGACCCCAGGACTTATTCTTTGCAAGCCTAGTACTTATTCTATCAGTTTCTTTTGCCAAACTGCTAAGTTACGGGTACGTAAACACATCAACATCAGTTGTCAAGCAATGGTGGGGGACAACACAGACATACAAACACACACACATGCATATAGCTATGTATATATATACGATGGGCTTCTTTCAGTTTCTGTCTACCAAATCCACTCACAAGGCTTTAGTTGGTCCAAGACTATAGTAGAAGACACTCACCCAAGGTGCCATACAGTGTGACTGAGCCTGGAACCATGTTGTTGGGAAGCAAACTTCTTATTTCTTTATTGCGCAGAAGGAGCTAAACACAGAGGAGACAAACAAGGACAGACAAAGGGATTAAGTCGATTACATCGACCCCAGTGCATAACTGGCACTTAATTTATCGACCCCGAAAGGATGAAAGGCAAAGTCAACCTTGGTGGAATTTGAACTCAGAACATAACGGCAGACGAAATACCGCTAAGCATTTCGCCCGGCGTGCTAACGATTTTGCCAGCTTGCCGCCAGGAAGAAAGCTTATTTCTTTATTGCCCACAAGGGGCTACACATAGAGGGGACAAACAAGGACAGACAAAGGGATTAAGTCGATTACATCGACCCCAGTGTGTAACTGGTACTTATTTAATTGACCCCAAAAGGATGAAAGGCAAAGTTGACCTCGGCAGAATTTGAACTCAGAACGTAATGGCAGATGAAATACCACTAAGCATTTTGCGCAGCGTGCTAACGATTCTGCCATCTCGCCACTGGGAAGCAAGCTTCTTACCACAAAGTTATGCCTGCACCTATACCACATTGCCATGTGGAATTATTACTATTTTAAACTTAAATACTTGTGTACATATGTATATACATGCACAACCAAGATGTTACCTAAAGGTGCAGGTGTAGTTGCTGTCTTGTTGGCAAACAGTGAAACTTTTTACCAACAAGTTGTAGTGCACTTGAACACAATACAGTAAGCTCATTGTTGTTATTATTATTATTGTTATAGTAAGAGAAAGCTTGGAATTGTTTACAGAGGAAAAGTTGTAGCTTTCAGACTGAACTTGCTTAGTTTATATTATTGAATGAACAAATTAGATGTAACAGATTGCCAAAAAAAATAGTAAAAATATATTGAAATGAATTAGAGAAGGAAATCAATAAATTTGCTGAGAATTATACTGGATAACATTGAATAAAGGAAATGAATTGATGATGGTGGTGTTGATGATCGAAGTGGTGATGGTGGTAGTGGGGAGGTGGTCGATGTGTGTGGGTGGATAAAGGGTGATGTAAGCAGTAGTGCTTCTGATGGTAATGATGATGGTAGTGGCGGTGGTAGTGGTGATGATGATGGTGGCCTTAATGATCAAAGTAGTAATTGCAGTAGTAGTAGTAGTAGTAGTAGTAATAGTAGTAGTAGGGAGTGGGGGAGAGTGGTGATTTTGTTGGTAAGTGATTGGGTGGGGAGTTGACATGGGTAGAAGTAATGCTTCTGATGGTAATGATGGCAATGGTAATAATGATGATGGTGATGGTCTTGATGATCAAAGTGGTGATGATGCTAGTGAGGAGTAGAGAGGAGATGATGTTTTTTTGTGGAGTAGGGGTGCTGTCATTAGAAACACAGCTTCAGTGGTGGCAATAGCAGTAATAGTTAATGGTGTAGGTGTGCAATGATGTAACAATGATGATGATGGTTGTGATAGTATTGGTAGCAACTGCAGTGGTTATAATGGTGGAGGAGCTGAAAATGATTTTGATGGGATGATGATGATGGCATGGCGATGATGATGATTGTTGTCGTCACCACCACCATCATCAATATTAGCTCAACACTTCCAGTGAAGCCACCCATAGTTGCCCAACTATTTTTATTTTATTCCTGGCAAATTGTAAAGAAATCTTTGTTAACTTTTTTCATACAGATTCTATATCATATTTCATTTTAAACACACACGTGTGCATATACACACCTGCCTGTGCATTTGTGCTTGCATGCATGCACACATACACACTATTACAACCTGCACTGCCATTGTCATCCTTATCACCACCACCATATCTTTCTCATCATCACCACCCTAAAGCACCACTACCATCATCATCAACACCAACAACATCACCTCATGTCACCTGCAAAGGAAGCCAATACTTCTGAGTAAGATCTGATATAGGATAGAAGGGACACTTTCACCTTCCTTGAATGAAACAATACTTATCAAGCTGTTGGCAAAATAAATTACACCTAATACATTCTATAAAATAGTCAGTTGTAGGAAGGGAATTCAGTCATAGAAAACATGCCAAATGTAATTTACAAACAGGATGTAAACTTTGTTAGTCACAGTTCAGGCTACATGTTGTTGAGGGCAGTAATTGAACAAGAACTGATACAGGTACAGGAAATTGCTTTGAACTGCTTTCATGAGATAAGTCTTAGGTGTTGATGGTATAGTTAAATGTATGCTGTGCATTTTGTAAAGTGGTTAGTGAAAGGAAAAACAGCTAGCCATAGGAAACATACCAAAATGTGAGGAAAAGGGAAGGGTATCTTTAAATGGAAACATGGCCTGAATGTTTGCAACACAGTAGACTCGGTTAAAAGTACTCAAGGTGCCAAGGGATGGTGTTAAACTGGTCACTGGGTTAAGTCTATGACCCATGTAGGACATGGTGGGATTTGAACAGGGAATTTTAAGAGCCAGAACAAATACTGTAAGGCATCCTGGTCTAACTGTCTTACACTTACACCAATCCACCAGCTTGAATAGCATTCGCTTTTTAAAAATCCTGAAAGGGTGAAAAGCAAATGTTGGATTTGAACTCAGAGCACAAAGAGTCTGAACAAGTATTGCAAGGCATTCTGTCTGACACACTAATGACTCTGCCAATTCGCCTAGCAGAAATGAATATTTTTGTAAAGGCAGAAGAAAAAAAAACAATCCAAATTAGGCTGTGCTTAATATGCAGAAAGGGATTTGATAGGAATTTCATATAGTGCACCTGTACAAACAATGGGTAAAGGGGATCTAAAGCAGGTTTATGGAGAAGAAGGGTGCATGAGAGTAGTAAGCCATAAAAGCACCAAAAAAATAAAGTTTTTCAATTGCCTGGAAGGTTTACAAGAAGTAGATAGTAGCTTCTGTTATATGGGGGTTTCCAGCAATGTTTTAGGGCATAGACACACTGGACAGTTGCCTGGGGACCTCACAGGTCTAGAGGTCCAGTTCTGATCCCTACGTGCTGTGGTTTGCTGTCAATAAACAAATACTTTAGGGCCCATTGCATTGATTTACTTGGGGTGGGAGTGGGCTACAATGCTGCTAAAATGTTGCTGGGTGCCCCAACTAGAGATAGAGGTAAGATATTTGTTGCGAAAATATAGAAGCAAGGTCAAGGACAGTGGAAAACATTGAAGGAAGTATTATCTGTTAACAATAACGTGCTTCTCTGTTTGAGTATACTCATGTTTTGAGTTCTATTTTTTCCTGTTTGTATCACCAAATCTCTCTTTCTCTCTGTATGTATTAATGGAAAGTTCCTGGCTTTGGGTAAAAGAAAATAGCACAAGGATCAAATACTTATGATTTTATTCAACATATTCCCCTCTCAGATTCACTTATTGCAGTGGGCCTTCAGTTTTTCTAAGCCTTGTAAAAGAACTCCAGCCAGGTCTTTCGTGATACTCTTAAATCCAGAAACTTTTCAGTACTCCCTCAAATATATATATATATATATATATATATATTAGAAGAAATAAGGTATATAATCTAATATACCTTATTTCTTCTAATATATAATACCTGTACATCATCTCCAAACCTTCTAATATATATATATATATATATATATGTACACACACACACACACATTCAACATTTATCTATATACACATATCCAAATATACACACATGTACATACACATGTTAATTTAAGATTGATACACCAGCTTGATAATGACAAACTTGTTTTAGTAACTTTTTCATTACTTTCAAAATTAATTAAAACAAAAGCAGTGCATTTCTATAGAAATATGGTAACGAATCAGATACTATACACATTAACAATGAAGCACCTATGGGATCACTTGCATTGCTAGATAAAGGAGCCAGATCTCCCTCAAATCACCTTTTAAACAAAAACAAAACCCAACAAAATAACAGGGAAGATCCTTAGATAATGCAGATTTATTGTGATTGAAAATAAGACAGAGTGGTTATGACTGCAATAACTCTGATTAAAGGGTTGTTCAATTTAGACTAACTTGGGGCTAAACAACAACACCCACACTACCACACTGCACTGCACTATATTACCCATGCCACAGCACATTATACTGCATCACATCTCCCCTCACCACACCAGACAGTGATACAGTACATTGCAATTTGTGGATAACTGAAGCAGTCTGTCTGCAGTTAGGCTCTAAACAGAATTCTATTAGAATAATCTAAATATAACTAGCAACATTAGGATGCTTTGCTTCATTGCCTGCTTAAAAGCATTGGCATTAAAAAAAAAGATATGCTATAATAATAAACAAAGGGGTGAATATATAATATATAATAAACAAGACAAATAAATAAGTAATAAGGGTTTAAAATTTTGGCACAAGGCCAGCAGTTTTTTGAGTTAGGGAGTCGATCATATTGATCCCAGTACATGACTGGTTCTTATTTTTGAAACCTTGTAAGGATGAACAGCAAAGTCAACTTCAGTGGCATTTGAACTCAGAATGTGAAGGTAGATGAAATGCTAAGCATGTTTATCCAGCATGCTGGCACACGGCCAGGAATTTGTGGAGGAGTTGGTGATGATAGTAGAAGTATTAGCTGGGATCAATTTAGATCCCAGTGCACGACTGGTGCTTTATGTTATTGTTCCTTGAAGGATTAAAGTTGAAATTGACCTTCATCGGATTTGAACTTAGAATGTGAAGAGCTGAAACAAATATTGGAAAGCATCTTTTATTGACAGTCTAATAATCCTTACAAGGCCTGAAATTTGGGGGGAGGGGACTAGTCGATTGCACAGACCCCAGCATCTCACTGGTACTTATCAACCCTCAAAGGACGAAAGACAAAGTCAACCTTGGTGGAACTTGAACTCAGAACATAGTGACAGATGAAATACCACTAAGCATTTTGCCTGGCGTGCTAACGATTCTGCCAGCTCGCCACCTTAATAATAATAAAGTTAATAATCATAATAATAGTTTCAAATTTTGGCTTAAGGCCAGTATGTTCAGGGTAGGGGTTAAGTGAATTACGTTGAACCCAGTGCTCAACTGGTGCTAATTTTACTGACCTTGAAAGGATGGTTGTGTCTGAACTCAGAATATAAAGTGGGAAGAAATGTCACTAAGTATTTTTTCCGGTGCAGTAACAATTCTGCTAGTTTGCCACCTTAATAATAACTATTATAATTCTTTCTAATTTTGGCAGACGGTCAACAATATTTAGAAAAAGGAGCAAGTCAAATACATTAACACCAGTACTTGACTGGTACTTATTTTATTGACCTCATAAGAATGAAAAGCAAAGTTGATATTGGCAGCATTTGAACTGAAAAAATAAACCTGGAAGAAATATTGCTAAGCAATTTGCCTAGCGTGATTACAATTCTGCCAACTCACTGACTTAGCAATAATCCTTTCTACAATAGATACAAGGCATGAAATTGGAGGGAGGTGGGGATAGTCAGTTACATCGACCCCCAGTATTCAACTGGTACTTAATTTATCGACCCCAAAAGGATGAAAGGCAAAGTCGACCTCAGCCGAATTTGAACTCAGAATGTAGTAGCAGACAAAATACAGCTAAGCATTTTGCCTGGCATGCTAACGATTTTGCCAGCTTGCTGCCTTTGACTTAGCAATAATAACAATTGTTACATCTACTAGACACAAGGCCTGAAATTTGGAGGGAGAGGGCTAGCTGACTACATCAGCTCCAGTGTTCAACTGGTACTTATTGACTCGTAAAGATGAAAGGCAAAATTGATCTTGGTAGAATTTGAACTCAGAACAACAATAGTGATGTTTCTAACAAAGGCACACAGATCACTGCTTTTAATAAAAGTAATAATTCTTTCAAATTTTGGCACAACACCAAACAGTTTTTGTGGAGTGGTTAAGCTGATTACAGAGACCCCAGTACATGACTGGGATCTTTTCAATTGTGTGGCCAGGAGCCCAGATCTTTCTACTTAACTAAATAATTTGAAACTTCGTATGCTGGTACAGTGTTTCAAAACAAGACACAGGTTGGAACTAGTTTATTTGAGAAAAATCTATTTTATGACTTTAATCGTAGATTAAAACTGCGAATTTTAACCAATAAGATTGCTTGTTTTCATATTTAATACGTTACTGCATTCTGTTAGTGTGATGTAGAAAGCAGTTTTGTGACGTAGGCAACTGTGCACATTTGAGGCTAACATACATAGATACATACACACACACACACATACATACAGATACACATACACCGAGTATTCACTCGAAAAAACTAAACACTGAATCGGCCATACATACATGTGTGACACACACACACACACACACACACACATACATAGATACATACACACACACACACATACATACACACACATACATACATACACACACACACACACATACATACAGATACATATACACCGAGTATTCACTCGAAAAAACTAAACACCGAATCGGCCATACATACATACATACATACATACATACATACACACACATACATACACACACACACATACATAGATACATACACACATACATACATACATACATACATTCATACATATACACATACACCAAGTAAAAAATTTCATCGTTACTGTTTTGTTTACATTTGTTTACATACCATATGTTTAATACGTCACCAAATTGGTGGCCGAGACGGAGTAAATAATATGAAGCCGAAAGACGGAATACCATTGGTTAAAATTCTAATTATTAAACAATGTTAAACTTAGAAGTTACAATTCCGTTTTCATTCTGGTTTACAATTAAGTTTACTTTTGACACATTCTACCAGTATACGAAGTTACAAATTGTTTGGTTCAGTCGGAAAAATTTGAAAAAACTGGCTTCACAAATGAAAAGATCCCATGACTGGTACTCAATTTTATTGAGCCTGGAGAGAAAGTTATCTTATCTATTCTGCAATTTTGTTCTATACATAACTTCTCTGTGCCTCTAATTCCTCAAAGACACATCAACATAGGTGTAGGAATGGCTGTGCTGTAAGTAGCTTGCTGACCAACCACATGGTTCTGGGTTCAGTCCCACTGTGTGGCACCTTGGGCAAAGTGTTTTCTACTATAGCCTCGGGCCGACCAAAGCCTTGTGAGTGGATTTGGTAGACAGAAACTGAAAGAAGCCCATCGTATATAAGCAAATATGCGTGTGTGTGTCTTTGTGTCTGTGTTTGTCTTCCCAACATCGCTTGACAACCGATGCTGGTGTGTTTACATCCCCGTAACTTAGCAGTTTGGCAAAAGAGACTGATAGAATAAGTACGAGGCTTCCAAAGAAGTCCTGGGGTCGAGTTGCTCAACTAAAGGCGGTGCTCCAGCATGGCTACAGTCAAATGACAGAAACAAGTAAAAGAGTTTAATTATTTAACCTGACAGAAATAGTAACCAAATTTCCTAAAATTACACACCTGCAGTCTTAAAAATAGTACTATTTTGTTCTCTATTTGAAGAATTTCTAATAGGAGATATCTTACATGCTTCTCCTGCATGTACAATTTTGTAACTCCTATTATCAAAGGAAACATGTGTAATGGCGTATAAATAATTTTCCCAATCTCCTGTTTTAATATATAATTACACTGCAAAAAATATTTCTCAGACTTTTTAACACTTATGCATGCATGTCTCACACAAGTATAACATCTACTTATAGACTTGGAATACTGGATAAGCAGATGTGCTGCAAGGGGACATAGCCTAGATTTTATCCCTATCTACAGAATAAATATATATATATATATATATATATATATAATATATATATATATAAGCATGACTGTGTGGTAAGAAGTTTGCTTCTCAACCACATGTTTCTGGGTTCAGTCCCACTGAGTGGCATCTTGGGCAAGTACCTTCTACTATGGCCTCAGGCTGACCAAATCCTTGTGAGTCGATGGAAACTGAGAATAGCCTGTTGTGTGTATGTATATACCGTATTTTAATGTGTATAAGGAACACCCTAATCTTGGAAAAACAGTTTTGTAAGGTATTATAATACTATCCATGTATAAGAAACTCCCATATTTTTTAAACCTAATTTTTGACAAAAAAGGGTTCCTTATACATGTGAAAATACGGTATGTGTGTGTGTGTGTACATGAGTGTGTGTGTGTGTGTGTGTGTGTGTGGTGTGTGTGTGTGTGGTGTGTGTGTGTGTGTGTATGTGTGTGTGTGTGTGTGTGCATGTATGTCTTTTGAATGTGTCTCTAATCACTGTTGGTGTGCTTATGTCCCTGTAACTTAGCAGTTTGGCAAAAGAGACTGAGAGAATAAGTTGATTTGTTCAACTAACATTCTTGAAGGTGGTGCCCCAGCATGGTTGCAGTCAAATGACTGATAAAATATTTTTACACACACACACACACACACACACATATGCATGTGTGTGTGTATGTCCTCCAATTTGTCTCTCCCCATCCTCCATCACTTAACAACCTGCATTGGGTTGTTTACCAGTTATGTAAATGCATAACTTAGTGGTTCGGCAAAAGAGACCAATGGAATAAGTACCAGACTTTAAAAATAAACACAGAGTTCAATTTGTTTGGCGAAACCCTTCAAGGCAGTGCCCCAGCATGGCCACACTCCAAAGCCCAAAACAAGTATAAAATAAAAGATATGAGAAAGATTTATTTCTCTCCAATTACAACCGTTTTGCAGCAACGACGACATCCACAACAACAACAACAGCAGCAACAACAACAGCAACAGCAACAACAACAACAATAACAACAACAGCAGCAGCAACAACAACAATAACAGCAATAAGAAAGACTGACAAAGTTAGACCAGCATGGAAAAGTGTGTGTAATGGAACCCAAGAATTGTTAATATCCAATATGAAGAACAGGTTTCTGTGGCAACAGTCTGGATGAGAAGCAGGCAAGTAGGGATTGTGGGGGGAAAAGTAGCAGATATGATGGGGAAGGGGATGTCACTGTGGAATGTTTAGGGATCAGGATGGTGGAGGCAATGGTGGAGGAGATAATGGTAATGTCACTGTTGCTGTTGTTTAGCCTCATTCACGTCAGGCCTAATTGAGCTGATCTATGATCAACCATCCCTGACCATACTGGAAGGTGATGGGGTAGGCGTACATCTAGGGTTATCAAGGACTACATTATCTAATTTGTTTCTGTTTTTTTTTTAACACTGTAGGATTGTGATTTAATGGGACTACTTGCAGCAGTTTGAGCACCCAAATAGAGGCTTTCCTGTTGACAATGGTGGTGATAATGATGGTGATTTTGATAGCGGTTTGTAGTAGTGGTAATGGTGGTGGAGGTGGTGGTGTTGTTATTGCTGGGATATTTTCAATAACAGAAATTTTATATTGTCACACAGAAACAGATTTCTCTCCTTCACACACACACACACTGCTTGTGCTAGTATGAATAGGCAAGTGTATATAAAACACTTTAATTCAGCCAATCATACTACATAATTGTGGGAAATGGGATAATTTTAATAACTGCAGTTTTAGGCATTATATACTTGGGAAAAACACTATGACCTTGTATCTATATTAAAAATAATATACTCATCATCATCATCATCATCATCAATATCATCATTACAAAATTATTATTAAGATAAATTTTAATGGTTTCAAATTTTGTCACAGGGGCAGCCATCTTGTGGGAAGGGATAAGTTGAATACATCAACCTCAGTGTTCAACTGGTTCTCGTTTTATTGACCCCGAAAGGGTGAAATACCGCTAAGCATTTTGTCCAGCATGCTAACGATTCTGGCAGCTCACTGCCTTAATTAAGATAAATATTATTGCTAGAAAAAATGCTTTAGGACATTTTGCTTTCTGGATTTTTACATTCTGGGTTCAAATCCTACCAAGATTTACTTTGCCTTTCAATCTTCTAGGGGTACCAGTGAAGTACTGACGCCAATGATCAACTAATCCTTTTCCCTTAAAATTGTTAGCCTTGTATTCAAAGTAGAAACTATTATTATAATTTTTATTATTATTATTAAGGCAGTGAGCTGGCAGAACCATTAGCACACTGGGCTAAATGCTTAGTGTTATTTTGCCCATTGCTACGTTCTGAGTTCAAATTCTGTTAAGGTCGACTTTGCCTTTCATTCTTTTGGGGTCGATAAATTAAGTACCAGTTGAACACTGGAGTCGATGTAATCATGCCGTCCCCTAAAATGATTCCCTTGTGGCAAAATTTGGAACCATTATTATTATTATTAT
This sequence comes from Octopus sinensis, assembly GCF_006345805.1. Lineage (NCBI taxonomy): Eukaryota > Metazoa > Mollusca > Cephalopoda > Octopoda > Octopodidae > Octopus > Octopus sinensis. The sequence continues at coordinate 87,126,200 of NC_043001.1, read as the reverse complement.
TGGGAGAGGACCAATCGATTAGATCGATCTCAGTACACAACTGGTACTTAATTTATCGACCTCGTAAGGATGAAAGGCAAAGTCGACCTCGGTGGAATTTGAACTCAAAACGTAAAGATAGATGAAATACTGCTAAGCATTTCGTCCAGCGTGCTAACGATTCTGCCAATATTATTATTATTAAGGCAGCAAGCTGGCAGTTCAAATTCTGCTGAGGTCGAATTTGCCTTTCATTCTTTTGGGGTTGATAAATTAAGTATCGGTGAAACACTGGGGTCAATATAATCAACTAGTCCCCACCCTACAAATTTGAGGTCTTGTGCCTCCAGTAGAAAGGATTATCATTATTATTATTATTATTATTATTAAGGCAGTGAGCTGTCAGAATTGTTAGCATGCTCAGCAAAATGCTTAACAGTATTTCATCTGTCTTTATTTTCTGAGCTCAGATTCTGCTGCAGTTGACTTTGCCTTTTATCCTTTTGGAGTCAATGAAATAAGTACCAGGTGAATACTGGAGTTGATGTAATCGACTATCCCCCTCCTACAAATTTCAAGCCTTGTGCCTATAGTAGAAAAGATTATTATTATTATTATTGTGGTAAACAAGCAGAATCATTATCATAAGGGACAAAATGCTTTTTCTTCTACTTGTTTCAGGCATTTGACTTTGGCCATGCTAGAGCACCGCCTAATACCATTTTTTCTGGTTTTATGTTTTGAGTCCAAATTCTGCCATGGTTGACTTTGCCTTTCATCCTTTTGGAGTTGATAAAATAAGTACCAGTTGAACACTGGAATTGATGTAATCAACTTATCCCCTCCCATAAAATTTCAGGCCTTGTGCCAAAATCTGAAACCCTTATTATCATTAAGAGTGGCATGCTGGTAGAATCATTAGCACATTGGGCAAAATCCTTAGCAGCATTTCTTCCAGCATTCTGTTCTGTGTTCAAATGCTGCTGAGGTTGATTTTGCCTTTCATCCTTTTGGGGTTGATAAAACAAGTTACCAGTTGAGCACTGGGGTTAATGTACTCCCTGAAAATTTCAGGCCTTATGCCTGTAATAGAAAGGATTATCATTATTATTATTAGGGTTAGATAAGAAAATTTATTTTGATATTGTAGCTGCTACTACTACTATTAATAACATATCTGTTTTCTCATACTCCATTCTAAATATGCCCCCACCATCCATTCTGTTTTTATAATTTGCTCTGGTAATGTACCCTTATCTGTCACTATCTCGACAAAGAAATTATTATTACAATTATTATTATTACTATTATTATTATTGTTGTTATTATTATCTATAACATTTATATATTTTTATCATTCATAACATTGTTATTTGTTCTACATATAATTTATAAACACAACAGTTAAACAGTGATGTATGCATAAATGTCAAAACATTTAAACTTCTGCAAGAACACATGCACATGTGAATGTTTCTTAAATGTTATATCACCACACAGATACAGAAATCCATCCATCCAACGATATACACATACATATATGCATAAATATGTATGCAACGAAACCTTCCTAAAGTATAAACCCATGAATATGTATTACCCTAGCCAGAATTAGAATCCCTATATATCTTTTCAAAGGAAGTTGAAAAATATTTTTTAAAATAATGAAAAATATATCATCAAAACAATGCAGAATCTAGTTTTATAGAAACACATGAATTTGAATTTTGAAATTTCCATTTAACGTAAGAAAGATCCCTATTCTTTTTTTTTTATCACTGTGTTTACTAGGAAACTGAGATGTACACAAAGAATATTTACATGGAGTAATCATTAATCCCCTTGAAATATATGGAGAAATCTCTGAAACATGACGAACCCTAAAGAATAACAGAAAGTGTTTTGCATAACAGGGTTCCAAACATTAAACATTTTTTAATATATAAAATATGATTAAAATTGTACAGGGACTCTGAGGGAAGTCTCCGTAAAATATTAAACAGGCAGTTAATTTATGGAATATTCAGGCTCCTGAAAATGTTGAATAATTTTTAAAATTTGTAGAATATGCAATAATAGAACTAATAGGATTTAAGCAATGTACAAACACTTATGACTTGGGTATCTACATTGTTCAGAGTGAGATATGGTATAATTATGTATCCAAGAAATAGTATATGAAATTAAGGAAGGCTAAACAATGTAAGAAGGATAGGAAATTAAAGGGCACAAGAATTTATTTAATATATATATAAATGCATACTCACACACACACACACACACACACACACACACATATATATATATATATATATATATATGGAACTAGTAAATGCAAGAATTTATTGAATATTGGAAGTGATTAACTCTTAGAGTTTAAGGATTATATGTGAAGCTGAAGAAGAGTCTTGCTTTTTAAGGCGCATACATGGATCTAAGAAACTCTCAAGATTTTTAGATTGTTTAAGGAAAGCAATAATTTTTATGAATTGTAGTTTTTGATTATGTTGATACCAAGAAAAACATTGATCAGAAGAAGAATTGGAAACAAATAACAAAGTAGAAGACCGGATCATAAATTACCTTGTTAATTTGGTTCTTCCTTCATGTATATAGTCTTTGTTTCCATAGTAATATTCAAAGATGGAGAGACAGAGTGATAGATAGGGAGATAGATAGATATATTGACAGATAACTAGATAGATAGGTAAATAGATAAACAGCTAGAGATAGATAGATAGATAGATAGATAGATAGATAGATAGATAGATAGAAGAGTACAGAAAGGTATATGACAAAAAGCTAAGCTCTAGAACAAAAAGATGTTGACGTTTGTTTGCAGTGTTCCAAAAGATATTGTCTGGATTAAGTTTCCATAGTTTGGAAAGGAGAAATAATATTAATGATACTAAAAATAACGAAAAGAAAAGAAAAGAAAAAGAAAGAAAAAGAAGTGTGTTTTGTTTGTTAGAAAGAAATGCTGTGATATTGATGGGGGAAAGACAGAGAGAGACTGGTTGGTCGCCAAGGAATATTCCCCGGCTAGTGATGGCAGCAGAAGCAGCCTACACCAGACCAGTCACAGAAACTGCAGTAGGAGTAAAGCGGGAAGGAATTCCCTCCTCATCGTTATTGCTGAAGTTGTTATAACTACTACTACTACTGCTGCTACAACTACTACCACTATCACCGGCATTTAATTTTACTACAGCCTTTTACCACCATCACCACCAAGTAATATAACTACAAGCTGTTCATATTACTACTACTACTACTGTTACAACAGGCAGTTAATATTACTACTACTACTACTACTACTACTGCTGCTGCTGCTGCTGCTACTACTAATTTGCCTATTGTTGTTGATGGTGTCAGAGTTGTAGTTGTTGCTGATGCAGTTTGGCTCCCTTTTAGAGAAAAAGGGATTCTGTGCTTTTATTTACTTCTTGTAGGGGCAGGGATCGAAGAGAGCAAGAGGGAGAGAGAGAAGAAAGAAGATGCTGTGACGGAGACAGAATATCAGAACATGCCTCTAATAACCTACCCACTATCTCTAACCCTACCCCCACCCCCACCATTCCGCCATGTGTAGGTGACTTGTGAGGCGAGGGGGGGAGGGCACAACTGAGGCAAATCTAAGTGCCTCTTCTTTAGAAAACACAGCAGCAGCTTTGGTGATGGCAGTGATGGTGGGTGGTGGTGCTGCTGCACAGGGGTGGGACGGTAGTGGTAGTGGTGGTAGTAGTAGTGGTTGTAGTAGCAGCAGCAGCCGTAGTAGTAGTAGTTGTTGTTGGTGGTGGTGGTGGCTTTAATGTTATTGACAGTTATGCAGGAGTGGGATGGTAATAGCAGTAGTAGTGGTGGTGGCTGTCACACAGGGGCGGAGTAGTAGTAGTAGTGGTGGTAGTAGTAGTAGTAGTGGTAGTAGTGGTGGTGGTGGTAGTAGTAGTAGTAGTAGTAGCAGCAGCAGCAGCAGCAGTTGCAACAGAAATGGTGGTGGTAGTGATGATGGTGGTGGATGTCAAAAAGGGGTAGGATAGCTGAAGTAGTAGTGGCAGCAACAAAGTGGTAGTGATGGTGATGGTGGTGGTGGTAGTTTTATAAAAAAAAGGGAGCTACAGAGAGGGAGAGCAGGTGGTGAATGGAGGAGGAGGAGGAGGGAAAAGCAAGGGGTAAGGTAGGGGAAAATTTGTATTTATTGCAAGGGAGCTTTTCAAACTGCAGCTGCAACAATGCACAAAGATATAGTATGGATGCTGAGAGGTGCGAAGAGAGGTGCAGTGAAAAGCGTGTTGCTGCTACTGCTGTTGTTGCCATTAATGTTGTTGTTGCTGTTGTTGCCATTAATGTTGTTGTTGCTGTTGTTGTGCAGAGCAATATATTTATTTTTGCCCATGTTAGACAAGACCCTAATCTTAACTCAAGCTGGAATACTCCTCAGTCTAAATTTGAGTTAGAACAGATTGTGGCCTAAACATATAGACTGGACTCTGGTTTAAACTTGAGTTAGACTATCTCTTTTACTCTCGCTTTTACTTGTTTCAGTCATTTGACTGTGGCCACGCTGGAGCACCACTTTTAGTCGAGCAAATCGACCCCCAGGACTTATTATTTTTAAGCCTAGTACTTATTGTATTGGTCTCTTTTGCCGAACTGCTAAGTTACGGGGACGTAAACACACCAGCATCGGTTGTCAAGCGATGTTGGGGGGACAAATACAGACCCACAAACATATATACACACATACATAAATATATATATATACATATATACGATGGGCTTCTTTCAGTTTCCGTCTACCAAATCCATTCAGAAGGCTTTGGTCAGCCCTAGGCTATAGTAAAAGACACTTGCCCAAGGTGCCACGCAGTGGGACTGAACCCAGAACCATGTGGTTGGTAAGCAAGCTACTTACCACACAGTCACTCCTGCATCATAATCATCATCATTGTTTAACATCTACTTTTCCATGCTTGTATAGGTTGGGCAGAATTTAAGGCAGGTTTTTCTACAACTGGATGTCCTTCCTGTTGTCAACCCTCACCAGTTTCCAGTAAGATAACATTCACCATGATCAGACATATTTTCATGGAAGATTGGAAATATCAGCCATTGCTTGCACAATGATGGCATTCATTTTACAATTATAACATAAAGTCAAGGCAAAGAGACAGTAACACATGCACACATACATATATATATATATACCAATATATTTTGGAAATATGCTGTGCTTAAGACCCGGCAAGCCAAATGAGACCATAACCTCGTGGCCTATGCCAGGGGCGTAACCAGCCCACTTATGCATACCTTTTCCTTCTTTGGACACTAAACTCTGCTTGCAAAGACCTGTTGAGGCAAGTCAAATCAAAATCAAATTCAATGACTGGCATCCGTGCTAGCGGGGCGCAAAGAGCGCCATACGAGTGTGATCGTTGGCAGTGGCTAAACGGCTTCCGTGCCAGTGGCACATAAAAGGCACCATTCGAGTGTGATCGTTACCAGTGTCGCCTTACTGGCACTTGTGCCCCATACTAGTAGGGTGCTAAGAGCACCATCCCGAGCGTGATCGTTGCCAGAGCGGCTAACTGGCCTCTGTGCTGGTGACACATAAAAGGCACCATTTGAGCGGGATCGTTACCAGCGTTGCCTTTCTGGCACCTGTGCCGGTGGCATGTATAAAAAAAGATTCGAGCGAGGTCATTGCCAGTACTGCCTGACTGACCCCCGTGCCAGTGGCACATAAAAGCACCCACTACACTCTCAGAGTGGTTGGCATGAGGAAGGGCATCCAGCTGTAGAAACTCTGCCAGATCAAGATTGGAGCCTGGTGCTGCCATCTGGTTCGCCAGCCCTCAGTCAAATCGTACAGCCCATGCTAGCATGGAAAGCAGACATTAAACGATGATGATGATGATGATGATAATGATATGTGATGGGCTGTTTTTGGTTTCCATCTATAAAATTCACTCACAAGGTTTTGGTCAGCCCAGAGATAAAGAAATCACTTGTTCAAGGTACCACACAGTGAGACTGAAACAGAGACCATGTAGTCAGGAAACAAATTTCTTACTGCTCAACCACACCTGAGCCATATTTATTATGCTTTGTTCATATATATATATTTGCTCTCTCAAAATACTGTGCTCAATATTTGATGCTGCAATTAACTCTCAATTATATATACACATCACTACATCAGTATCATCTCAAGGTGTGGGCACACAACTGTTGCTTGGCGGTCTCACAGGTCTAGAGGCCCTACTCTGATCTATCTATACCGTGGCTTGTTGTCAATAAGTAAATATTATAGGGCTCAGAGCATAAATTTGCCAAGAAGCCTACAATGCAGCTAAAATAGACCTGACAACAGTTTTTATTTCCAATCAGATTCTTATTGACACAGGCCATCACTAATACAGACCAACACGAGCTGACCAATCTAATGCCTATCATTATATGACCCTCCTAGCTGAATTGCATAACACCAAATTTGATAATCATTGAATGTGATAGAAAATGACCCACTAATGTCCAGCTTTTTAGGGGTTACATTTAATCTATTGACCAATTTAACAACTCCACCTGGTCTTTAGATGCTTTTTAGTGGTGTCTACTCTCATTAAACCGCACCTCATTAAGCTAGAAATTGTAGAAACCAAATGAAATCTGAGTTAAGTTAGCAACTGCTAATGTTGTCTTCTATCATCATTGAGTATCATTGTTATAAGAGTTTATATTTTGAGTGTACTAGAGAGTGCTGCATGGCCAGCTGGTTGTATCATGATGTGGAAGGTGAGATTATGGAAGAGTGATAAAATAAAAACTGAAAGACATGTTCTTTTATTGTTTGTTTTTGCAACCCATCTCTAAGAAACATGCACTTTCTAAGTACTCTGCACTTTCCTCAAACTAGCTGTTTTATTAATTGATGTACTATCAAATGCATTCACCCATTCCACTGCCTGCTTCTTCCTGCCTATACACAGCTTCTAGCATATATAAAGCTATTCATTTTCACACTCCCCTCTAACAATCACTGCTTTTTGTGGTGAGAAGTTATATGCATAAATTTGTTGAAAATATATTATCTAAAATTAATTTCATTATAATATTCATCATTGACTAATGTAATTTTTTACTTTACTACATTTTATTTCTAGTTACTTTTTAATGTTCTATCTTATATATTACTGACTACTAGAAGTGGTCAAACCTTAAAATTATTTATAAAAATAAACTAAAAGAGATCAGTCAAGTAAGAAAGAACCAAAGAGTTAATATTCTGCTAAATCAAAAGTTGTAAGGTGTATATATATATATATATTCTTTATTGGGGACCACTGTAGTCTGACTTATGTCATGGATGTACAGTTATTAACATATATACACTTGGTTATTCTTTTTTACTCTAGGCACAAGGCCCCAAATTTTTTTTTGTGGGGGGGGAGGCAGTTGATTAGATTGACCACAGTACACAACTGGTACATAATTTATCGACCTCGAAAGGATGGAAAGCAAAGTTGACCTCGGTGGAATTTTAACTCAGAACATAAAGACAGATGAAATACCGCTAAGCATTTCGCCCAGCATGCTAATGTTTCTGCCAGCTTGCCACCTTAATACACTTAACTATTGGTTACCAATGTAACATAAATTGGTCATCAAAAACAGAGTATGCATACTTCAGTAGAAATACATCTCCACTGGTCAGTTTATATATAATGTTTGAAATGTGGAGAAGATAAAACAATGGACAATTGTTGAAGGGACTGTTCTTTATGTTGCCTGTCTTGTTTTTCTACTTGTTTCTTTCATTGTTCACAAAAAAAGTTTGTTTTCTATGTTTTTGTATTTCATGTTGCTTATGTTTTTTGACGTTCTGTATGTGTATATACATATATATGCAAGTATGTACATGTATGTATGTATATATGCATATATTAAAAAAGACTCCGCCGGTTACGACGACGAGGGTCCCAGCTGATACGATCAACGGAACAGCTTGCTCGTGAAATTAACGTGCAAATGGCTGAGCATTCCACAGACACGTGTACCCTTAACGTAGTTCTCGGGGATAATCAGCGTGACACAGAGAGTGACAAGGCTGACCCTTTGAAATACAAGTACAACTCATTTTTGCCAGCTGAGTGGACTGGAGCAACGTGAAATAAAGTGTCTTGCTCAAGGACACAACGCGTCGCCGGGAATCGAACTCACAACCTTACGATCATGAGCCGAATGCCCTAACCACTAAGCCACGCGCCCTCACATATGCATATATATATATATATACACACACACACACTGTTTTTTCAGTGACTACTCCATTTTGACTAATATATGGCTGATGTATTTTTGTTTGAGTACACATTCTGTTATTGTTCACTAATGTAGGCTGTTGTTACTCTTTAGCCAAAGTATGAGCTGATCATCATAATCCCTACCATCATCAACTTTTAATATTCATTTTTCCATGCTGGTATGGGTTGGATGGGTTGACAAAATCCAACAGGTCAGAGAACCGTGTTGTGCTCCATTGTCTGTTTTGGCATGGTTACTATAGATGTATGCCAATCCTAAAATCAACAACTTTACAGTGTATATACTTTTTTATTGGTGACCAATGTGAAAGATTTCACATTGTGATCCATGTGAAAGATTTACTTCCATTTACATTGTTTTATTAGTGGTTAATGTGAAGATGTACTTCTATTAAAGTATACATACACAGTTTAATCTGAACCAATAGAGACTGACCAGTGTGAAGGATGACAATTTGTTTAAAACAATACCTGCATGTGTTAAGAAGCTTGATTCGTAAGCATGTGGTTTTGGAGTTTTATCCCACCATGTGACTGTGGATTTGGTAGATGGAAGCTGAAAGAAGCCCATTTTATGTATATATGTTTGTATGTATGTGTGTGTGTAAAGCACCAACCGATCGTGGCTGTTGCCAGCCTCTTCTGGCACCTGTACTGGTGGCACGTAAAAAGCACCCACTACACTCACGGAGTGGTTGGCATTAGGAAGGGCATCCAGCTGTAGAAACACTGCCAGATGAAACTGGAGCCTGGTGCAGCCTCCTGGCTTCCCAGACCCTGGTCAAACCACCCAACCCATGCTAGCATGGAAAATGGATGTTAAATGATGATGATGATGACGATATGTATACACACACACGAGTGCTTGTGGGTTCCCCTGGGTGGACATCATGTGATGGTTGTAAATGAGCATCACTGTCATACAAGAGATTTTTTTTTCCAGTCTTTCATGGAAGACATATCTGACCATGAAGAGATATTATCTAACTTGGAAACAGGTGAGGGCTGATGATAAGAGATTTGACAGTAGAAAATATGCATTAACAAATTCTGTCTGGACCCATGCAAGCATAGAAAAATGCATGTTAAGTGGCAATGATGATAATGATGGTGCATCATCATTATTATCATTTAACATCTGTTGTCCATATTGGCATGGATTGAATGGTTTGACCAAGGCTGCAACAGATTCCACTCTGATTTGGCATGCTTTCTACAGCTGGATATCCTTCCTAACACCAACCACTCCAAGAGTGTAATGGATGCTTTTATGTGCCACTGGCATGACACCAGTATCTGCCATGATTGCGATTTTACTTGGCTTGATGGATCTTCTCAAGCATGGCATAATGCCAAAGATCTCAGTCATTCATCATTACCTCTGTGAGGCCCAACACTCAAAAGGTGCTTTCCACATGCCACTGGCATTGGCCACCTTGCCTCCATGAAGCCCAACACTCAAAAAGTGCTCTTTATGTGCCACTGGCATGGGTGTCAGTTACATGATTCAAGCATCAGCCATGACTATGATTTCACTTGGCTTGACAGGTCTTCTCAAGCACAACATATTACCAAAGGTCTCAGTCACTAGTCATTACCTCTACGAGGTATAAAGTTTGAAGGTCTTCCTGGGTCTACCTCTACCACAGGTTCCCTCCACAGTTAAAGATTGGCACTTCTTTACACAGTTGTCCTCATCCATACGCATCACATGATCTTACCAGCGCAGTCTTCTCTCTTGCACACCACATCTGATGCCTCTTATGCCCAACTTTTCTCTCAAGATGCTTACACTCTATTGTACATGCACACTGACATTGCACATCCAGTAAAGTATACTGGCTTCATTTCCTTCAAGCCTATGCTTGTCCTCAGCTGTCACAGCCCATTTTTTTCACTGCTCTGTAGCAGAGCTGTTTGCATACAGGCATCATACTATTTGCCTTTCACTCTGAAGGAGAGGCCCTTTGTTGCCAACAAAGGTAGGAGCTTTCTGAAGTTTACCCTCTATCTCTGCTACTAACTTGGTCACCTAGATAACAGAATCTATCTACTACCTCTAGCTTACTCCACTGGCAGTTGATGGAGTCTATTTTCTGTATATTTTCGGTGTTTATTGTATCTGCACATCTTCCACACACAAAAGCTAGTTTCCCTGTTAACCTTCCTCTGATATTGCTGCACCTCTTATATGTCCAAAGCTTACACAGGGTACATTTTATGAAGTTTCTACCTATGCCTTTTCTACAGATCAAGCAGGGCCATCTACTTGAAGGGATTTGTGATTTGTCTGCCTTCCTGATTACTAAGACTTTGGGTTTTGCTAGGTTAACTCTAAGGCCCTTTGATTCTAGACCTTGCTTCCATACCAACATATATATATATATATTATATATATATATATATATATATATATATATTGTTGACATCATAAGAGTTTATAAATTTTTGGGAGAATATGGAATAATTCTTTTTAGGAATTACTTCTTCAAGTACATATATAACTAGCTTTCACTTTTTTCTATCTAAGAGTTTTTCAACCCAATATTTACACGTTAATTTTTATGGTTTTATACATAATTTGAGAACCAATCCCCAAAATTCTTATGTATATACATCATCATTATGCTTAGAGAAGCTAAAATGCACTCACACCAGTGCCATGTCATTTGCACTCATGCCAGTGCCATGTAAAATGCATTCATGTCAAGCCAGTTAAATGCACCTGTTCTAGTAGTATGACAAAAGCACCCAGCACGCTCTGTAAAGTGGCTGGCCTTTCGCATCCAACCATAGAAACCATGCCAAAACAGATGACCGAAGCCTGGCCAGCTCTCAGGCTGATCAGCTTCTGTCAAACCATCCAACTGATGTCAGCATGGAATATATATATATATATATATATATATATATATATATATATATATATATATATAAATTTATAAATAAGGATAAGATCGATATTTAAATATCAATCTTATCAAGTGACCCACACTTATTATTTCAAAGGAAGTAATTACTTAAAATTATAATTTAGGGTATCTGAGAGATACCACCACGCTGAAAATAGCAGTCAAAACCTGACTCTAAAGCCACATTAAACGTTCATATAGCACTAGGAGAGAAGACAAAAAGACAAAATAAACTAGCAAAAAATTACTGGATAATTCCAGATCCTGGATTTCTGGCTCTGCATAAGAGATGCTCTGCCTTCATCAGTGGAATATACTCAGACAACACATAAATACCAATAAATATATATATAGATATATACAACATACGATATACTTACATATACAATATATATAAGCGCCTAAAGATGTTGTAGACCTGTAGCAAAGATGTTAATTTTGCTATTTAGCCCCAGATCATCCCTGATCAACCAGTCTATAATCAAAGGTATTCCAGCCATGAACACGTCTTCTTTTATCAAGGCCAGTATATCTAGAAACTATATCTTTATTGAATGCATTTTTCCTTGTTAAAGACAGCAGGGTTGTGCTATGAGGGAAACCTAGTTATTATTTCTAGCAGGTTAGGTCATGATCCATTGTTATTTATGTAGATCTATATGGTTAGAGTCTCAGCTGTCTGGGTTGTTAGGATGTCAGATTCATATCAACGTTCCTCAGTCTTGGACAAAATTTTTGGTTATAGTCAACATGGAATGCAGTATTATAGTCCATCTCATGGTATGTTAGATTCATTAAATTAAAACATCCATCACAGAGATGTAACTTGGGTGTGTGTGCTTTCAGGGCCTCCCGTTCAGTTTGCTACCCACCACTGTCCCCTATACAGGCTTATACAACAGACTCTATAGTGCAGCTCTTATAAAAATGCAGCCCAGGACAGACTGTCCTCATTGTCTCCTCCCATGTAGCTATACTACTGATCTACCACTTTCTTCACTACCATGTAGTCCCTGACAACAACGACAGATTCATCTGAATGTGTGTGTGTGTGTGTGTGTGTGTGTGTGTGTGTGTGTGTGTGTGTGTGTATGTGTGAGTTTGTATGTGTATCTGTTTATACGTAGGTGTAGCTGTGTGAGATTACTTCATAATTCTATCATTTTATAAAAGTTAGTATCTCTAAAACTATATTCTTATTCAATGTATCCTCCTTCAAGATGGCAGGAAGTGATATGAGGGAGATCTGACTGCCATTTCCAGCAGGTTACCTCACAGGCTCATTGATGTTCATCTAGGTCTATCTGGTTTAAGTTCTGAGTTGTGGGTTCAATCATCTTGCCTAGAATTTTTGGCAAGTGTCTTTTAACATAGCTTCAGGTCAATCCAAGCCTTGTGAGTGAAATTGAGTAGGTGGAAACTGTTGAAAGCCCATCAGATGAACTAACTATAATAGACAGATAAATAAAGAGATGGATAGATAAGTATACATATAAACAGAATGATGAATGAACAGACAGACAGGCAGACAAGAGATAGATGGACAGAAAGATAGACAGACAGAGATAGACAGACAGAGAGATAGATAGACAAAGAGATTGACAGACAGAGATAGGCAGACAGAGAGATAGACAGACAGAGAGATAGACAGATAGAGATAGACAGCCAGAGAGATAGACAGAGACAGAGCGACAGAGACACAGAGCGACAGAGACACAGAGCGACAGAGACACAGGTAGACCGAGACACAGGTAGTCTGAAACACAGAGAGATGGATAGACAGAGAGGGACAGATAAAGAGACAGACAAATAGGTGGGCAGGCAGACAGTCAGACAAATAAACAGACATATGGAAAGACAGATAGACAGACATACATGTGTATGTATATATACAGACAGACATGCATACATATATATATGTATATATATATGTATATATATATATATACATAGACAGACAGGTATTCCAGCTAACATGAAATGAGATAAAAAGAAAATAGTTACATATGTAAGACATATAGGCATTCTAAAGATAGACAGGTGGACATACATGGATGCATATGGACAAATAGGCAGGCAGACAGATAGATATACCAGCTGATATGAAAAGAGATAGAAAGAAAATAGTTACATATGTAGTCAGGTAAGCAGAGAAATAGGCAGGTTACTTGACAATTTTCAGAACTCAGTTAATATATTTTATCCAAAAATCAAGGAAATATAAATTTATGGTACATTCCATAACAAACATAACTAAATAGATAAAAAAAAATAAAGTAAAATAAAAAAAAACCAATGTCTGAACATATAGGAAAAACATGTGGTGGAGGGTATGTGTGAGTTTGAGTGGTTGATATAACTGAAACATGTTTGTCATACAATTCTCTATGAACACATTCACATGTCTATACACACACAGGTTCAACCCATGCCAGCATAGAAAGCAGACATTAAATAATGATGATTATTTAATATACAGATGTGTGTGTCTGAGTGTGCTTGTGTGTTAAACTAAGGTTATTATTACTTTAAAGCTGGTAATAGCTAAGAATAGCGAAGGAATATTTCCTGATGCATGTGAGGGTACTCAATACTGATAAGAGCATCGAATTTACTGAAAAGTTTGTGGCAAATAAGCTGCAAGTGTCACCTAACAGCTTGTTCAATCACATATGATCTATACACACACACACACACATACATACGGATCGATATATAAATATGTGAGCGTATGTAAATGTGTGCATATATATATATATATATATATATTTCTCTTATCTCTTTTACTTGTTTCAGTCATTTGACTGTGGCGATGCTGGAGCACCGCCTTTTAGTTGAGCAAATCGACCCCAGGACTTGTTCACTGGAAGCCTAGTACTTATTCTATCAGTCTCTTTTGCCTAACCACTAAGTTATAGGGATGTAAACACACCACCATCGGTTGTCAAGAGATTTTGGGGGACAAACACAAACACACACATATATATATATATATATATGACGGGCTTCTTTCAGTTTCTATCTACCAAATCTACTCACAAGGCTTTGGTCGGCCCAAGGCTATAGTAGAAGACATTTGCCAAAGGTGCCACGCAGTGGGAATGAACCAGGAACCATGTGGTTGGTAAGCAAGCTACTTACCACACAGCCACTCCTGCGCCTATATATAACAGATATACAAATATTTCAAAGCAGAAAGGAATTTATATAAATTATATCCACCTCTTTGCTTTTCCTTGTATTGGAGTCCTTTTTTGAGTTAATCCTCTCAGATTTAGCCTGTGAAATGTTTTGTGTATACAAACACACACACATGCTCATATGCACACATACATGCATACACATACAAATATATAGCTTTTTCAAAATTTATAAGGAGCCAGTTTCTATCTCTTAGCGATTGACTTGTTTGCTTTTGTTTTCAGAGTAGCAAGATAGGTAGATAACTAGATATATAACTCAGGAACAAATGGGGGGGAGAGAGAGAGAGAGAGAGAGAGAGAGGCTAACAAGTAAATGGATTAGATGGATAAATTTTTTATAGTATATATATATATATATATATATATGATAGGTAGATATGAGATGAGATATACACACACATATACAGACATGTAGGTAGATATGTAGATAGATAAGTAGATAGCTAGAGAGTGATAGATAGCTACAGACAGATAGACAGACAGATAAGATTATATAGTTCTGAGTTTAAGGCAGAAGTGAGAGAACAGCACCTACTCCCCTACACCACCAAACCCACAACTCAGTTGAATGTGAATGTCGCCAGGTGAGTCATCGGAAAAGAAAGTTGACAGCACAAGGATGAAAGAAAAAAAGATGAGAGAGATTTCTGGTTTACAGCTGAGGAGAAATACTTTGGTCTCTACACTGCTGTAGTTGGGAGACACATGGACATGTCTATTACCATCTGTATCTGTCTCTCACATTGTTTATCAACCAGTATCTGTGTATTTTGTCACATTATGTATGTTGAAATATATGTGAGCACATGTGATGTCCTTTGTATGTCTGTTTGTACATGTCTGTATGCACATGTGTAGATATATAAATGTGTATCAGTGCAAGAATAAGAGTATGTATGCGAGTGAGTCAGTGAGTGCACATGTGTATGTATGCACCTGTGTGATTGTGTGTGAATGTATGTCTGTATCTGTGTGTGCATACTGGGTATGAAACAATGTGGTTAACCCTTTCATTAACGTATTTATTTTGAGATGCTCTGTGTTTCTTTCGATTATTTTAAATATAACAAAAGAATTTAGTAAAATAACTTAGTTATCATTAAGCTAGTGTTAGGAACATAAATTGTGACTAAGGTTTGGTGGTATATTTTAATGCAAAACTTATGAAAACAAAACATTTGTACTACAGAGCCAGAGTCGGTTTTGGCTGGGTTAGTAACGAAAGGGTTAAAGAAACTTGCTTTGCAACCTTGAAATACTGGATTCCACCCCAAGGTGCAGCACGTTAACTGACTTTTCCAATATCTTCAGATGGACTCAAACCTTGTAGATAAAACTGGGTACATGGAAACTGTAGGACAGAAGGACAATACATGTAATTCGAAAGAACACATTGTTACACACTGTTAGATAAATCTAGTTTAAGAATTGCATAGATAAAGGTATGGCTGTGCAGTTAACTGATTGCTGAGAAGTACACTTCTTAACCACATGATTCTTGGTTCAATCCCAATACTGAGTACATTGGTAAATGTCTTTTACTATAACTTTAAACCGACCAAAGAAAGTCTTGTGGGTAAATTTAGGAGACAGAAACAGATAGAAGCTCACTGTGTGTGTGTGTGTGAGTGTGTCTGTGTGTGTATACAGGGTGTGGAAGAAAGGTTGTCCTGATTTCAAAGGTTAATAATTTAAAATTGGGGCAACCTTTCTGCCACACACAGTACATCATATATATATATATATATATATATTATATATATATATATAATTTTTTATAATTATGGGCATAATTATAATTAGGGTTCAGCAAAAAATTTGCTTCACCACATACCGAAATTTAGAAATAGCAGCCAAAAAAAACTAGCTATTTCTATACCATAAGAAAATCTCCCAGACAACATACTCAAAACAATCCATGTAGGCAAAGAGAAAGAATAACGAATTCACCCAGCATTTGATTAACTGTAAACGCGTTTCAGAGTTAGATAGATATGAAAAATGCAAAAACCACATTTCCATTCTATTATTCTTGCTCATCAGTACAGTATTTTCAGATTTTTAATTTGAGAGCACTATAAAAAAAATTGAACATACCTTATCTTTATTTTATATATATATATATATACATATATATATAAACAGGGAGAGTATATATTTATTAAACTTTTACAAGTAAAACGGGACAGTGACTGAAGTTTCAGTCTGCTAGCCTTTGTCATAAATGTGTGTGTGTGTCCATACCACGTGGGTTTCTTTCTTTTTCTTTTTTTGCATATGTATGTGTGTAACTGTGTCTCCTTATCTTGACAATGTATTAGAGTTGTAAACAAGCATCACCATCATACAAGTGATGTCCAGCATTTCCAATCAGTATTTGGCCATGGGAAAATATTAATGAAATATTAACGAAAAAGAGAAATAATCCAGACTTGCTGGTGGCATGCATTTGAACGATGTAGACAAATACAGATATATCAAATACTATACAACATATATTTTTGATTCATTATTATAATTACCGTTGCTTCCAGAGGATGTGCCATAATTACCAAATGATGAGTAAGATCAGTTCCACATGAGAAAGCTTGTGATAGGATGGACAACTAATTTTTTCTGACCCATGCAAGCATAGAAAAGTAGATTTTAAAATGAAGATGATGATGATGATGACGATGACAGTAATGATTATGATGAAGGTGGTGATAATGGTGGTTGTGAAGACAGTGGTTGCGATGACGGGGGTTGCGAAGACGGTGGTTGCGAAGACGGTGGTTGTGAAAACGGTGGTTGCGATGACGGTAGTTGCGATGACGGTGGCTGTGAAGACGGCGGTTGTGAATACAGTGGTTGTGATGACAGTGGTTGCGAAGACGGCAATTGAGATGATAGTGGTTGTGATGACGGTGGCTGTGATGACAGTGGTTGCGATGATGGAGGCTGCGATGATGGTGGTTGTGAAGACGGCAGACGCGAAGACAGCGGATGCGAAGACGGCGGATGCGAAGACGGCAGTTGTGATGACAGTGGTTGTGAATATGGTGGTTGTGAATACGATGGTTGTGATGACGGTGGTTGTGAAGACGGCAGTTGTGATGACGGTGGTTGTGAAGACGGTGGTTGTGATGACGGTGGTTGTGAAGACGGTGGTTGTGAAGACGGCGGTTGTGAAGACGGCGGTTGTGAAGACGGCAGTTGCGATGACGGTGGTTGTGATGATGATGGTTGATGGATGATGAAGATTGTGATGATGAAGATGATATTACTCACATTCATACCGGAATACAATGCATGTTCAGAATCTACCTAAAGATTATATTAAGAGGACAAGAGGCTGTGGAATGAATACTCAGTCATTTACATAACAGCTAAAGTGGTTTGTTGCTTTTGCCTGAAGAATATGTCTGGAGTAAAAAATGTGTCTGTAGAATATTCACTCACAGATACTCATCTATAATTCAATAAGTGGGTGGTTCCGTTGATTAATGGAATATTCATTTATCAAGAACACTCGTCATGTAAATCAACAGAGCAAAATCTATTCCTTACTTATCCATGTGATTGTGTTTGTGTGTGTGCCTGTGTGTGTGCTTGCCGTGTGTGTTTGTGGCGTGTGCGTTTGTGGCGTGTGTGTGTTTGCGGCATGTGTGTGTGTCTGTGTGTCTGCGGCATGTGCGTATGTATTTTGTGTGCATGTGTGTTCGTTTGTGAGTGTGTGTTTGTGTGTGTGTTCGCGTGTGTGTATTCATGGTGTGTTTGTGGCATGTGCGTTTGTGGTGTGTGTGTGTTTGTGGGGTATATGTGTATGCTTGTAGCATGTGTGTGTTTGTGGCGTGTGTATGTTTGTGGTATGTGTGCGTTTGTGGCACGTGTGCGTTTGTGGCATGTGTGCACATTTGTGGCATGTGTGCGTGTGTATGTGTTTGTGGCATGTGTGTGTGTTTGTGGCATGTGTGTGTGTTTGTGGCATGTGTGAGTATTTGTGGCATGTGTGTTTGTGGCATGTTTGTGTGTGGCGTTTGTGTGTGGCGTTTGTGTGTGGCATGTATGTGTGTGTCTGTGTGTGTATGTGTGTGTGTGTATTTGTGTGAGTGTGTGTATTTGTGTGAGTGTGTGTGTATGCGTTTGTATGACTGTTGGTATCACTGCATCTTTCACTCTCCTTCTTTCTTTTCTCTCCATTTTATTCTGTTACTCAATAGATTTATCTATGTATGTAAATGAACACACACTGATATATGTATTTGGGTGTGTATATGCGAGTGTGTGTAACACTGGTTTCAAGCAATAAAAGGGGTCTGTGACAAACAAAGACCCGCACAAACACACACATACATGCATATATCATCATCATCATCGTTTAACGTCTGTTCTCCACACTAGCATGGGTTGGACGGTTTGACCGGGGATCTGGGAAGCCAGAAGGCTGCACCAGGCTCTAGTCTGACTGGCAGTGCTTCTACAGCTGGATGCCCTTCCTAACGCCAACCACTCCATGAGCGTAGTGGGTGCTTTTTACGTGCCACCTGCACAGGTGCCAGGCAAGGCTGGCAATGGCCATGATCGGATTGGTGCATTTTACGTGCCACCGGCACGGAAGCCAGTCAAGGCGGCGCTGGCATTGGCCACGATTCGGATGGTGCTTTTTACATGCCACCGGCATGGAAGCCAGTCTGGGTGGCGCTGTCATCGGCCACGTTCAGACGGTGCTATTTACGTGCCATCGGCACAGGGATCACAACTGCAGTTTCCATTGATTTTGATGTTGGTGTACTTGACTCAATGGATCTCCTCAAGCACAGGGTCGAAATGGTGTTTCTTCACTTGCCACCAGCACAGGAGTCAGTCCAGTGGTCCTGGCAGCTGCCGGATACCAGTCATAGGACTGGTTCAATTTCGATTCTGATTTCACTTGCCCCAACAGGTCTTCGAAGCAGAGTTTAGTGTCCAATGAAGGGAGGTTGGCATGGGTGCCTGTCGTCAGATGAGGTTCGATTTCGACTTCGCTTGCCTCAACAGGTCTTTGTGTGTCCAAGGGAGGAAAGGCATGCATAAGTGAGCTGGACTCACTTGTCCTGCTGGGTCTTTTCACGCACAGCATATTTCCAAAGGTCTCGGTTGCTCGTCATTGCCTTGGTGAGGCCTAAAGTTCGAAGGATATATATATATATACACACACACACACACATATATATACATGCATAGATATGTGTGTATATATGAATATATGTATGTATATGTATATATACACATACGTATGTATGTGTATATATACATATACATACATATATTCATATATACACACATACAGAGGCTCAGTAGTAAGTTTAGCATTCCACTTTATCCAGTGCATCTGAGTGGCTGTGTGGTAAGAAGCTTGCTCCCCAACCATATGGTTCCATGTTCAGTCCCACTGCATGGCACCTTGGGCAAGTGTCCTCGACTATAGCCTCGGCCGACCAAAGCCTGTTGTGTACACACACACACACACACATAAAATTGTAATTTAGGGTATCTAAGAGATATCACCACGCTGGAAATAGCAGCCAAAACTTGACTCTAAAACCATATTTAATGTTCATACAGCACCGAGAGAGAAGACAAAAGGACAAAATAAACTAGCAAAAAATTTTTTGCTTGTTTATATTTTCCTTTTGTCTTCTTTCCTGGTGCTGTATGAATATTTAATGTGGTTTTAGAGTCAAGTTTTGGCTGCTATTTCCAGTGTGGTGTATCACTTAGATACCCTAAATTATAATTTTAATAATAATTATTACCTCTGAAGGTTTTTATTCCCAAGTTGGCCACTTGATAAGATCGATATTTAAATTAACGATCTTATCCTTATTTATATAGATTTACATATCTTTATGTGTGTGTGTGTCTTTGTGTCTGTGTTTGTCCCCCTACCATCACTTGACAACTGATATTGGTGTGTTTATGTCCCTGAAACTTAGCGGTTTGTCAAAAG
>NC_043001.1:87035811-87100811 GCF_006345805.1 Octopus sinensis | reverse complement strand
ATGGGCTTTATGCCTCAGTCTAACAACCTTCCATGTTTGTTTTCATTTGGTTTCCTTCTATGTCTCCACTGTCCTGTTTTTGTTCTCAACTTTGACCCTCTATAAATCCCAAATTTTATTTTAGTATTTGTCGGAGTAACTGCCTTTGAAAACTCATATTGTCATTCAATGCTCAAAATGAGGAGTAGATAGGCAGCTGACAACTGATGAAGGGTCGTTCTTCATGTTGCTAGTCCTGTTTTCCATTTGTTTCTCTTGTTGTTTGCATATTTCATATTGTTTACTGTTTGTGACATCCTGTACCCATATATGTATATATAATTCCAAGAGAGTTAGAGGTTGTGAATCCAACCAACTAAGGGATAATAACTATCCAATATACTGCTGGTAGAATACCCAATTATTAATACACAAGTGTTTTTTCATTGCATGGCAATTACACTACTAAATGTAATAAATGGGTGAGGGTAAAAATTTGTTTTACCCTTAATTCATACGGCAATAAGAAAATGGAGGGGATCAAGAGGTGCTATTCATCAACTTTTAGGCATTATATTATGTCTATTTATTTAAAAAGAAAACAATTAAAACAATATACATACATGTATAACATATTATGCTTTACTTATATAATATATAAAATATAAAAATACCAGTAATTATTTAAATATACAATGTAGAACATAGAAAGTAGAATAGTTTCTTACAGCAGTTTCAGCCAAGAGGTCATAGTACCCCACTTTACTTCCATCCCTTCAGTGAACTGAAGTATTTGGTAGATAAGATTAAGGTACTTGGGTGTGCCTCTGGGCTTCCTCAGAGAGTTTAGAAAATTCATAAGGTTAAGTTATAAATATAAATAAATACATATCTATACATTTATATGTATATGCATACAAAGGAATCAATTATTATTATTTTTATTATTAGGTGTATTACTTTCATCATCATCATCATCATCATCAGACGTTAAACGATGATGATGATGATAATGATGCAAGTATAGAGGAAAGAAAAAATTATCAAAAGAGAAATAATAGTGGAATTTAAATAATCGATCTATCTTAGGATTATTGTAGTTATGTAGGAATGAAAAGGTATATAAATGAGGAATACACACACACACATATTTACGTACAAACATACCCATAGGTACATACATATTTCATGTGTTGAGAAGGGAGGATTACTGTAGTAGTTCGTATTTTTCTTTTTATATAATTATAATAATTATACACAAACACATATATATATATATATATTTAACGGACATTAAATGATGATGATGATATATATATATATATATATATATATATATATCATCATCATCATCATCATCATCGTTTAATGTCCGCTTTCCATGCTAGCATGGGTTGGATGATTTTGATTGAGGGCTGGCAAACCAGATGGCTGCACCAGACTCCAATCTTGATTTGGCAGAGCTTCTACAGCTGGATGCCCTTCCTAATGCCAACCACTCCGAGAGTGTAGTGGGTGCTTTTTACGTGCCACCGGCACAGGGGCCAGTCAGGCGGCACTAGCAATGACCTCGCTCGAATCTTTTTACACATGCCACCAGCACAGGTGCCAGTAAGGCAACGTTGGTAACAATCACGCTCGAATGGTGCCCTTTAAGTGCCACTGGCACGGAAGCCAGTTGGCTGCTCTGGCAATGATCATGCTCAGATGGTGCTCTTGGCACCCTACTAGCATGGGCACAAGTGCCAGTAAGGCGACGCTGGTAATGATCACACTCAAACGGTGCCTTTTATGTGCCACTGGCATGGAAGCCGGTTAGCCGGTCAGTCAACGATCATGCTCGTATGGTGCTCTTTGCACCCCGATATATATATATATATATATATATATATAAACATGCGATATATTTTCTATTGAGGGCTTGAGATAAAGGTCCACAATAAGTGGGTTAGAGTTTATGTTAATACCTGTGATATTAGTTGGTACTAAAGGTAATAAATTTCTGGGTATTAATCAAGATACTTTATTATTTTCCATTACTTTTTGTTTATCAAGTTTTTAATAATATTTAATAACTTATTTTAATAATTATATATGTAAAGCATAATATGTTATACATGTATGTATATTGTTATAATTGTTTTTTTTTAAATAAATAAATAAATAAATAGACATAATATAATGCCTAAAAGTTGATGAATACCACTTCTTGATCCCCTCCATTTTCTTATTGCCATATATATATATATATATATCTTTGTTTTTCATTGGACTATAGCTGTGGCGATGGTAGGGGACAGCTTTAAAGAGCTTAGTCAAACAAATCGACCCCAGGACTTGTTTGTTAAGGCTGGTACTCATTCAGTCAACTTCTTTTTGTCAAACCTTTAAGTTATAGGGACATAAAGAAACCAACACCAGTTATATCAAATGGTTTTGGAGGACAACCACAAAGACACATACACATACGTACATGACAGACTGTTACAGTTTCACTCAGAAAGCACTTGTCTGCTCAGGGATAATGTAGAAGTCACTTGCCCAAAGTGCCATGCAGTAGGTACGAAACCAAAACTATGAAGCATGTATACAGACAGCAGTTCTACATAGTAGTGAGACATGAGCTCTGAATGCAGAGGACATGTGAAGGTTAGAGAGGAATGAGGCTAGAATGCTCCTCTGGATGTGTAAAGTAAGTGTACATGTTCAACAGAGTGCTAGCGTATTGAGAGAGAGAGAGAGCAGTTAGGCATAAGTGGAATTAGCTGCTGTGTGCAGAGAAGACTGTGCTGATTCGGTCATGTGATGCAGGTGGATGCTGACAGCTCCATAAAGACGTGCTGATCTCTCAAAGCAGATGGCACATGTGGAAGTGGGAAACCCAGGAAGATATGGGACAAAGTACTCAAGAACAACTTCAGGACACAAAATCTTTCATGTGAGTTGACAAAGGACTGGCACCTTGCTGTACTCAAGAAGACTTGTATCCTGCAGCAGAAGTGTTAAGACTGGTCCCCTGAGAGGTGGGGATTGACCTGCAACAGTCCTGTGCTGATGTCACATTAAAAGCACTCATGACAGTGTCATGTAAAAGCACCTGTGCAGTACTATATAATGGTGCCTATGCAGTGCTATGTAAAAGTGCCCATGTGGTGCCACATAAAAGCACCCAGCACACTCTGTGAAGTGGTTAGTGTTAGGAAGGGCATCCAGCCACAAATCAGACTGCCAAATCAGACTGGAGCCTGGTGCAGCTCTCTAGCTTGACAGTTCTGGTCAAACCGCCCAACCCATGCCAGCATAGACAACAAATATTAAATGATGATCATCATCATCGCCGTTCAACATCTGCTTTCCATGCTAGCATGGGTTGGATGATTTGACTGAAGATTGGCGAACCAGATGGCTGCACCAGGCTCCAATCTGATGTGGCAGAGTTTCTACAGCTGGATGCCCTTCCTAACACTAACCACTCAGAGTGTAGTGGGTGTCTTTACATGCCACAGGCACGAGGGCCAGTGAGGCGGTACTGGCAACGGCCATGCTCAAATGGTGTTTTTTACATGTCACCTGCACAGGAGCCAGTCCAGTGGTACTGGCAACGACCTTGCTTGAATGTTTTCTCCTGTGCCACCAGCATTTTTACATGCTACCAGCACGGGAGCCAGTCAGCTGCTCTGGCAACGATCACACTCGGATGATGGTCTTAGCGCTCCACTGGCATGGGTACCAGTCATCGAATTTGATTTAATTTTGATTTCACTTGCCTCAACAGATCTTCTCAAGCAGAGTTCAGTGTCCAATGAAGGAAAGATACGCATAAGTGGGCTGGTTACACCCCTGGCATAGGCCATGGGTTATGGTCTCACTTGGCTTGCCGGGTCTTCTCATGCACAGCATATTTCCAAAGGTCTCAGTCACTAGTCATTGTCTCGGTGAGGCCTGATGTTTGAAGGTCGTACTTCACCACCCCATCCCAGGTCTTCCTGGGTCTACCTCTTCCACAGGTTCCCTCAACCGCTAGGGTGTGGTACATGTATATATATATGTATATATATACACTCACACATACACATATATGTGTGTGTGTGTGTGTATATATATATATATACACACACACACAGACATTTATGTATATATATATAAATGCATATACATATGTAGATATATATATATACATACATAGTTATATATTTGTGTATACACACACAGAGATTATTACAATTTTTAAGAAATCTGTCTTTAACATAACTTCTGGCTTTGTTTTGTAACTCTCTCTCTATCTCCCCCACTCACCCTCTGTATATATGTACACAGACACATATGTCTTTCTCAAAATGTTAAAGATATTAAACCACCACTTTTTAAAGATAAGAAAATTTCATGTTTTAAAATAAGTTTATGAAAAGAATGGAAAGAAAATTATGGATCACCATTCTTTAAGTCTCTCTTGCAAAAAACTTACAAATGAATATTTGTTTTCCTCTGTTAAATTTTAATATACTACTTTCTTCACAACAAGAAATGCTACAGATTTTACTTTGATTTCTCACTCAATACATAAGTAACCCAGACGACTTGCAGGCATTGTCCATTTTAGTTGCCTCCATTTAATCATTGCAGAAAATATGTGAATGATCGATTATTTTCTTACAGCCATGTTCAAATTCATTTTATTTCAAATGGTTGTCATGAACAAAGAATGTGTCATTTTACAAAGACCAATAGGTGATACACTGGCAGCTCTATCATTGTTTTACCTCAATTTTTCATCAAGTACACTCTTTCCTTTCTGTTTCATTTTGTCTGTTTGTTTGTCTCAGAATAAGTATATTTGTGTGTACACAGACACAAACATATATTTCTTAACATGGTCATTAACGGCATTAAGCTACCATTTTGAAAAAAAAAAAAAAAAAAAAAGAAATGCCCAGTATTTCTTTGTAGGCGTAGGAGTGGCTGTGTGGTAAGTAGCTTGCTTATGAGCTTCATGGTTCCGGGTTCAGTCCCACTGCGTGGTACCTTGGGCAAGTGTCTTCTACTATAGCCTCGGGCCGACCAAAGCCTTGTGAGTGGATTTCGTAGACGGAAACTGAAAGAAGCCTGTCGTATATATGTGTGTATATATATATATGTACGTGTCTGTATATGTTTGTGTGTCTGTGTTTGACCCCCTAACATCGCTTGACAATTAATGTTGGTGTGTTTACATCCCTGTAACTTAACGGTTCGGCAAAAGAACCGATAGAATAAGTACAAGGCTTACAAAGAATAAGTCTTGGGGTCGATTTGCTTGACTAAAGGTGGTGCTTCAGCATGGCCACGGTCAAATGACAGAAACAAGTAAAAGAGAGTAAAATGAGTATCTATCTATCAATCCATCTACCTATCTATCTGCCTATTGCTCTTTTTACCTTGATCTCTCATGCTACTAATATGTTCACACAAAATCAGTTCTAAGTTGCTCTTAGTAAAGTTAGGGATCCATCAGAAATAAAGATTTTTACTGATTAGCGTCAATGAACCATATCAAGAGGATTTCACAAGAATCCTAATAAAAAAAATGTAAAATTTGTCAAAAATATTGTATATACAGACATTATTTGATTGCCAAAAATTCTTGTCTGTTTTTTTTTTTATATGATGTGGTTTATATAATGAAAAACACAGTTAAAAACTAATATGTATTTTGATCTATTAAATGTTTCTTTTATTCCAATATTGTTTGAATATATACCTATATTTCAATGAAGCAAAGAATTACTTAATTTTGGTGAGAAACCAACAGGTCATGCACTAGTGGGATACTCAATTGTTAATAGCATCAAAGCATTTATAAAATAGTTATACAGAAGTGAGTATGAATATGATTAAGCAGAAAAACAGGAAAATCAGTCTGCTTAATTATATTTATATTTATTTCTATATAACTTATTTTATAAATGCTTTGATGCCATTAACAAATGTCTGTCCATTTTTTATTCTTATTATACTTTCATTAGCTTGACTGATACATTGCCTGCAGCCAACTCTTGTTTGCCTGGATTCCATCTCTCATCATTTCATATTAGATTTTAGGTATCTGGTCAGGTCTGAGCCTTAATTTTCTGTTTCAATTATACGCATTTGCATTTTTTATGTATTTTTACTCACATCTCTCTCTTATATATATATTCTGTTGTGACTGGGGAGAGTCATTTTCTTTTTGTGCCTTATAATGTAACACACTCACCGGTAAAATTTCCACTTATTTCTTATTTTTATTTTTCTAAAATTTTTGTTGTGTCTTGCAACCTTTACAATAGTCTTGACTCTGTCTGTTATTTACACTGCATTCCTTTTTGTTTGTGCGCATGTATGTATGCATGTGTATGTATGTATGTGTGTGTGTATCTGTATATATCCTGCATATTCATGTGCTTGTATGTCTGTGTTTGTATATTTTCTATGTGTGTGTGTGTGTGTCTGTGAGCATGTGTTTGTATATGTATGCACCTTTGTCTCCTTGTGTGTGCATATCTGTGTGTGTGTTTTGCAACTATGTACCATGTTTGTATGTATGGATGTGCATCTCTATGTGTGGATCTGTGTCTCCATATGTGTCCTTGTGTGGAGTAAAGTGTGTGTATACATGGTCATATGCTTCAGTCTTCATTTGCGTATCTGTGCTTGTCTATGCTTCAACACACGAACTCATATAAAGAATCTTGCAAACCAAATCCAAAAACGAAATATATATTTATATATATTCTAAATAATAAGAAGACAAAGAAATCCTTTAACACATCTTTAATAATTCGTTAAAATTGTTTCTGTACCAATCTGCTTGCAACACTAATTTACACAAAAAATTCGAAGTGAAAATTTATGTAATATTTACAGTTTCAGATGCAAGGCTAATGAAGTACAGCTTAAATGTCTAAGACTGCAAACATTACATAAATTTTCACTTTCAATTTTTGCATAAACTGGCATTGCAAGCAGAAATCGTACAGAAACAATTATAACAAATCATTAAAGATATGGGAAAGGATTTCTTTGTTTTCTTATGATTTGGATTATAATTTACTCTTCGTCACACACACATAACAGTTTTACCATTGTGAAACCAAGATTTTCTACACTTGAGGAATTTCAGCATTAGTCTTGAATCCGACAGTGTTGATAGCCCAAAACTCTGGTTGAGTGCTTCCCTGGAAATAACCTACCTTTATACCCTACTAGGACCTAATATATATATATATATATATATATATATATATATA
Source organism: Octopus sinensis (assembly GCF_006345805.1). Lineage (NCBI taxonomy): Eukaryota > Metazoa > Mollusca > Cephalopoda > Octopoda > Octopodidae > Octopus > Octopus sinensis. The sequence continues at coordinate 87,093,567 of NC_043001.1, read as the reverse complement.
TTTACATTATTCATATTATTTATATTTGACGGATATTTGTTCTCATCTTGTTTGTTGTTAACACAAAGTTTTGCCTGATATACCCTCCAGCCTTCATCAGGTGTCTTGGGGAAATTTTGAACCTGGGTTCTCATTCTTAAGGGTTTTTTTTATGTTATTATTATTATTATTAGACCTTGTGGCCAATAAACGAATTAGTTATTATTATTATTATTAGTAAGGTCACTACCAGGAATCGAACTCGGAATCTTTGGATTAGTAGCCCGTGCTCTTAACCACTATGCCATATGCCCATAGAACTGTAATATGTATATTTATTTGACTAAAGGTGGTGCTCCAGCATGGCTGCAGTCACATGACTAAAACAAGTAAAAGAATAAAAGAATATAAATATATATATGCGCACACACACACACACACACAATATTCTTTTGATTTTTGTTTCTGTCTATCAAATTCACACAGAGGGAGATTTGGTCAACCCCATGCCTTAATAGTAGATACCTACCCAAGATGGTATACAGTGAGACTGAACCAAAAACCATGTGGTTGGGAAGAAGCAAACTTCTTAACCACACAGCCAAGCCTCAGAACCTTTGGTGAAGGTGTGGGTATATTTGATTAAATTGAAATCCAGTTTTTGGCTGGTATCTATTCAAATATTTTAACAAGTCAGCTAAGGTAGAAGACAAATTTGGCCTTCATGGGATTCGATTTTAGAATATACAAGAATGGCATTAAATACAACAGCTTCTGCCATTCTTGTAATAGTAAGAACACAACTGCTACAGTGGTCACAATATTTCAATACCACTATGACTACTACTGTGGCTGCTGCCTCCCCCCCCCCCACAACACCCCCATCAAAATGATCAATATCATTTTATTTTGTTTGTCCAACAATTTCCTCTAGCATGACATCATCATAATCATTATCATCAGCAGCAGCAGTAGCAATCATAGCTGCAGGAACAGCAGCAAGCACCACACCGCCACCGCCACAACCACCACCACCACCACCATCACGGCTGCCTGTCACAACATGATGACAGTGATGATGCACTATCATCATGGTCACCATCATCATCATCAGCAGTAGTACTGGCACCACCATTACCACAATATCGCAAATGATGGTGATGATGACCATCATCATCACCATCATCATCATCACAATCACTACCATCACCATCATCATCATTGATTTTCATCTCCCTCAGGTGTAAGGAAAAGGGATGAGGAGAAGATTCATCCAGTGATCATTGGTGCTGCTGGGCTGAGTTTTTATCAAAAGGAATCTTATCACTCAACCCTAACCCCTAACCAACTGATAGCCATCACCACCATTGTTGATATACCATCCCCAATGCCACAACTCCCACTACTGTAACCACTGCACCACCAACACTGCTGTCATGAACACCATTGTAAACAAAACACCACTACCACCACAACTACCACTCATACCTCTACTTCTGTTACAAATACCTCTGTTGCAACTACCATCAAAATCATTATCAACACCACTCTCACTATTGCAACTGTGAAAACTACCACTGCTAAAAGTACTATTACCACCTGTGCCACCACCATTAACACCACCACTACTACTGCCACTACCACTCACACAACCACCACCACCACCACAGTTACCATTACCACCACCACCAACATCACAACTACCAGGAGACAAGAGAAATAGATATATGTTAGATAAGATTCCCTTTCATCAAATAGCCAACATCACATTTGATGTAATCATTACCAACCCCTCAACCCTGACTAAGTCTGGAACAACATCAGTAGATGAAATTTCAGGAGCCAGGAGGGAGAAAAACAACAACAACAAAAAGAGAACAATAAATACATCAGTGACAACAAATGCCATCACTGCCACTACCATCACTACAACAACAGCAACAACTACAATCTTCTATCTTCACTTCGACCATCACCACAATTGCCATCACCAATACACACATTTACCATCATAGCCACAATTAAGACATTGCTATTACTGCCAAAGTGTAGAGCCAAAGGGAACCTCTACATAGTTGATTTACTTGCTAAAACCAGCAGCCAATACCCCTCAGATCTTGCTCTTGCCTTAATGTCTGAAACTGGAAAGGACGTATTGGATAATGAAGTCTTATACAATGGAAAATATATTAATGTAATTGACTAGCCAACCTCTCTTATTAAAATTGCTGGCCTTAGGTGAAAATTAAAAAGAATTATCATTATTATTATTAAGAGGTGACAAGCAGGAAAAGCAGTTAGCATGCTTGATGAAATGCTTAGCAGTATTTCCCCATTGCTATGATCTGAGTTCAAATTCCGCTGAGATTGATTTTGCCTTTCATCCTTTCAGGGTCAAAAAATTAAGTTCAAGTGAATCAGCTAATCCCTTTCCCCACAAATTTCAGGCCTTGTGCCTTTAGTAAAAAAGATTATTATTAAGGCAGGGGAGTGGCAGAGTTTAAAATCTGAATAAGTTAGGTCAAGCCCTATAGAGGCATTTGTTTGCCACTTGTAACTTTTAAAGCATTGAATTGTCAAGTGTAACAACTTATGCTTCTCTACTGTTCACCAATCACTCTTTGGTACAAAAAATGGATCATCCACATATGACCTGGACACTTTGCAACCAGATATCAACTACTTCTATGAACAGAGTATTTATAAGCAGGCTCTTATGAAAACAGGACATCTTCTGGTAAGGACATGACATCCTAAACTCCTTTAGCAACATAAAGACACAATAGCTCAAATATCATGGAAACAGTATCATTTTCCAACATCTCATTGTGAGCAATGCATGATAACTAAAGCTATCAAAGACACTACAAGTACATGGTTTTACATTCTCTGGTGATCTTTCATGACCTTACACACACACACACACCTGTTATTCTATGGTCACTCCTGGTCAAAATTGCCTATATCTGTAGAGATATACCCAGGCCTGAGCTAAGTCTTTTGTGGAAGATTGACAGTTGCCTATGCATGCAAGTCTCTTGTTTCCATACCACTGACACTGTCCAAAGAAAAGCTTGCTGCTTTCATGCTGACATAACCTAACACCGGTTATCATCATCATCATCATCGTTTAATGTCCGCTTTCCATGCTAGTATGGGTTGGATGATTTGACTGAGGACTGGCAAACTAGATGGCTGCACCAGGCTCCAGTCTTGATCTGGCAGAGTTTCTACAGTTGGATGCCCTTCCTAACACCAATCACTCCGAGAGTGTAGTGGGTGCTTTTACGTGCCACAGGCAAGAGGGCCAGTCAGGCAGTACTGACAATGGCCATGCTCAAATGGTGTTTTTTACATGCCACCTGCATAGGAGCCAGTCCAGCGACACTGGCAATGACCTCACTTGAATGTTCTTTCACGTGCCAGTAAGGCAAAGCTAGTAACGATCATGCTCAAATGGTGCTTTTCATGTGCCACCGGCACGGAAGTTTTTTGTTGAAAACACTGTGTTTATTGAAAACATTTAGTATCAGAATAAAAAGTGTCAGAACAGATAAAGTATACTATTTGATGTTATAACAGTTCTACTGATCCATAACCTTAGATTAGTATAGTTTTATTGACTCTGAAAGAAAGAAAGGTTAAGTTGCCCCTATAACTGAGAGAGAACAGGAGCGAGAATGGTCATAGGATGAGGACTGTAATGATGGATGATGAAGATGGTGGCAGTAATAACAGTGATGATGACAATGATAATGAAGAGGATGGTGAAGTTGAAAACAATAACGATAATGAAGATAGCACTAATAATGACAGTGGAGATGCCTAACGAATACAATCAACAGTTAGAGCATGAGTTACAATATTGCAAAAAGTAAAACTTTTTCATTTATTCCTGTATGTTGCCTCACCCTCACATCTTCTATTACTATTTCTCTGATTGTTTTTGCATGTCTAGCTTTGTTATATATATATATATATATATATATATATATATATATTATATATATATATATATATAGGAGTAGCTTGCTTACGAACCACATGGTTCCGGGTTCAGTCCCACTGTGTGGAACCTTGGGCAGGTGTCTTCTACTATAGCCTCGGGCAAACCAAAGCCTTATGAGTGAATTTGGTAGACGGAAACTGAAAGAAGCCTGTCATATATATATATATATATATATATATATGTATGTATGTGTGTCTGTGTTTGTCTCCCACAACATTGCTTGATAACCGATGCTGGTGTGTTTACGTCCCCGTAACTTAGCGGTTCGGCAAAAAAGACCGATAGAATAAGTACTAGGCTTACAAAGAATAAGTCCTGGGGGTTGATTTGCTCGACTGAAGGCAGTGCTCCAGCATGGCCACAGTCAAATGACTGAAACAACTAAAAGAGAGTATACACACACACACACATGCATACACACATGAATATACAAACATGCACACACATATACAAAAACACTTACATATGTATTATGAATGTGTGTATGTGTGTGTATGTATGTTGTTTTTAATATTTTAATAATTAGCCAATGAGATGCATTAATTGCGGTGGCAGTCGCTCAATGAAATTATACTCCTACCGATCCACCCATGTAATGAGATAAGGTTGCAGAGGGTTTGTTAATTAAAAGGACACTTAATTGGTAGACATTGAGGAAATACACACACCGAAGGAAATAGGGTTGATATGAAAAAAAGATTAAATACCAGAGGGTGAGTAAGGGAAGAGGACATGCAAAAATGAGAGGCAGAGAGGGAGGAGAAAAGGAGAGGGGGAGAGAGAAGGAAAGAGAAGGGGAGAGAGAGGGAAAGAGAGGGGGGAGAGACTTATCCTTATTTTCAATATTTAATTGGAGAGGGACCTTCTAGAGATAAATAATGCCCACCCCACTCTTCATCTAAGTATTCGATGGCGCCAGATAATGACTGAAAACACTTAGTATTCTTTCTGTTCTTCTCTTGCTGGTTTTAGACTGTTTTGTTTGTTTGTTTGTTTTTTTGATTGAGAATAGGTTGATTGTTAGTAAGGAAATTAGATAAGGGACAGTGATGTAACAAAAGCAGCTTCAACAATCTAATGTATGTGTTACGTGGTACACATGTATTTCTGTATAGGTACATATATGTATTATGTGTCCACACACACACGTAAGAGAGAAAGAGAGAGGGAGGGGGAAGAGAGAGAGGGGGAAGAGAGAGAGAGAGGGGGAAGAGAGAGAGGGAGAGAGAGAGAGTGAGTTTACATTTGAGCCTAAATAAATATATCCTTTGTTTCAGTCACTGGATTGTGGCAATGCTGGGGGAACCACCTTGAAGAATTTACTCAAGAAAAATTAACCTCAGAACTAATTTTTTTAAAGTTTGGCACGTATTCTATCAGTTTCTTTTGCTGGGCCACTAAGTTCTGGGGACATAAACAAACCAACACTGACTGTCAAGTGGTGGTGGATGACAGATACAGCACAAACGCAAAGACATACACTTACACACACAACGGACTTCTTTCAGTTTTGTCAACCAAATCCACCCACTAGGTATTGGTCAGTCCAGGACTATAGTAGAAGACTCTTACCCAAGGTGCCACACATTGGGAAACAAGCTTCTTAACCACACAGTCGCACCTGTGTGTGTGTGAGTGTTTTCAGAGCTCTAAATTTTTTCTGACATTTTTTTACCTTACCTTTTAGATAAATTATGTCAGAGGTCAAGTTGACTCAGCAAATTAAAAGGAATGCTGTATTCATTGCATAGGGATGCGCAGATAGCTTGCTTCCTGAAAGGTGCTCCATCTTTCACTGTCAAAGCTCAAAAGAAGCTGGAAGCTGCCAATGAGGGTCCAACATCAGCAGCTAAATGTAAACTGCATATACAGGGTCCTAATACAATCAGAATACTAAGTTCTCAGCAAATGTGATGGTTCTGGGAATCACCAGTGACGAGGGTGATGTTATATCTCCTCACTTCTTTCCACAAGACTTTCCAAAAGTCAATGCTGCTGCCTACACAGTGGTGTTGCAGAAAGTTGTGAAGTCAATCAACACCCCTATAACACCATACAATCCCTCAAGTCCACCATAATCAGCACAATGTCCAAAATTGACAAATATCCTCTTATTTGGGAATGTCAATGCTTCAGACTCCATATTGAAGTTAACAGTGAATTCTCAAGATTATTTGTACCAATTTTTTTTCAGGTACGGTTTTTCTTTAATGAGTTATGTGCCTTTTTCTAAATTCATACAGATGACTTTAAAAAACTGATGTACCTTGTATATCATCATTTAACATCCACTTTTCCAAGCCTGTATGTGTCAGTTGTACTTTGTTGAGGTAGATTTTCTACAGCCAGTGCCCTTCCTGTTGCCAACCATCACCTGTATCTATGCAGGGTTATATTTTTTCATGGCTAGATAGGTTTTTCACAGAAGACTGGAAATGAACAACTTCACATGACGATGATGCTCATTTACAACCATTTTGTGATGTCTAGACAATGTTAAAAACACACACACATAGATATATTAGTAATTGAAGTATACAGTACTATATATCCCATATGGCTGATCTCTCTCACTCTCTTTCTCCCCACTGTGTGTGTATATATATATATATATATATTATATATATATATATGTATATAAAACATATATTTGCCAACTAAGTGTGGAGTCCTATACAGGACAGTGCTACTGATGTTTATAGCCTCAGGAAGACATTTCCACCAGCTGGCTAATGGCACACTGTCTGTGTCTGATTAGTATTTGCGAGGGGAGGTCATTGCTGCCATCTCTAGCCTTACGTGATACACACAGACTCGAGTCCTCAGCGTGTATTAATCAGCAGCTAGTGATGGAACCTCATTCCACTCGTAAATTACTATATATTTTATTAGCGACTCACTGTCACTAATCTCGTAGATGAGAGAGAATGTTATATTAAAAGTCTGAGCAAAATATAAACAGTAGCAGTATGGAACCATCACATGTATTTGCCAACTGAGTGTGGTGTCCTATACAGGACAGTGCTATTGATGTTTATAGCCCCAGGAAGACATTTCCTCCAGCTGGCTAACGACAAACATTCTGTGTCCAATTAGTATTTGTGAGGGGCGGTCATTGTTCCCATCTCTACCCTTATGTGATAGACCCATTTCTGGGTGGTTACCCATCCTCAGTATGTGTTAATCCCCAACTAGTGATGGAAGCTCATTCTACCTGCAAATTACTATATATTTTTTCTAGTGACTCACTGTTGCTCATCTTGTAGAAGAGAGAGAATGTTATGATAAATCCCTGAGCAAGATATAAACAGTAGCAGTATGGAACCATAACATATATTTGCCAACTAAATGTGTTGTCCTATACAGGACAACGCTACTGATGTTTATAATCCCAGGAAGACATCTCCTCCAGCTGGCTAATTAGACACAGAATGTGTGCTGTTAACCAGCTGGAGGAGATGTCTTCCTAGGTCTATAAAAATCAGTAGCACTGTCCTGTATAGGACACCACACTTAGTTGGCAAATATATGAGATGATTCCAAGCTGTTACTGTTTATATCTTGCTCAGAGATTCTATATATATATACACACACACACACACATATATATTAAGATAAACTTACTTGGAAATGGATGTGTTGTGTTCAATCATATGATAATATAAATAAAATATATATACATATATATGCATATATACATACATATATGTAGATACATACATCATCATCATCGTTTAACGTCCGCTTTCCATGCTAGCATGGGTTGGATGGTTCAACTAGGGTCTGGGAAGCCCGAAGGCTGCACCAGGCCAGTCAGATCTGGCGGTGTTTCTACAGCTGGATGCCCTTCCTAACACCAACCACTCTGTGAGTGTAGTGAGTGCTTTTTATGTGCCACCGACACAGGTACCAGACAAGGCTGGCAAACGGCCATGCTCGGATGGCATTTTTTACGTGCCACCGGCACGGAGGCCAGGTGAGGCTGGCACGGCCACGATCAGATGGTGTTTGTTACGTGCCACCAGCACGGAGGCCAGTCGATGCGGTGCTGGCTATGGCTACGTTCGGAAGGTTCTCGTATGTGCCACCGGCACTGGTACCACAAACTACAAATTCCATTGATGTGGATCGATTTCGATTTGATTCTTTGATTTTGATTTGTGTGTGTAATATATCTATATATATCTATATATGGGTACAGGATGTCACAAAATGTAAACAACATATATATATACATGTATGTATATATATATATATATGCATATATGGGTACAGGACGTCACAAAATGTAAACAACATGAAATAAGAAGACAAACTTGGGTATGCGAACAATGAGAGAAACAAATGGAAAACAAGACAAGTAACATAAAGAACGACCCTTCATCAGTTATCAGCTGTCCATCTGCTCCTCATTTCGAGCAGTTAATGATAATTGCTCGAAATGAGGAGCAGATGGACAGCTGACAACTGATGAAGGGTCGTTCTTTATGTTACTTGTCTCGTTTCCCATTTGTTTCTCTTGTTGTTTGCATACCGCAGTTTGTCTTCATATTTCACATTGTTTACATTTTGTGACATCCTGTACCCATATATACATATACGTATAAAAGATGTACATATGTATGTATGTGTATATATATATATATATATATATATATATATATATAGATATATTGCACACACACACACAAATGAGCTTTTTTCAGTTACCATCAACTAAATCCACTCACAAACCCACAGGGCCATAAGAAAAAACACTTTCCTCAGGTGCCATGCAGTAGGACTGAAACCAAGACCACATGAACTAGGATGCAAGATTCCCAACCCCACAGCCATGCTTGATCATGATGATAACGATGTTGATACATTTGCATGTGTGTGTGTGTATAAGAACATGAGTGAAAAAAAAATGAGATAGTACTTGACATTGAAAGTGGAGTGTCAAGATATATTTATTGAAGATGGAACTTAAAATTTCATGACTGATTTTCCCATTTCCAATTGGTGAATGAAATCTGAAGGCATGAAGCAAAAAAATGCCATTAAGAATATTCTGAAAACGAAAATAAGATAGTATTTGATTGGATGTCTGTGCAAAGATAAAATCAAATACATGCATATTGCTTACATAATTTTTTTTTCCTAGAACACTTTGGATGGAATTACTTTATCATTTTAGTTGATCTCTACAAATGCAATCCCTAAAGTTTGAAACCAGTTGGATAAGTGTCAATACTTGAAAATCTCAGACCTTGAGTCACTTGGGTTTTTTTTTTTTGGCAATTAATAAAAAATATGTATACTATCAGGTTTTGAGTTTTATTTTCCTGTTTATATCACAAAGCTATATATATATATAGGCGTAGGAGTGGCTGTGTGGTAAGTAGCTTGCTTACGAACCACGTGGTTCCGGGTTCAGTCCCACTGCATGGCACCTTGGGCAAGTGTCTTCTACTATAGCCTCAGGCCGACCAAAGCCTTGTGAGTGGATTTGGTAGACGGAAACTGAAAGAATCCCATCGTATATATATGTATGTGTGTGTGTGTATATGTTTGTGTGTCTGTGTTTGTCCCCCCCCAACATCACTTGACAACCGATGCTGGTGTGTTTACGTCCCCGTAACTTAGTGGTTCAACAAAAGAGACCAATAGAATAAGTACTAGACTTACAAAGAATAGGTCCTGGGGTCGATTTGCTTGACTAAAAGGTGATGCTCCAGCATGGCCACAGTCAAATGAGTAAGAGTAAAGAGTATACATATATATATATATATATATATATACACACACACACTCACATACACATGACAGAAGTAAATACATACTCCATAAAACTTCATTTTATGTTTATTCTAACTTTGTAATGGTTTATATTTTATATTAATTGACATTTTTATGTTTCAGCTTATATATATGACTGTTTAATCATGCCATGTACAAAAGAAGCCTTGGAACTGCCTGAATTTCAAAGAGGCCATATTGTGGGTCATTCTGAATGTGGACATTGCATAAAATAGCAGAAAGCCTCGGAATCCCACTTTCTACAGTTAATAGAGTGATTGTGCAATTCACCAGAGAGAGGAAGGAGTCCACATCACCTTGCCCAGATCAACTAGGGCCCTCTGACAGAATCTTTCTTTAGCTTAGAGAAATGTGGAGGATAATCTTCATTGCAAGGCCTCTGACATAGCAGAACAAGTTAATGTCAGTTTCAGTAGAAAAAAGATTGGGCCAGTGAGATGGTGGAGAGGCCATTAGCATTTTGGGACTGTCATATTTTCTGATGACTCTAGATTTGCTGTATTTCTTGACAGTGGTTGAGTGTGGGTCTGGAGACTTTGTGATAAGAATTTGATGTGAAAAGATTACAGCCAACGATGAAATACAGCAACTATTCTGTGATGGTCTGGGTAACAATTTGGAGCAATGGTTGATCAGAGCTGGTGAAGTGAGGGGGAAACATAAACTCAGATAAATATGTGTCCATATTACGGAAAGAACTTCCAATATTCTCCACTAGTGAAATGATAAAAGAAGACTCTTTACTTATGGAAGATGGTGCTCTTTGTCACATGGCTAGAATGACCCAAGATTTGTTGGATGAGAATGGCATTAAAAAGCTTCCATGGCCTAGCCAGTCACCAGATATGAATCCTATTGAACACCTCTAAGGCATAATGGGCAGGACATTTCGTAAAAGCCAGATCTTTTGAGATTACTGCATGAAACTTGGCAAGAAATTCTGCAAGAGAATATTCATCATCTGATCAGTAACATGCTTAATAGGGTCTATGCATTGGAAAATGCAAAGGGCATGTCAACTAAGTATTAAATATTTGCATTATAACAATTAATAAATAATTTCATCATCATCATCATCATCATTTAACGTCCGCTTTCCATGCTAGCATGGGTTGGACGGTTCAACTGGGGTCTGGGGAGCCCGAAAGCTGCACCAGTCCAGTCAGATCTGGCAGTGTTTCTACAGCTGGATGCCCTTCCTAACGCCAACCACTCCGAGAGTGTAGTGGGTGATTTTATGTGCCACCGACAGGTGCCAGATGAGGCTGGCAAACGGCCACGCTCGGATGGTGTTTTTTATGTGCCACCGACACAGGTGCCAGACGAGGCTGGCAGATGGCCACGCTCGGATGGTGTTTTTATGTGCCACCGACACAGGTGCCAGATGAGGCTGGCAAACGGCCACAATTGGATGGTGTTTGTTACGTGCCCACAGCACGGAGGCCAGTCGATGCGGTACTGGCTACGGCCACGTTCGGATGGTTTTCTTGTGTGCCACGTGCCACCGGCACTGGTACCACAAAGATACAAATTCCATTGATGTTCATCTATTTTGATTTGTTTTGATTTTCACTTGCCTCAACAGGTCTTCACAAGTGTCACAAGAAGGAAGGTATGCACAGGTGGACTGACTACGTCCCAGGTAGGGGCCACAGGTTATGGCCTGACTAGTCTTGCCGGGTCTTCGGATGGTGTTTTTATGTCCCACTGACACAGGTGCCAGATGAGGCTGGCGAACGGCCACTATCGGATGGTGTTTGTTACGTGCCCACAGCACGGAGGCCAGTCGGTGCGGTACTGGCTACGGCCACGTTCGGATGGTTTTCTTGTGTGCCACCGGCACTGGTACCACAAAGATACAATTCCATTAATGTTCATCTATTTTGATTTGATTTGATTTGTTTTGATTTCATTTTGATTTTCACTTGCCTCAACAGGCCTTCACAAGTATCACAAGGAGGAAGGTATGCACAGGTGGACTGACTACGTCCCAGGTAGGGGCCATGGGATAAGGCCTGACTAGTCTTGCCGGGTCTTCGGATGGTGTTTTTATGTGCCACCGACACAGGTGCTAGATGAGGCTGGCGAACGGCCACGATCGGATGGTGTTTGTTATGTGCCCACAGCACGATGGCCAGTCGATGCGGTACTGACTACGGCCATGTTCGGATGGATTTCTTGTGTGCCACAGGCACTGGTACCACAAAGATACAAATTCCATTGATGTTCATCTATTTTGATTTGATTTGATTTTCACTTGCCTCAACAGGTCTTCACAAGTGTCACAAGAAGGAAGGTATGCACAGGTGGACTGACTAGTCTTGCCGGGTCTTCGGAAGGTGTTTTTATGTGCCACCGACACAGGTGCCAGATGAGGCTGGCGAATGGCCATGATCGGATGGTGTTTGTTACGTGCCCACAGCACGGAGGCCGGTCGATGCGGAACTGGCTACGGAATGTATAATTTCAGATTTAGATAAATATTCATTATTATAAGGGTGTCTATTTACTTCTGTCATGAGTGTGTGTATGTGTGTGTGTGTGTGTGTGTGTGTGTGTATTTATATACTTTTGTATTGCATCTCAAAGGTTAACACTATACATCAGCTTAGTGTGTTGACTGTCAGAAGAAAGAGGTCTAGATACTGCAGTAGAAAATGATATTTTTACTTTGGTCTAGTCAGTCTCGTGTTACTCAGAGTTATAACTTGCCAGAAGACTCTGTACGCCTACAGCTGAAAACAACTGACATTGACTAATACACACACACACACACACATATATCAATAATGAGTATATAGTGATAAATTATCCAGGTGGGTACCATATGAGTACACAGTTACAATCTGGGTTCACTCTCACCACATTGAATAGTAGGGACCATCGTGGGTGAGCAATCCCACTGCAGTTAATCCAATGGGTAAATCCTGGATTTGCTTCACTATCTTGGGGAGTGTAAATCCAAGACAATTACATTGGATGTAACAATGGCACATCTATACTTTTTTTTAATTTTTACAATTAATTATACAGCTTAATTCGTTTAAACACAACTGACATGCTTCTACTGTTGTTCATATTTGAACCAATTATTCTGAATAATTAACTGTAAAATAGAAATATATGCAGATGTACAAATATATATATATATATATATATATATACCGAAGCTTTGTGATTGAATTCGGTAGGTGGAAGTTACTGCCGTGTATGTATGTGTGCGCATAGCTGCTCAGTGCCTCTCCGAAAGAGAGAGAGGGATATTATATATAGTGAGAATTTACCAAAAAAACAAGACAAAGATGGTTGTGTAAACAACAAACAGATGTATTAGTTTAATGCTTGGGAAGTGAGAAAGTCTTTTATGTTTCAAGCTTACGCTCTTCAACAGAAAGGAAGACAGAAATAAACAGGGAGAGAAAATAGAAAAGTGTATAGTAGCTAGCAATCTATCATGGCAAATGATGAAATAATAGCAGTGCCACTGTAATAAACATTATCAACCACATATAATGCATGTATATAATGCTGCAATTTGGTGAGATGGAGAATACTCTCTCAAAGCACTGACTGTTAAAACACCTGAAAGCTATGGTCAGATAAGACAGACCTTACCTGTCCATAACTTTCAAGTGCTTTAACGCTCAGTGCCATGCGACCAAATCACAGCCTACTGGCAAATACATGAAGCCTCAACACATGCCAACATGGAAAGCAAATAAACAATGATGATGATGATGATTAAATATATATATATATATATTTGAATATTACACTGACTTTTTATTTTATGCCAGTGGCACGTAAAAAGCACCATCTGACCGTGGCCGTTTGCCAGCCCCGTCTGGCACCTGTGCCAGTGACATGTAAAAAGCACCCACTACACTCACGGAGTGGTTGGCATTAGGAAGGGCATCCAGCCGTAGAAACATTGCCAGATCAGACTGGGCCTGGTGCAGCCTTCTGGTTTCCCAGACCCCAGTTGAACCGTCCAACCCATGCTAGCATGGAAAGCGAACGCTAAATGATGATGATGATGATGATGAAGCAAGTCCATGTGAAATAAAGATACTGAATTAAAAAATGGGACCAGAGTTGATTTTGGGAAGATGGTGGATCATCTTTTAGGCTTCTACAAAGTCAGCTGCTAGATGTTGAAGCTTTAAGTGTGTGAAACAGAAGGCATGAACATCAAACCCTAACACGAGACAAATTAAGTTAATGAGACACCACTTAGAAAAACTTTCTTACTGGTCCCTTAATTGTCTAATTATTTAGATAGCTGCACTAGCGTGGGAGGGAGCAGATATGTGAGGGGAAGAAAATATGAGCTATCTGACCCCACTAAAGAATTCACCTCCATCCCTGTAGTAATAGGAAGAGGGTTTGTACATGGTTCCTCACCTTCATCACATCATATTACTGGAAAATATTGGGTGCGGTGGTAATTAGTAAAGAAGCATTGGTTTTAGTTTTGTACAAAAGCAGAGGAAGTGGGATCACTTTCAGATAATGGTAGGTGTGCCGGTGTTGTTTTGGTGGTAATCATGGTGAAGATTGTAGGTGCAGGCATGGCTGTGTGATAAGAAGTTTGCTTTCATCTACTTGGTTTTGGGTTCAGTCCCACTGCATGGTAACTTGGGCAAGTGTCTTCTACTATAGCCAGGTTGACCAAACCTTCTGAGTAGATTTGATAGACAGAAATGGAAGGCGGCGATCTGGCAGAAATGTTAGCATGCCAGGCGAAATGCTTAGCGGTATTTCGTCTGTCGCTACGTTCTGAGTTCAAATTCCGCCGAGGTCAACTTTGCCTTTCATCCTTTCGGGGTTGATTAAATAAGTACCAGTTACGCACTGGGGTCAATATAATCGACTTAATCCATTTGTCTCTCCTTGTTTGTCCCCTCTGTGTGTAGCCCCTTGTGAGTAGTAATGAAATAAGAAATGGAAGGAAGTTCAGGTGTGTGTATGTATGTGTGTGCGTGTGTGTATGTATGTATGTTTGCATGTATGTGTGTTTGCATGTATGTGTGTGTGCATGTATATGTGTGTGTGCATGTGTGTGTCTTTGTCTCAACATCACATGAGTGTTGTAAATGGATGTCATTGTCTTGTAAGCAATGTCATTCCCAAAGTCCTGCAAGTACATGTCTGGCCATGGGGAAATATCACCTTGTTTGGAAACAGATGAGGGATGGAGACAGGAAGAACATCTGGCTGTAGAAAATCTGTCTTAATAAACTCCATCCAACTCATACAAGCATGTTTGTTCCTTCTCGAGCCATGCCTGGCTCATAGGGCTGGTTTCCCGATCTCCTTGGCATATAGGTTCCCCACCTGGATGGGACGCCGGTCCATTGCAGGTGAGCTGCAAGATGCAGGAGGAAAGAGTGAGAGAAAGTTGTGGCGAAAGAGTCAGCAGAAGTTCGCCATTACTTCTGCTGGAGCTGCGTAGAGCTTAGGTGCTTCGCTCATAAACACACACATCGCCTGGTCTGAGATTCGAACCCACCATCCCTCAACTGCGAGTCCACTGCTCTAACCACTAGGCCATGTGCCTCCTTCATACAAGCATGGAAAAGTGGACATTAAAATGATGATGATGAGTATGCTTATAATGGAAGTGGTTGCATTGATGGTGGTGGTTGTGGTAGTATAACAATAGTGATTACAGTAGTGTAAAGGAAGGTATTTGTGTGTAGAAGATATGAGTGCATCTATGTGTGTGTATGGATGGATGGCTGTTTGGCACACCCATAGGTGAATGAGGATATCAGAAGCAAGAAGTTGTATGCTAAAAGATACACTTGTGTATATTTAGGAGTGTGAGCATATGCAAGTTTATACTTGTGTGTGTGTGTCTGTGTATGGTGGGGGTACTCCATTCCTGAAATACCTTTATTGAAAAAGAAACAAGGTGGGTGGCTTGGTCATTATTGTTACCTAATATGTGTCTGTGTGTATAGATGCAGGTGTGGCTATGAGGCTGAGAAGCTTGCTTCTAACTATGTGGTCATGGGTTCAGTCCCACTTCACAGTACCTCGGGCAAGTGTTTCTATAGCCCCAGGCCAACCAAAGCTTTCTGAGTGGATTTGGTCGCTGGGAGAAGCCCATTGTGTGTGTGTGTGTGTCTCCCCATCAACACTTGACAACTGGTATTGGCATGTTTATGTCTTGGTAACTTTGTGGTTCAGCAATAAGAGACTGATTGACTACGTACCAAACTTGAAAATAAGTATAGTTCTGTATTTAAGAGATGAGGAATTATGTACATTATTTAAATTATTTACAATTGATGGGTATTTGTCCTCACCTTGTTTGTTGTTAACACAAGGTTTCGGCTGATATACCTTCCAGCCTTTATCAGGTGTCTTGGGGAAATTTCGAACTTGGGTTCTCATTTCTAAGGTATTTTTCAATGTTGTTGTTGTTATTATTATTATTAGTGGTTAAAAGCGTGGGCTACTAAGTTTGATTCCAGGCACAGGAGTGGCTGTGTGGTAAGTTGCTTGCTTACCAACCACATGGTTCCGGGTTCAGTCCCACTGCATGGCACCTTCGGCAAGTGTCTTCTACTATAGCCTCAGGCCAACCAAAGCCTTGTGAGTGGATTTGGTAAACGGAAACTGAAAGAAGCCCATCGTGTGTGTGTGTGTGTTTGTCCTCCCAACATCGCTTGACAACTGATGCTGGTGTATTCACGTCCATGATGATGATGATGATGATGATGATGATGATAATAATAATAATAATAACAACAACATCGAAAAATACCTTAGGAATGAGAACCTAGGTTCGAAATTTCCCCAAGACACCTGAAGAAGGCTGGAGGATATATCAGCCAAAACATTGTGTTAACAACAAACAAGATGAGGACAAATATCTGTCAAATGTAAATAATGTAAACAATGTTGAAAATAAGTACTGGTAATGATTTGCTCAACTAAATCCTTGAATGCAGAGCTCCAGCATAGCCATAGTCCAAAAACTGACACAATTAAAAGATATGCATATATCTATATGTGTGTGCCTGTGTATTTGTCCTCCACCACAACTTGATAACCAGTGTTGGTTTGTTTATATCCATGTAACTTCAAGGCCCCAGTGTATCTGCAGTCCAATGACTAAAAGAACTAAAAGACAGAAGATATACAACCGGCTGTAGTGTAACTTTTCCCAGAGTTTTTAGACTTGGGAGACCCTTGAAATATATTTCTTGTTTCTAGAAACCCCAACATAAAAGTTATTATTACTCTCTTTTACTCTTACTCTCTTACTTGTTTCAGTCATTTGACTGAGGCCATGCTGGAGCACCACCTTTAGTCGAGTAAATCAACCCCAGGACTTATTCTTTGTAAGCCTAGTACTTATTCTATTGGTCTCTTTTGCTGAACCGCTAAGTGATGGAGACATAAACACACCAGCATCGGCTGTCAAGCAATGCTAGGAGGACAAACACAGACACAAACACACACATATATATATATATATATACGACGAGCTTCTTTCAGTTTCCGTCTACCAAATCCACTCACAAGACACTTATCTAAGGTGCCATGCAGTGAGACTGAACAAGGGACTATGTGGTTCGGAAGCAAGTTACTTAGCACACAGCCACTCCTTTTTTCTTTGATAAAGAGCCTAGCCCTTTTCATACCTACCCTTCTGGGACTGCTCCTGATTCTATGATGTAATACTGTATGCTTCAAAGTGATTTAAATCAAAACCCAGCTTATTAGTGACAAATCTATTAAATACTTCACTATTTTCAAAATTGATTGAAACAAAAGCAGTGTATTTCAACAATGGTAATGAAAGGGTTAACTAAACCACATAACTACCTTTCAAATGTTTGGAGGTGTTAGATCTGTTAAATGTTACAAAGAAGGTTAAAAATTTTTTATCTTAATCAAAATCTTGTTTAGACCAAATTCCCTATTAAGAGTTCATCTTTCCTCATTAGGCCTCCTTATGTCTAGATTTCCTTACCTTAGGGAATATGCTGTGCATGTATAATAAAATTAAGAATATAAAATAAAACACAAAAATGGCCTGAACATGCATTCGCATATACTGTATTTTAACATGTATAAAGAACCCTTTTTTTCTTGTCAAAAATAAGGTTAAAAAATCATGGGAGTTTCTTATACACGGATAGTATTATAATCCCTTACTTTTTTACTCTTTTACTTGTTTCAGTCATTTGACTGCGGCCATGCTGGAGCACCGCCTTTAGTTGAGCAAATCGACCCCAGGACCTATTCTTTGTAAGCCTAGTACTTATTCTATCAGTCTCTTTTGCCGAACTGCTAAGTTACGGAGATGTAAACACACCAGCATTGGTTGTCAATGTTGGGGGGACAAACACAGACACACAAACATATACACACACATACATATATATACACATATATACGATGGGCTTCTTTCAGTTTCTGTTTACCAAATCCACTCAAGCTTTTGGTCGGCCTGAGGCTATAGTAGAAGACACTTGCCCAAGGTGCCACGCAGTGGGACTGAACCTGGAACCATGTGGTTGGTAAGCAAGCTACTTACCACACAGCCACTCCTGTGCCTATAATTTTAGAATGTGGGATGAATCCTGGAAGCACTGCAATACTAGGCCAACCTGTGGCAAAGGCAGAGCAAGCCCCTAACACTTCGCCTTGTTCTAAAAATCAGTTTAATATCGATGGCCCCAAATAGGGACCATATCAGATATTAAGCTGATAAGAACAGATACTACACTTTGATGTTAGCCAAAAGGCCGAGAATTTTAAGCCCCCAAAATTAGGGGGTTCCTTATACACGTTAAAATACAGTAATTATCACCATTGTCATCATTACCATCATTTATGTCAGCATCGTGGTTGTCATTGAATGTTTTCCATGCTAACATGAGTTGGCTGGTTTAAGAGGATCCAATGAGTCAGAGAACTGCACCGTTATCCAATGCCTGCTAGTTCAGAGATTGTTCTGGTTGATTTTTGCATGTCATCAGCATCACTTATCACTAAGAAAGATGAGGTTGGGTTTACTTATCACTAATTTGAGTGACCGCTTGCAGAACCCAAGAGTTCTAGGGAACTCCATCTGAGAAGTGCTTGTTTATTCTAAACAGTGTGTAATGGGGTTATTTATCAAAAGCTTTGTCCCTTTATGTGCCCTGTATTCATCAGAAATAGGTTATAAAACAACTTCAGAGCCGACAGCCTCGATATCAATGTCTGTCAACAAACTGTTTCTTGGTTTTCATAATAACTTTTAAAGGATTACACAGATTAGGCAATTGTGCATAAATAATCTACCCTACCATCTACCCTGGGGCTGTTTGAAGTTAAATATTACATCTGCTAGCTTCTTAAAACAGTAATTATCTGTCACCTACTAAACCCATTCTAGATGATTCAAGCAAGAAACCTACTTTCTCGTATTACCTTTGTATTATATTTTTCTTTATTTGTTCAGAGCTGACTGACTTAACTAATCTCATTATTAAATAATGACAATCAGACATTTGAAACTCATCTAACGTGTTTCACTTTTGACCCTAGTAATAGCTCTTACTAAGTAGGGATGATGGTGGTAGGGATGATAGTGGTCATGGAGGTGGTAGTGATGGGGATGGAGTGTGTGTGTGTGTATATATATATATATATATATTACATACATATATAGAGAGGGAGAGAAATATACACATGTATGTATATGCCTATCTATCTATCTATCTATCTATCTATCTATCTATCTATCTATCTGTGGAGGTGCGTGGCTTAGTGGTTTGGGTGTCAGCATCATCGTAAAATTGCAGTTTCAATTCCTGGACTGGGCGACGCGTTGTGTTCTTGAGCAAAACACTTCATTTCACATTGCTCCAGTCCACTCAGCTGGCAAAAATGAGTAACGCTGCAATGGACTGGTGTCCCATCCAGCTGAGGAACACATACGCCATAGAAACTGGGAAACTGGGCCCATGAGCCTGGTTAGGCTTTAAAAGGGCACATTTATTTATTTATCTATCTATCTATCTATATACATATATCGTCCAACCCATGCCAGCATGGAGTATGGATATTAAACGAATTTGATGATGATATATTGTACAACATTATCGTTGTTCTGGTCCTTTATGGACTTGTGTATCTATATAGCACAACACTGAATCACTTCAACCTGTGTTACAAACTGTTGATAAATTCATAACAGCTTCAGTATCTCTTCAATAATAATAGTTCCCAGAACTTTTTTTTTAAAATCCATATTCCAGAATAATCTAAGCTTGTATCTAGTAAACATTAGTCCTGCATTTATACAAACCATTATTGCAACGTACACTATTCTGGCAGCTGTTTCAGTGCAGATGGTGGAAAAGTTTTTGACCTCTGCTCACATCCTGGCAACTTATACTAATATACTAAAATCTATTACATACACAAATACTTATGCGTACATCCCCCTCATACAACACATACAGAAATATAGACCATCTGGATATTTATTACATCAGGATTGTTGTGAAGAAAGCAAAGTATAATTAAGCATAGATGACTGAGCACACTCCCACCCTTACTCTTACCTTAATACCATTCCAAGGAGTAAAGTATTGATAAGTAATTAAAACACAGATTTTGAATTCCCCATTTGAGCAACAATGTTGATGAGTTGTGGAAAACATTTTCTACAGTAGAGAGAATCAAATGTATGTAGAGTTAAAAATATAATTTGTCTCCCACCACATGAATATAACCTACTTCATTGGGCAAGGAACTCCTAGCCATGTAGCTTTTCTACAGCAAGAAACCTGCTCTGTCCTGGCCCTTTCTCTCATACTTTAATCCTTTATCTTAGCTGATTCCCTCTCCACTGTAGTCCTACTCAACAGAAAGGATTCATGATGGTAGTAGTGAACATCTGTCGACACAATGGTCAGTTACCTGAACAGATGTTAACACACGATACTCAATCGAGCATTTCTTAGGCAGTTGTTAACACATTGTAGTCAGTAGAGAATTTCTTGAACGTTTGTTTACACATAGTATTCCATGTTGAGTGACAGTAAACACACTATTAAACAGTGTTGACTGTGAAGTTATTAACAAACTGATGTCAGTAAAATGTTCCGTCAGTAGTTGCTAATACATCACAGCCAGTCGAGTGTTTTATGAGCAGTTGTTAATATACAGTGGTCAGTGAAGTCTTGTCTGAACAGCTGTTAACATATTAACAGCTGTTAATATGTTAACATATGGCCAGTGAAGTGTTACACGAGAAGTTAATGCAATGTTCTCAGTGGCCTGTATTTCAGAAGCAGCTAACACACTCACTGTGGTCAATATAGTATTCTCTGAGCATTTCTATCATCATCATTTAACATCTACTTTTCCATGCTTTCATGGGTCAGACAAACTTTGCCGAGGCAGGTTTTCCACAGCTGGATGCCTTCTTATCACCAAAACTCACCTATTTCTAGTAAGGTAATACTTGGCCAGATGTGTTTTTCACAGAATGCTAGAAACAGACAACATTGCTTGCATGATGTTGGTGCTCATTTGCAACTATCACATGATGTCAAGACAAGAGTACACACACACACATTATGGTATTATGTAAAAAGCACTGATGCTGGTGCCATGTAAAAAGCACCCAGTACACTCTGTAAAGTATTTGGTGTTAGGAAGGTATCCTGCTGCAGAAATCATACCAAAACAGACAATGGAACCTGGTCCAGCTCCTGTCAAACTATCCAACCCATGCCAGCGTGGAAAACAAATGTTAAATGATAATGATGATGATGGTGTGTGTGTGTTAAAGTAGTGAGAAAAGACAAACAATTAGGCAAGGCAGGATGAGGACATTTAATTTCATTTAATTCAATCTAAATTGTCCTTGTCCTGCCTTGCCAATTGTTTGCTTTTCCTCAATACTTTAGCCCAAACCTACTGACTCAAAGGGATGCCACCTCTAGCCATCTTTGATCAAGATAATCACATAACTACAACTTCAACTGCTGCCCTAACTGGAATTTTGGCAGCACACTTATTTGAGCACTCAGAATGCATACCTATTAGTTTGAGTCATCTTGTTCAAAAACTCCTCATATCCTCCCCACTCTCTCTCTCTCTCTACACACACACACACAAGGTGCATTCAAAAAGTATCCAACTTTATGTTTTACTGCCACAACAAATGCTGCGTGGCCAAAATTGTTTTAGGTAGGAAGTGATGCCACCTTATCCATGCACGTGCAGAAGTTTTTGAGCCAGTAGGCCACATCAGTTCCTGGTTGTTACACCTAAAGTACAGATGTATAGTGTGTGCTCATCAGACTTTTGTTACAGTCTTGTGGTTTTCACAGCTGGATGCCCTTTCTAACAGCAATCACTCAACTGTGAAGTAGACAGTATCATGCAGATATAGTTGGAATAAAGTCTTGTGATTTTCTAACAGCAACCACTCAACTATGAAGCAACAATTGTCATAGAGATATAGCTGTAACAGAGTTTTGTGGTTTTCACAGACGGATGCCCTTTCTAACAGCAACCAGTCAACCATGAAGTAGACAGTCTGTGGCAGGTATAAATATGTGTATTTACTCAGAAGTACAACACAATGGCTGTGGTAGAGTGATTTGAACTCAAGATCATTAAGTTAAGAGACAATTATGAATAGTTTG
Organism: Octopus sinensis; assembly: GCF_006345805.1. Taxonomy (NCBI): domain Eukaryota; kingdom Metazoa; phylum Mollusca; class Cephalopoda; order Octopoda; family Octopodidae; genus Octopus; species Octopus sinensis. The sequence goes on along the minus strand of NC_043001.1, from coordinate 87,071,103 downwards.
TAAGTATGGGACTGAAAAAATAGCATTCATTTGAATTATTATAAATAACAGCAGCAACAGTAGCAGCAGCAGTAGTAGTAGCAGCAGCAGCAGCCGTCCAAGAATTTGGACCTGGAGATCTCCATTTCCAGCGACTTTGAGGGTCATCTCTCAGTGGTGTCGGGCGTCAACGAAGAGCCCTCAACTACAACAAGATGACCAAAGTTTTTTTTTCTCCCCAAGGTCTGGGGTCTCCCGCCACTAAGCCCTAGACCATCACCTAATCACCCTTACCTGTCTTGTTGCTTAACAACAACAACAACAACAACAGCAGCAGCAGCAGCAATTGCAGCTGTAATGGCAGTGACGGTGGTGTTGCTGTTGATGGTAATGACAGTGTTAAGACCCTTGGTCACCTCTGAATCAAGCACTGTTAAGAAGAAAGCTGTTGCTGTCATGGCCATTCCCTTAGATGATAGGGTTATTTGGCTGTTATTTTGCATGTACAGGTTTCTTTGTTGGTTCATGGCTTTGGCAGTAGTAGTGGTATAGAAAACAGCAGCAGCAATAGCAGTAGTAGTAGCATCATGACAATGCAGCTGATTTATATATTTTTATGAAAGCAACAGAAGACTGCAGCACAAATTGCAGTGCAGAGCATCAAGTGTTGTGGTCTGTAGCAACCAGATGGGCAGCATAATAGTTTGTAGTGATGGTGTGAGCAATAGTTCTTTCTCCATGTAATGCAGATTAACTGATGGACAATCAAATAGAGAGTCAGACAGATAGACAGATAGTTAGACAGACAATTGGCAACATCTATTTGGCTAGCAAGCCAGCTAGCCACTTCACTAGTGATACTCAGATAGCTAACAAGCAAGCTAGTTAGCTAGCTAGTTAATGAGAGAGCGAGAGAGAGAGAGAGAGAGAGAGAGAAGCAGACAGATAAATAGGTAGACAAATAGGCACACAGACAGGTAGACAGAGACAAAGACGGGCAGACAGACAGAGACAAAGACAGACTGACAGACTAATAGACAGAACAAATAATTCGAGAGAGACGAGCAATGAAGTTACATAAGATTGTTGAAGACAAGATAAGACAGTGTAGTTTCCCCGGATGTTTTGCTGAGCATTGTTATTGTTGTACAAGACAATGGCCACAAAATTCCAAAAATAAGATTAAGATCTGTCCACACCAATCTATTTTATTTTATAAATCTCATTAACTGATGCAGCCAACTTGAGTTGAAGTTATATTATTCTTCCTCCCCCCTACACACATACAAGCAAACATACTTCAAATTACGTCGTTTCGAGTTACGTCTTTTTCGACTGGCCGTCATTGTTTTCTTTTGTATATAAAATTAACCGACTTCAGTCGGTTTATTCGATCGTGTGTCCGTCTCAGCGAACATATTTTGAAGCATAAAAATTTTAAAAAAAACTTTAAAAATCCTAAAATACTGAAGTCGGAAATCAAATGAAATACACGTGAAAATATGTACAATTTATGAAAACAGATATGAGCTAATAAAAAAAAAAAAAATGTTACGTCGCTTTTCGAGTTAAGTCGCACGTCTTGGAACAATTAACGACGTAAGTTGAGGTATGCCCGTGTGTGTGTGATAGTGAGAGAGAAAGAGTGAAATGTATTAATATATACGTATGTGACAATGTGTGTGGTGTGTATGCGAGTGAGGTGAGTGTTGTTCTCACCATAACATTTGTAATAGTTTGGAATAGTGTTGAATGCCGGCAGTAGAAATGCGAAAAGAGAGACGAAAATAAAGAAAGAGAGTAGTAAGTGAGAGAGAAAGAGAGTATTGTGGTAGAAGAACCAAGATAAAAAGACGAGAGAAACAAGAGACCGAGAGAATAGAGAAATAAGGCGAGAGACTGGGAGACAGGGAAGGAGATGAAAAGAGTATGGGTTTTAAGTAGAAAAGAACAGAGAGAGAGAGAGAGAGAGACGGGGAAAGCAATAAAGAAAGAAAGAATGATGGGGAAGCAAGTAGAAAAGAAAAGAAGAGCTGTGAGAGAGAAGGGGACATGGTGATAGTGAGAGTAAAAGAAGTTGTGTGCAGCGACATCACAGAAAGTGAGCGAAGATTCAAATTATGATTAAGGTGAATGACCTTAACGTTGTTGTGCTATGGTAGTCCCCAGGTCAGACTGATCGAGCAGACTATATCGGAGCTGGTCGGCTAAACGATTTTAGGCGCAGCCTCCAAAGAATCTTTGCGACGATCGTTCGACCAGTTAAAAATTAGCAGGAAAACGTTCTCCCAAATTTTTATCGTAGCATCTTAAAAATTGCATGTAGGTAGTAGGCAGTGTTAGGTGTGGCATTCGTAACAGATTGATATATATATATATATATATATTATATATATATATAGGCGCAGGAGTGGCTGTGTGTCTGTGCTTGTCCCCCCCCAACATCGATTAACAACCGATGCTGGTGTGTTTACGTCCCCGTAACTTAGCGGTTCGGCAAAAGAGGGCGATAGAATAAGTACTAGGCTTACAAAGAATAAGTCCTGGGGTCGATTTGCTCGACTAAAGGCGGTGCTCCAGCATGGCCGCAGTCAAATGACTGAAACAAAAAAATATATACATGACAAATTGGCATGTTTATCACGGTATATGTTCCGATTCTCTGCGCTCTGAGTTCAACCTTCGCCTTGAGATTTGTCGTAGAGCAACTGAGAAATAGAAAAACAGAGTGGGGTCCCATCGATCCACCCACCCAATATGTGTGCACAAATACGCAAACATAGAAAGAGGCTGGTCGAAGGCCAGAAATTGTTTATGCATACGAAAAGAAAAATCTTTTCGGAGGTCGATAAAAAATGTACCAATTTTACCAAAAAAGGTACCAATTTTATGGCGGTGGATTGGCAAGGATCGGATGAGATGCTTTGCACTGTCTCTTCCGGCTCAGCTTACATAGATGTCAATTCGTACTGGTTTTCCTTTTTCCTTGGACATCATCGGTGACGTGTGTGTATATACCTTAAAAGAATCTGGTAGACTGTATGGAAGACCTATATATATATATATATATATATATATATTATATATATATATATTGTATTTCGGGATGGCCATTTTTATTTATTTATTTATTTTGCCAAATAAACATGCACAGAAAAAAAAGACCATCCGGGAACAATATTAGTTTCAACACACGATTTCACATCAAGAATCTGGTATTATTTTATCCGGCGATGTTTCGCTTGTCGAAACTTCGCCTTTTATCCTTTCACCCGCACGATTTTCACTAAGGAAAAAGAAAAAAAAAACTCAGATTTTTAGCGTGGAATCAAGTACCCTGACCTTCTAATATGCTGCAAACACCTTATTTTTGTTCAGAAAAAAGGCCGGGTGGGGGACCGGACCCCCCATTTCCCGGAATCATTGGAAATTTTTTTTTCGTTGAATGAATCCCGATGACCACCTAATATACTACAAAACCCTTTTGGGGGTCCGGAAAACGGGATGGAGTGGGGTGGAAGCCTCGAAAATTTCACCTCTCACCCCCATTGATCTTTTCACCCTTAAGAAGAAAAAAACCTCGGAATTTTTGCATGGAATCAAGTACCCTGACCTCCTAATATGCAGCAAACTCATTTTTGTTCGGAAAAAAAGTTGGGGTGGAACCGGAGTCCCTCCCATATCCCGGAATCATTGGAAATATTTTTTCTTTTTCGTTTACTGAATTCCGGCGACCTCCTAATATGCAACAAAACCCGTTTTGGGTCCGGAAAACGGGGTAGGGTGGAACCCTCGACAATTTCACCCCCACCCCCCATTTTCAGGTATTTTTTGCTATTTTTTTCTTTACCCATAATTTTAGATAACATTCTGCAAACATACTCTTTCGAGAGAGTGTGGATTACATTAGATTGAAAATTCAAAGAAGTTTGAAATGAATAAGTGAAAATGCAGAGGTTATAGAAGTTAGAGTGGTATCGAAGCCAGTGGAGAGATAAAGAATGATAAATAATTAATCTTAAAAAAAAAACACACACGTTAGTTTGTGTATGAAACAAGTAAAAGTATATTAAAACGAAAATATCTTTTTCATACCTTTTAAAATCACTGGATATAATATATATATAATGGTCCCAAATATAGATTTTCGCTTTGCACCTTTTGGCGCCGAAATATGTTTCATTTTTGTGTGGTGAGTGAGAAAGAAATAGTGAGTGAGTGAGAGAAAGAGAGAGTGAGTGGGTGACGAAGTTTACCTAAACATTGAATGGGTAACAGTATCATAATTATATATATGTTATTATCCATCATCATCGTTTAACGTTTGCTTTCCATGCTGGCATGGGTTTGACGGTTTGACTGAGGACTGGCAAACCAGGAGGCTGCAGTCTGTTCTGACAAGGTTTCTAAGGCTGAATGTCTTTCCTTGTCTCCCGTGCCAGTCACACTTGGAAAGCATCCACTACAGTCTCGGAGTGGTTGGCGTTAGGAAGAGCATCCAGCTGTAGAAACCTTGTCAGAACAGACTGCAGCCTCATTGCAGCCTCCTGGCTTGCCAGTCCTCAGTCAAACCGTCCAGCCCATGCTAGCATCGAAAGCAAACGTTAAACGTTGATGATGTATAATATATATATATATAATTATGATAGACTGTTACCCATTCAATGTTTAGGTAAACTTCGTCACCCAGTAACTCTCTCTTTCTCTCTCCCCACACAAAAATGAAACACATTTCGGCGCCAAAAATTGCAATGGAAAAAAATCTATATTCGGGACTATTATATATTATACCCAGTAATTTTAAAAGGTATGAAAAAGATATTTTCGTTTTAATATACTTTTATTTGTTTCATACACAAACTAACGTGTGTTTTTTTAGATTAATTATTTATTCTTTATCTCTCCACTGGCTTCGATACCACTCTAACTTCTATAACCTCTGCATTTTCACTTATTCATTTCAAACTTCTTTGAATTTTCAATCTAATGTAATTCACATCCTCTCGAAAACGTATTTTTGCAAAATGTTATCTAAAACTAGCACTATGACCCGGCGTTGCCGGGTCTAGTGCTAGTGCTTGAATGGATATGACCATAACTTATGGGCATAAGGGGTCGGTTTATCGATTTTTAATAGCTTTCTGGGGTGACTGGGGAAATGACAAGATCTTCACGACCACCCTCAGACAGTTTTGAAAGTCAATAGAAAATGCGAGCCTTTTACGTGAAAAACTGGATTTGTATAGAGGACACACAGACATACAAATACACAGACATTTTGCCGTTTATGGAAATAGAGATTATAGGTAAAGAAATAGCAAATAATACTTGAAAATGGGGGTGGGGTGAAATTGCCGAGTGTTCCACCCTACCCCGTTTTCCAGACTCAAAAATGGTTTTGTAGCATATCAGGACACCGTAATTCCGTCAACGAAAACACAAAACAAAAAAAAAAAAAATTCCACTTTCGGCACACGATCGTATAGTCGTGAGTTCCATTCTCGGCGGCGCATTGTGTCCTTGAGGAAGACATTTTATTGCACGTTGCTTCAGTCAACACAACTGACAAAAATGAATAGTACTAGAATTTGACGGAGCCAGCCTTGTCATTCTGAATCTCCCACGCGTATCTGTAGAGTGCTCGCTCAGCCACTTACACATTAATTTCACGATCAGGTTGTTCCGTTGATAGGATCAACTGGAACACTCACTGTCGTAACTGAGAAAGTGCCAGTTTTATTTATATCTCCGCCTATATAAGGCGTAGGTATTGTTTTCAGTCGTGTTTGTTTGTCCATGGACAAGATATCTCAAGAACCGCGGGATGGATTCGGATGAAACTTTCAAGGATGTTTGGTCTCGTGACTGGCACGAACTGATTAGATTTTGGGATCGATCCGGTACCTAACAGATTTTTTAAAATTAATTTTCTTAACTCAACAGTTTGAAACTTCGAATACTGGTAGAATTTCTCACGCAGAACACGGTTTACTCCGAACGGTTTTGACAAAATTTCCTATTTTAGAAGTTATTTCGTGTTAAAGTCGTCGCATTTGGGTAATTTCAACCAATCAACGACGTGTATTCAATTGAAGAAAGTTACTGCTCTTTACGATAGTAATTGAAGAGGAACAACTTCCGGGTCATCTCTAAGTTAGCGTCTCCCCTGAAATTGCTGACCTTGTGCCAAAATTTAAAACCAATATTTGGCTGAAGTAACAGTGTGACATAAGTGCGGAGAGTTTCGTGCGTTAGCACTAAAACTAAGCGAGCAGGATAACATTCCCACTGATCGGAAGGCTGGTCTGTCGCAGAGTTACTCATTTACATCTGAGTAAGCATGTATGTATCTTTTACTCGTTTCAGTCATTTGACTGCGGCCATGCTGGGACGCCGCCTTAAAGGGTTTTAGTCGAACAAATCAACCCCAGGACATTTTTTTAAACCCTAGTACTTATTCTATTGGTCCTTTTTGTCGAATCGCTAAGTTACAGTGACGAAAACACACCAACACCGGTTGTCAAGCGGTGGTGATACACATATATATATGACCAGCTTCTTCCAATTACCATCTGCCAAATCCGCTCACAAGTCTTTGGCTGGCCCAAGGCTATAGTAGAACACACTTTCCCAAAGTGCTACGTAGTAGGACTGAACCTGGAACCATGTGGTTGGGAAGCAGGTTTCGTATGTTATATAGTCTTTGGTTATGGCCGGTCAGAACTTATCATTGGTTCCACGTCTATTATTGCTTTTAGCAATATAGGCGACTCATTAGACCGGCTGACCGGAGGCACCTAACCTGTATGTGTTGGCTAAAAGTCGCTCGACAGTAAATCAAAATTCCATAAATACTTAATATTTAATTTTATTTATTCATTCCGATTATGAATGTTTAATAATTGAATACTGTGAGTTAAAAATCACCATTTTTTTTCAACATTTGTCTACTTATTAGCGAAGTCTCATATAAAATAACTTTTTTGTTTTAATCTTGAAATTAAATTGAGTTTGATTTATTGTCAGGTGACTTTTGGCTGACTGTGTGTGCGTGTGCATATATATACACACACATACACAGGGTGTCCCAAAAGACACTGATGGTTTTCAACTTTTAATAACTTCCTTAACTTTACAGATATGTGCATGAAAGTTTGATACAATATAAAGAACATAATGGAAATTAATATGCATAAGTCAAATTTTGCAACTCCACTACATCACATATGAAAAATGACATCGCTTAAACGGCAGCTATTTTTGGCTTTGCACGCCCGTCCTCTTTCCAAAACGTGCTCCATAACATCCTCAAGAGTTTCAGACCCCACTTCTTTGATTTCTCTATTGAAGTTCTCCTTCAGTTGCACTAGGGTCTGCGGTTTGTTGTCTCCGGACAAGTCAAGTCTAGGGAACGTGAAGGCCATTCAAAGTAGACCTCACACATGGTTCCAGCAAGACAGGGTAACTTCCACAACCGTAAGAGAAACCATGTAGTTGCTACGACAGTACTTTGGAGAGAAAATAATCTCCCACTACGGCAGTGTCAACTGGCCTTCACGTTCCCCAGACTTGACTAGCCCGGATATTTTCTTAAGGAGATGGATACCTGAGAGAGGGGGTTTAGTCAACAAACGGTGAGTTGGCCGAAACGTTAGCACGCCGGGCGAAATGCGTAGCCGTATTTCGTCTGCCGTTACGTTCTGAGTTCAAATTCCGCCGAGCTCGACTTTGCCTTTCATCCTTTCGGGGTCGATAAATTAAGTACCAGTTACGCACAGGGGTCGATGTAATCGACTTAATCCGTTTGTCTGTCCTTGTTTGTCCTCTTTGTGTTTAGCCCCTTGTGGGTAGTAAAGAAATAGGTATTTCATTCATCCGTCCTAATCTTCTGAGTTCAAATTCTGCTGAGGTCAACTTGGCCTTTGATACTTACAGGTTGATAAAGTAAGTACCAGCTGAGCACAGTGGTCGATGTAATTAAGTTACCGTCTCCTCTGAAATTGCTGGCCTTGTGCCAAAATTTAAAATCAATATTTGGTTGAAGTAACAGCGTGACGTAAGTGCGGAGAGTTTCGTGCGTTAGCACTTAAACTAAGCGAGCAGGATAACATTCCCACTGATCGGAAGGCTAGTCTGTCGCAGAGTTACTCATTTACATCTGAGTAGTGAAGCAACGCGAAATGAAGTGCTCAAGAACACAAAAATGTCGCTAGATCTTAAATGTAATACCCCAACCACAAGGTCACGCGCCTTCACACACACGTACATATATATATATATATGTATATATATATACATATATATATATATATAGGTGAGAAAGTTGGTGTGTGAAAGCACGTAGTTGGATGTATAAAAAATAGAAAAGAGTGAAAAAACTACAGAAGGCTTGTTTTATAAGGTTAAAGAATATATTTAAGTCGTTATGTTAGAAAAATGTTAGAAAATTTTGTGTATAGTAACATAGTTTTTGGAGAAATCTCCCAAAACTATGTTACTATACACAAAATTTCGTTCTGTCTGTCAGTCTGTGTGTCTTCTAGGATCTCGGGCATCCTCCATCCGATTGCTCTCAAATTTGATATGTAGATACCGACGGTATCAGGGTGTGTATAAATCTTGAAAAAATAACAAAAATCGATTCCAGGTGCGAATGCGATTGATAAAGCCGTGGGAACGTGAATTTGTACGCGTTAGTACATCAGCTGTTGCGATCGATACTACGCATACGCGAGAAAAATGCACGTGCAGTTTGCGCAAAAAAAAAAAAAAAAGCAGGCTGGCTTGAAATAATGCCACAAAATGCAGTATATAGTCTTTTGCATATTTGTGTGAATAAAATCGTTTTTCTTTGGAATAGAAAAAAGTTTATCTTTATTTCTTCTTTTGCTGGTGTCTCAAATTTACGTTAAATCAGTGTTTCTCAAAGGGGAGACTAATGGGACGGTCGGACAAGTTTTGAGAAAATTTGGTTTAAATGTTTGACAACTCATGTTTTGGACGGGGGGCGTTTTGCTCATATATATATATATATATATATATATATATATATACACACACCAATATATAAACATCGATACACACACACACGTGAGTGTAATTGAGAGAGGGGGAGAGAAAGGGAACGCGAATAGCGGAATGATTAAGAAACAGTTCAGCCAGCCAAGAGTTTCCTAATGTTAATTTGAGCCAAAGCAAAAGATACAGTGTTCATATTAAATTTTTGTTGGATTTCCACACTGGAGATATTGCTGTAGCTGAATGTTCACTTCCAACTTGTACGGGAAAAATACAGGTGGGAGGGGTAGGGAATTCCAGCTCTAATGATTGAAGAACGAAGGTAATTGAATCGTTGGTAATCACTTGAATGGCTTTCTTTTAGATGTGGTTTAGGATGTTCGTGTGTGAAACAGCTGAACTGTCCTAGAAACGTGAGCAGTACTCTAGCACTCTTACTTAAGATCTATGTAAGGTCAGCAACTGACAAGAGCTGAAGTATTTTCTCGCTCAAGTCTTTGCGGCTTCCCATCTAGATCAGTGTACTATTTCCTACAGAAGACAGGTCTGGAACCCAAACAATTAAAGAAAGCCATTAAGGAAATAGGTACGGTAGCTGAAACTAACTCAAGATGGCTGTGGTTGTTAAGAGATAGCAAATAGGTGAAGACTAGCTCAGTCCACGTTGCCCAACTCCGATGAAGTGTACAGGCTAAGAGGCTAGACGCTTGTGACCCTGAGATACCTGCTGACGATACGAAAGGCTTTCCAGCATTGCTATGGATTTAGAAAAGATAGCAAAACTTGAGTATCTCTTGCAGTTTCCGGGTGGGGCAAAATATCTCTGATGTTTATTCCACCTGTGGTGCCGTTTTGGCGATGTATACAGGATGGCGCCAAATTTTCGGTGTTACTTAATCGTGCACTCTACCGAAGTATCCGTCGTCTACGCTGATCTGTGCTAAGATTAGGGTTAGTGTTTAGGGTAAAGATTAGGGCTAAGAGTAATGGTTAGGATTAAAGTTAAGGATAGACTGCACGTAAATAGCCACGCAGACCGCACACCAAAGTGTAAATGTCCAGGCGCACTAAAGGAGTCGCGAACTTTTTCCCATTTTAGCTTTGACCATTCCTAGTGAGTGGTTTTCGCCCCCTCCTTTAGAGTTATCTCTAAGAAAAACTCTTTCAGTAATAAACAATCTCCAAATACGTTTCTGCCATCGTGTACATGTGTGCCGTCTTAATGCAAGAGCACACTGCGCAGACGCCTGGGATTGTCTCCCAAGACTGGAAATCTAATTCTGATACATGTATATTGTCTTGCTGTCAGTACATAAATACTATAGGGTCCAGTACAGTGATTTGCCTGGAGACCTATAATGCTGCTGAAGCAATCCTATTGGGTTCTGTACGAGAAATTGTGAAGCCTAAATTTTAGTGTTGTTAATGTGTACAGAGAACAGGACACAAGTCTGTATCTTTGATATATGCAGTATTGTGTCCTTGTGATGAAAAAGGTAAAATCGCAAGATCTCTGTTAAAAAAAACCCCAAAAAAACCCCCACAACCCTACTTTAAAACCTCTGATATTAAAGAAGAGTTGATTTGGTTGGTCACTTTGAGAGGCTGGAGTGTTGCAGCCTAGGTCAAGAAACTCACAAATGATGCAATTCGTCTGCACAGCAGGTTATTAACAATTTGTAGCTTCAAGAAGTAACGCTGTGCTGTAGAACTGAGGATTGCTAGTTTGCATTGCAGAGTACAAATCCAGTTGAGAATTTGGGAACGTCACCGTAAGGATACAAAGTATCTGGAAATCCTGTTTCTATATCCGATGCGTACACAAAGACACTACAACCAATCTATCAGTCTATATCAGTGCTCCGCAACCGGTATGGCACGGCACACTGGTATGCCGCAGTGTAACCTGAATATAATTTTTCCCCTATATTTTTAGTTGTATGTTTAGTTCAGGTGTGCCGCCGAATTTTGAAAAGAATATAAGTGTACTGCAAGTGAAAAAAGGTTACAGAGTTCTGCTCTGTATATGCATGTAGTCAGTAGCGTAGGGAGTGTCCGGGAGTGAGGTAGGGGAGACGCGGCTGGGGCTGTCCGCTAGGGATGACGTTGTTAAGGGGCTGGCACCTTTGTGTCTGCTGTACAAGCCTGCATAGGTTAGGAGGTCCGGGAATAGCAGCAAACTCAACGGCTGCCCCGAACAGCACACTAGCTACGTCACAGCACGCGCGTGTGTGTGTGTGTGTGTATGTGTGTGTGTGTGTGTGTGTGTGTGTGTGTATGTATGTGTCTGTTTAGTATATGAAGAACGTGTATTTATGTTATTTTTTATGTCGGTACATATATATATTTTCTATGATGCATTCAGATATATATCAACACAAAGATCTACTACAACTACTACAGCACATACACGCGCGCGAATCGTGTATGTATAATGGTTAATGCATTCAAAATGACGAAGCCTATTATTTTCTGGCAATTTCTTTTTTACACTCAAAAAGTATTACACACACACGGAGATAACCACATATAATGTGTGGTGATTCAGAGAGAGAGAGAGAGAGAGAAGGAGAGAGAGACAAAGAAGGAGAGAGAGACAAAGAGGGAGAGGGGGAGAAAGAGAGAAACATTAACTGAACGAAGAACTCAATAGATGGTTTAGAGATAAATATTTTTGAAAATATAACAGTGACTTCGAAATTTCGTTAAAGCTAGCTGTTATTGAGTGTGTATGTATGTATGTATGTATGTGTGTGTGTGTGTGTGTGCGTGTGTGTGTTAGATATAGCTCTACATACATCTGTAGATTCAATATTTGGGTACACCATCAATCCGGTATCCTGGAGTCACCGGGTGTTACGTGTAGGCGACCCGACTTCGGTTATCATACACACACACACACACGTACGTACGTATGTATGTATGTCTCTTCTATTTTTTAATTATTATAAATTTTCCGGTTTCCAACAAAGATATAAGGCTCCATCTTTGGGATATAGTTAACACAGACAAATTCACATTTGGAACTGAGACACTGTCATAAAAGGTTTAAGTCAAAAAGCTCGACCATGGGACATATTATATCGATCTCTTTTACCGAACTGCTAGTTTACGTGGACATAAATCAACACCTGTAGTGGGGGAGGAACACAAACAGTCACATATACATACATACATACATACATGCATGCATGCATGCATTTTTTTTCTTTCCTTTTCTTTCCTTTTCTTTTTTGTTAATTTCCGCCAACCAAATCCACTCACAAGGCTTTTGTCGGTCCGGAGCTATAGTCGAAGATACAACGCCGTAAGACTGTAGATGGGAAGCAAACTTCTTACCACACACACACACACACACACACAAAAGGCGCAAGCGTGGCTGTGTGGTACGAAGCTTGCTTCCCAACCACGTGGTTCCGGGGTTCAGTCGTACTGTGTGGGACATTGGTTTAGCAAATCCTTGTGAATAGATTTGGTAGACGGTGACTGAAAGAAATTCATTGCGCACGTACAGCTAAATCTCTGAGTTTTTTTTTTTTTATTATTTGTCATTCTCTGTTTATTTTCTCATTCCTTTCTGCTGGAGAGCGTAGGCTCGAAACGTAAAGACTTTTTCATTTTCCCGAGCATATACCTGCTTGTTGTTCATACACCTGTTTTCTCATTTGTTTTTCTATAAATTTCAACTATATATATGTATATATATATATATATATATATATATAATATATAAATATATGCATATATACATACATATATGTGCATACCTACATATATATGTATATATACATGCATATACGGGTACAGGACATTACCTTTAGTCAAGAAAATCGACCCCCAGGACTTATTCTCTGTAAGTCTAGTACTTATTCTATCAGCTTCTTTTGCCGAACCGCTAAGTTACGGGGACGTAAACACACCAGCATCGGTTGTCAAGCGATGTTGGGGGGACAATCACGGACACACAAACATACACACACACACACATACATATATATATAGGGAGAAAAAAAGGCGAAGACAGGTGGTGTAGACAACAAATAGATGTATTAGTTTAACGCTCGGAAAGTGAAAAAGTCTATAACGTTTCAAGCCTACGCTCTTCCACAGAAAGAAACAAGGAGAGAAAATAAAGAATGTGGAGTGGCTAGCGATATATATATACACGACGGGCTTCTTTCAGTTTCAGTCTACCAGATCCACTCACAGGGCTTTGGTCGGCCCGAGGATATAGTAGAAGACACCTGTCCAAAGACCCGGAATCATGTGGTTTGTAAGCAAGCTACTTACCACATAGCCACTCCTGCGCCTATATTATTTTTTTCCTAAAATTTTCGTTGCTTCTTACAACCTCTTCAATAGTCGTCGGATATAGGATACAACGACTATACATATTCTATATTCAGAGTTTTTTTAACAAGTGATTTGATTTAAGAAACTGTCTTTATTTACATCTTACTGCTCGAGTAATTTTACAAGTTGAAGAATACTGTTTTCGTTTATTTCTGAAGAGACAGACCTATTAAGATATAAAAGAAAGGTGAATATAACCGTTGTAGATAAGTGAAGTGACTCGTCGAGGATGTAACTAATATAGAGATGCTTTCTCGAGACGGATACCGCAGTTTAAGTGGCTTTCAATAGTATGTAATACTATTGAAGATATACATACTGCTAATATACATATATTAGCATACACACACATGCATATACTTACATTCAAACATATACATACATAAGTACATGCATATACACCCACGAAGACACATCATATATATATATATATAAGATTAATCAGCCGAAATTGCGAGGATGATCCGGTTCTTGACTGAGGATAGAAAGCTTCGAATGACCCGTCCTTGTTTTTTTTTTGTATCGTCTATCTGGATGTTTTGTTGTTCCTTTTTGTATCACCTAGTTGTCCGGATGTTTTGCGTTCTTGTCCCATTTTGTATTTTATTATATATATATATATATATATATATATATATATATATATATATATATATATATATTACACATGCATATATACACTCAAGCAAACACATAAAGATGGACGCGCGCCCATACACGTATACATACGTACATACATACATGAAAGAGCAGTGTGGTTAAGAAGATTGGCTTGTAAACATGTGGTTCCGAGTTCGGTGCATGTATTTAAATGGTTGTGTGCCTGTGTGTGAGTTTATGTCTACGGTTGTAGAAACTAGTTCTTCTTTGTGCAGTGTTCCTTTATGTCCCATAAATTAGCAGTTTGACAGATAGAAATCAATAGGTTAAATATCGATCGGAAATAAATACTGCAATCGATACGATCGACTAAACCCTTGAAGCAGCGGGTGTCCCAGCATGGCTGCAGTCCAATGGCAGAAACCAGTTAAATAAAAGAATAAAGGAATACACAAATCGGTCGGATTCCCCGAACCTTGGAATATCTGTCTATCTATAAAACAAAGTATGTATGCACACAAACAGTGTTTGTATGTATGTGTGTGTGTGTGTGTGTGTGTATATATATATATATATATTCGTATATATACACAACTAGAGAAACGATTGTCTGACCATCAAATGGATACGAAGAAAAATATTAGATAGATAAATAGATAAAAAGAGAGAAATGGAGAGTGAGAGAGAAACGTAAAGAGTGAGAGAGCGCAATATTAATAGCTATACACTTTTCCATATGTATGTGTGTGTGTATGTATGTGTGTACAATATATATATATATATATATATATATATATATATATATATATATATATATATATATATATATATATAAAAACATCAATATTTGCAGATAAAGCATGTGAAATTTATCGATGTTTCGCAGTTACACACATGTATACACGCACTAAAGTAATGATTTGTTTTTACTGAGCACTTATCAATATACTGTTACATGTACTAATAGTGCATGTAAAAACGTCAGCATATATACATATGTACACCTATATCTATCTATCTATCTATCTATCTATATACATACACACATATTCGAACGTTCACAATAACATACGTGCATACATGTGTGTGTGTGTGTATATATATATATATATATATATAACACATACGCATACATAGGAGCGTACACTCACAAAACGCGTTTACTTGTAATACATGCCGAATGTTCCCTATACATACGAATATATATACCTATATGTATACACACACATACCCATGTGTGTGTACATGTGCGTGTATACAGAGAGGGGGTGGGGAAAGAGAGAGAGAGTGTGAAACACATGCAAACATACATACACACACGTGTATGTATCTGTGCACAAAACATACAGCCGTGTATGTGCAGAAAGCATACACCCATATGTGTGTGTTTGTGTGTGTGAATATATAAAATATACATCCATAGACACAATGCACGTTATATAAATCTGCTGAACTATTGTGTTTCCACGGCATGACACTTTGTAGTTCGTATTTAAATATTGTGTATATTAAATAATGTCTCTTATTGAATGGATTGTACTTTTGGTGATCCTATATATAACGGAACAGTAACTATATATATATATATATATATAAAATGTGAAGTTACATAAGTGAGATATTGACATAGGATTTCGCGATAGACACAAAACTTGCACAAAATTCTGGGACCTTAGGACGCAAAGTTTTACAGCTTTACACACTTTCTCTCTCTCTCACACCTCACACACACACACAGAACAAACATACGTACGTGCATGCATGCTCCGTGGAATGATGTTCTGGGTTGGCAAAAAGTAATCTAAGATAAATCAAACTGGAATAGATTTTCTACTGCGCATACAGAACGGAAAACATTAACGTTTCGGGAAGCACTCATCGCTGAAGATAAAAAAAAAACAAAAACAAGAATCTGCTAAATGTCAATGTCACTCACACACATATGTATGAATACACGGACATACATAAGCAGATGATTATATACATACATTTGTGTGTATATGTATGTATATACATATACCCACATGAACAGATTATATAGGCTTACTAATAGCAAATACATACATATGTTACAGTGGCTTAGATAAATATGTGTGTGTATACAAAAAGAGAGTTAAATACACTGCTGGTAACGATAAAACTGTGTGTCAACTTACCTGAATATAAGAGGTTGGTATATATCCAATTTGGTTGTCCTTCAGTGCCCTGGCACCGACCCACTGTCCATCGGCCAAACTGGCATAGTCCTCACCAGAACAGGTGACAGGTACAAACTTGTCACCAGCATAGAATGTCAGGACATTTCTCAAAGCGTCGTTTATATCCGGGGTAAAATCCGCAATAGCTTCATAAACTTCCATCTCACTACTCTAGCTTTTTACATACATACATACACACAAAAATATACACACTCTAACATATATACATTTAGAATTTCGGCTGTCTGACAATATCGTTAACGAGCTAGAATAATCACAACGGAGCATACATTGTATATATTTTTTTTCTTATACGTTAGTATACCCCTGTTCAGAAATTACATGGTTATAGGGGATAAATATACCGCGACGACACGGTCATTTGTAATGTCCTGTGTGTATGACAGGGTAGAGAGAAAGAGAGAAAGGGGTTTTCGCGTGTCCTGTCTGTTATCAAAGACGGAAAGGGAGGTTGACACTGCAAAAAAAAAAAAAAAAATTATGCCACCCTTTATAAAAATACCTTATTAACGATGGGTATAGGACTGAACGCAAGAGTTGTGTGTATGTGTGTGTGTGTGGAAGTATAAATGTGTCTGTGTATATCTAATAAATGTAATCGGATTACGCGTTTTCAAAAGAACGGTGAACTTAACTTGAAATATATTGCGGCTGTTATTAATATTGTCGTTATTGTAACTTGTTGTGAGATGACAACGTGTTTCGTATGCCCCACTCAGTGTATTTATAATGCGTGTATTTATTTAACAACGACCACTGCTGACAGACGATGACGACAGCGATGATGTTGTTGTCGAAGTGAAATATGTAGATATTATTAATAAAGTGGTGTTAATGAAATGTTGGTGATCTGTTTTGTCAGCACTGTTGAATAACTAATATCTGAAATGTGGTCGAATTCGTGAGAGCGAGAGAACAGAAGCGAATATATGTCTGTGTATGTGTGTGTATGTGTACGGGTGTGTGTGTGTGTACGGGTAATATGTGTATATATTTGTGTACGTGTATGCGTTGTATGTGAGTGTGTGAAAATAGTAAAAAGAAAAAGACGTAGTAACTTTTTACCACGTCTCGATCTCAGAAACAGCGCTCAGCTGTGCTGAGAGGCGAAAGACTAACGGGACACAGAGCAGAGGGGGCAGTGGTGAGAGTAGATGAAATATGAAATGCAAGCGAGCGACTGACTGGGAGAAAGAAAAGGAGTTGCCAGGGAGAAGGAGAAGGAGAAGATGCAAGGAAGGGTGAGAGGGACGAGTGTCGGACACACATAGAGAGAAAGAGTTGGAAGAGGAGGGAGGGGAGTGACAGGGATAGAGTTACACCCCTCCACACACTCCCTCCTCTATATGTATACATATATGCATATACATATGCACATGTATATATATATATATGTGTGTGTTTGTGTGTGAGTATATGAAATGTGTATGTATGTGTGTATATATATATATATATATATATATATATATATATATATATAGGGTGTGTATTAGTCTATAAGTTTTGCAACTCTCTCTCTCTCTCTCTCTCTGTCTTTCCCCCATTCTCAGTTACAACCACCGACTGGCTCCTTTTCACCCAAACTCCATCACTCCCTATCCCTTGACGTAACACGAGACCTGATGCCAGCTCCCAGCTCGGGTGTGTCCTCCTATGCTTTTAAATTCACTGAGAAGTCAGACTTTTTTTTTTTTCTTCTTCGTTTTTTTTCTCTCCTATTCCTTCGTTAGATAGACAGAAAGTTAAGTCGATGGAAAGCTATAAATACACGCCGGACGAAATGCCGTCAAGCACTTCGTCCGGCGTGCTAACGATTCTGCCCGTTCCTCGCCTTAGTAATGATGATAATATTGCACTTGCAATGCTTAGATCACCCAGCCTTAGCACGCACACACACACACACACACACACAACACACACACACACACGCACACACACACAACACACACACACCACACACACACGCACACACACAGAGAGCCGCACAGACAGTCACATCATCAATGCAACACACACATCATCACCATCACTGTCCGTAGCAGCAACATTGACCACTAGCAAGGAAACAATATACCGATAACTGCTCAAACTGCATAATGTATATAGATAGCCTGTCTCACAACAGGACTGCAAAAAGCGTTGGTGCATCTAACCAGACAGCTAAAACACACACACACACATACACACACTTCTTTTATCTTGAAGGGTTTAGTCAGATAAATCGATCCCAGTAATTATTTTTTTGTAAAAGCCTGGTACTTATTCCCTCGGTCGTTATTTATTATTATTTTTTTGGGGGGAGGGGGCGAACCGCTACATTACGGGGAACGTAAACAAAGCAACACCGGTTGTCAAGCGGTGGTGGAGAAAAACACATACACACACACACTCACTCACTCGAGCTTCTTTTAGTTTCTACTAAATACTTTAAGTGAGCATACTTCACTAAAAGACATTCTTAAATGGGACTTAAATGGGAAGCAAACCGCTTGCCACAGCCACACCCTGCCAATATGTATGTATATATACGGGTATATATGTATATATAATATACACACACATATCTAAGATGCATACGTGTGAGTCTTTCTTCTTCATTCTCTTTATATTATATATGCATGTGTGCGCGTTTAAAATACACAAACACTAGTTGCACTCCACCCGACATACCCGTCAACCCCTCCTCTCATCAACTTATTGTATTTCCTCCGTTGTACTCCATATTAACCAATCCTTTCTTCTGGGAGCTCCAGCCCATGGGAATTCCCTCCCCCGCCCACGATTTCCATGCAGACGTCGATTTACAGATGTTGGAACTGAACATAAACCGTATCAATCTCACGACTCTCGGTGGGCCTGCAAAGGTCCTGGGTTACTGCCCTTTCCTCATAGCTTTACAATATATATATATATATATATATATAGATATATATATATATTCATACATTCATTCATACATAATACATACATACATACATATATATGGGGTGGTGTGTGTGTGTATCTGTATGTATGTATGTATATGTATGCATATGCATACATATACACATATATACATAAATGTATAGATAGATAGATAGATAGATAGATAGATAGATAGATTTGTTGTATGTATATATACACATAAATATATATTATGTGGTTTCAGGTTCAGTCCCATTACGCGGTACTTTGGATAAATGTCTTCTGCTATTACATTCGACTGAGGGAATTTACTAGACAGAAACTGTGTAGAAGCCCGTCATATATAGATACACACCGGCAAAGATATGTGGGCGCGCGCGCGTGTGGTGACTTTGTCCGAGCATCGATTGATATCTGGTGTCGGTTTGGTTACGTCCATGTCACATAGTTCGGTAAAAGGGTCCAATACAAAAAGTCCTTGATTTAAAAAAAATAAGTACTAGGATTCATTTGTTTTGACGAAGTCCCGAAAATCAGTGGCCCTGAACGGCCGCAGTCCATTGACTTAAACAAATGAAAGAATAAAAGACCTAAAGACAAACCAAGAACGAGATGGTTGAATAATGTCCTTAGTCTCAACTGGTCACGCTTGGGAACACCTCCAGAAAATATATTGACTATTGCTTCTGATACTATCCCATGAAAGAAATAGGAGGCGGAGCATACGAATGCAGGGATATATATATATATATATATATATATATATATATATATATATATATATATATATAGGGAAAGTTACGAAAAAAACAAAAGACAAAGACAGGTGGTGTACAAAAACAACAGATGTATTAGTATAGCGCTCAGGAATAGAAAAAGTCTTTTACGTTTCGAGCCTACGCTCTTCTACAGAAAGGTACACAGAAAAAAAACAAGGAGAGAAAAAATGTGTGTAGTAGCTAACGATATATATATAGTTGAAATTTACAGAAAAACTAAAGACAAAAACAGGTGTATAAACAACAAACAGGTATATTAGTTTGACGCTCGAGAAAGTGAGGAAGTCTTTTACGTTTCGAGCCTACGCTCTTCAATAGAAAGGAACATGATAAATAAACAGAGAGAATTAAAAAACTTGTGGATTTAGCGATCAGTCATGGCGACGATATATATATAAGTATGTATGTATGTATGTATGTATGTATGTATGTATGTATGTATGTATGTATGTATGTATGTATGTATATGTGTATGTATGTGTGAGTGTGTGCGTTTATGTGTGTGTGTTTGTGTATGTACTTTGAGAGGGTTATAACGCCAATAAACACACACATACACACGCCCACACATACACACACACACACACACACACACACTCATTTGTTTCTCAATAATGTAGTTTCGGGTCCATTCTTACTGTGGTACCTAGGTCAAGCATCTATTATGGCCTTGGGTCAAAGTCTTCTGAATAAAATATGCTTAACAGAAACAGCACGGAAACCCGCCTTATGTAAGTTTTGGTAAAAAAATTCTTGATAAAGATTTTCTAAATTTTCTTAAATTAAAAATTATTAATTATATAAAAGATATTCTAAAAACACAGCTTGACACGAACCTTTTTGAAGGAAGTTTTCATACTGTGTCAAGTATTTTTGCTGTTTACAGCTTTTCAAGCGTACGTGTTATGGGGTAATCTGTTGTGGGGGATAATCTGTTATGGGATAATCTTTTCAAACGCGCGTGTTATGGGAAAAACAAAAATCTTATTTACTGCATCACATGCTCACAAGGCAATGAGAATTATATTGGCCAAACGAGATCAAAACTTATACATCAGATTAGGGTGTATGAACAACAAATTAACGAGTTATCCCTTAGAAATATCACATGTAGTGAATGTCTAGACATTTATAAAAATGGAAAATTCAAAATATTTTCTTTGTTCAAAATAAAGGAAGAAAGTAGTCATCTATGAAAGGTAAGAAAAGAAGACTTAGCAAATTTTAAATCCAAAATGAAGTTTAGAAATATTACTACTAAACATTGCGACTAAAAACGACTTCTGTATAGATTACCCCATAATTCGTGTGTTTGAAAAGCTTTGAACAGCGAAAGTGCTTAACACAATTGGAAAGCGTCCTCCCAAAAGGTTTATGTGGTTCTGTTTTATTCAGATATTTTATATATTTTAAGAAAATCTTTCTTCGTACATACATGCATACCTACATACATCCATACATACGCACACGCGCACACACATGAATGGTTAGGTGTGTATGCGTATCTATCTATCTCTTATATATATATATATATATATATATATATATATATATATATATATATATATATTGAATATAAATAACGGTCCGATTATACAAAAAGGTAGACGAAAGAGCCCCTTGAGTGATCTGAGGGCCTATGAATAATATGAATAATATATGAAAAAATGTTGAAATTAGATATTAGGGTATGTTATGAGTAACTAACTAAACAAATCATCAGTCAAATTCAACTTTAACTCCTCTGGCTTCTTTTATCACGTTCACTGGGTAAGTTAGTTACTAGGCTGTGATATGTCAGTCAGCTCCTCCTGGTAATGGTATAAACCTGATCACTTTAATTGATGTATCAGTCAGTTGTCAGTAGTCAGTGCCTTGCCATAAAATAAGGATACGCTATAACAGGCTGTTCTTTAATAAGTTCTTTTTATGTTGCGTGTGCTTTCTCTGACGCTTTTTGTACCTAAAAAAAAGTTACTGATGATGTTGATTGGCGATGTGATTAATGAGTATATTTGAAAATAGAATATTTATTAACCTCAAACTGAAATGGTGATTTATCTAATTTAAGTTTACCATCTTTAATATCCGTCCTAATGACGGAAAAATTTTATTGTGAACTCAAATTCTCGTTTCAAGCAGTGGTGCAGCGTGGGAATATGCAGATCACACGGGGGAATATGCAGATGGGTGTTTGCTGTAGTCGAAGGTATGTTATGTTTAAGGAAGAGGTGGTCAAAACCATGTTGCACTACTGCTATCAAGCCTTAATTGAATATTCAAATGATTTTAATTTCAAATTAATTTCAGTTGATTTCATTCACCTCTACATAGCAAATTATAATGAACAATACAAAGTACAAAGGCCAAAATTTGTGTCAAGGCTTTATGCAGTGTCGTCTTTAAGTATAGGTACACTGGGAAATATCCTGGAGCCAAATCTGATGTATGTATGTTGTGGCTAGCTATCAATAAGTATATACTACAGGGTCCAAGGCACTGATTTTCCTGGGAGTCAATAATGTTACTAAGACGGTCCTGGCTTTATGGAGTCCTTGTGATTCTTAGAACTTCCCCTAATTCGGTTTTCCACAGATAAGAAGGTCCATCTAGTAGATTTCCGTGAGTTCATGGCAGTATCTCTCGATCTATATTTCATCCAGGACTGCAACTCGGCCGATGATATGAACTACAGGAAAGTATGTCGCCCAAAATGACGGCTACACGTGCAGTCACTGTCCTGAAATCTCTGTTTATATGTCATCTTTAGCACGTGTCTGCACGTTATCAATCACAGAAACCCCAAACCCCCTTCTGTTCGGCGCATGCAGCTGATAAACATCTCAACCGACAGAGCTTGTCCTTTCCTCAAGAAGCAATAGAGCATACACTCCAGTGTGATTAGGTGTGTCTTGGAGCAATGCACGATGGTCAGGCCGAAGTTCATCGACAATTGTAGATGTTACTACTATAGATATTGACTACTTCAGCCCGACCTCTAGCGATTGCTTTCTCTCTGTCCATTTCTGAGTAAGACTAATCGCTTTTGTCACGATCTCTTCTCACTTTTTATCTATATGGAAGTCTGCTCCAAACCAAATCTCAAGCATTTTAACTAGATTTTTGGTCCAGCGACAAAAACCACTGCCTTACTTGGACTTACCTCTCTAGATCCCAAGTCAAGGAGCATGTATTGAATGGTTAAGTCGGTTATGCCCAGAATAATGTCAGCCAACTCGATTTTTGATATGCCAGATCCCATGACGGTGATATCGTTTGCGTATGCTGACACAACTATCGTGTGTCCCACTTTGCACGAGATGGCTCTCAACGTTTCTAACATCTGCAACAAATGCTCCAAACCGAACACATACAGAAGCGATGAAAGTATGATTCCTTGGCCTTCAGTTTCACAATGCAAAATGTTTCTGGTACGTGGCTGTTTGCTTTTACCACCCTGAGTCCTTTCTCACTAGCATCACCAATCCTTGGATGACTCGACTAGAAATATTCTTCGTCTTCTGCCAATCAGCAGTAGACAGTTGCCTTGACAGTGGTAAACAAATATAGTTTGTAACAGTAAAATTCGCAGAATTTCATTTTGCCGATCTCTCAGCTACCAACAACTCTATCTACTTCTGCTAAGATCGATTTTTTGCCGCAATTTCATCTTAGACTGAGAGTTGGGACATACCATCAACATCGAAACCAAAATCTATCGTTTCCAGTTCGTCGCTCCTCTCGAACACTTCAGCAAAGTATCGCTGAAAAGCCGCATAGAAACAAATAGCATGTGCCTACTGTGATCCACCTAAGATCGATGTGTGACTTTGCTGCCATGCTATATTTTCGCTAACCGCATCCACCTAACGTCATTCCTGTCTGTCTCTTTCACTCTCTCTCATTCTCCCTCCTCTCTATCTCTCACTCTCCACCTCTCTCTCTCGTTTTTGGGTGCATGCATCCTTAAACAACGCACACTTCATACTTCGTGCCGAGGAAGCGGTCAAGGACCATTCTTGGATCTTTTCAATCTTTTCAATCTTGAAAAGATCCCCATTCTCGTCACAAGCCACTAACCTGATCCCTGAAATATTTCCTTGCCAAGAAAGACGTATTTAATTTCCCGTTCACAGAATTTTACTTTTTAGTTGAATATTTTTTTTTTTTCAGTCATGTCTAAGTTGACAGTGCATATCACGATTTTACAGTCTGCTTAACCACAAACCTAAACTGTGAACAACTTACGTATTCTCTGTCGGTTAATCTAATTAAAAACACTAAATACGATTTGAAAGAATCGTTGTGTATTGTATAAGTCGATATTTGTGCATTCGAGAAATATGGCTGATATTCATATGACAGTTGGAAATTCTTATACAATCCCTGCGTATGTCTAAAAAGCTATTCAGGTTACCCACTAACATAAATGAGTGAGATGCTCCTAGGAAAGCCTCTAGATATCTGAAGAAATTCGGCTTTCTAGCTGCTATCGAAGCATAAACGGCCATCAGTTTGAAAGCATCGCTTATTATATACAGGACTACCTATTTCTTTATTACCCACAAGGGGCTAAACACAGAGGGGACAAACAAGGACAGACATAGGTATTAAGTCGATTACATCGACCCCAATGCGTAACTGGTACTTAATTTATCGACCCCGAAAGGATGAAAGGCAAAGTCGACCTCGGCGGAATTTGAACTCACAACGTAACGCAGACGAAATACCGCTAAGCATTTCGCCCGGCGTGCTAACGTTTCTGCCAGCTCGCCGCCTTTATATACACAGGACTACCGACCTACTATTCGACTCTAAGAAGATCGTACATACTTCTACGTTTATGCCTTTCTGAAGCAGTACTGTCACACTGCACGTTCTAGGCCGGCTGAAAGCGGAGCAGATTATGTTTGTTAGCTAGAAGCGTGGACTAGTACGTCTCGAAAATTATGATCGTTTTGTTAGCTTTTACATGTAGATTTCCGGGACTGATCTCGTTCAGAAGGATTTTCTGATCCCATGTCGACTCCAGATCACCTTGCATTTGCAGCCAACGTGCTAACTTGCAAGAAGGATGTGGGTAAAAATTTCCTATTCTGTTTTAAGTGTCGGTAATCTGGAGATTTATGACACCCAAAGTGTCCCTTAATCATCTTTGATTTGGGATTTTCTTAAATACATTTTATATCACGTGAGAATCTCCTAACAGTTCCGAATAGACTTTTGATGTCGTTTGTACCTTGTCTGTCTGTCTGTTTCTCTGTCTCTGTCTCTCCCTCTCTCTGCTGTCATTTTGTCACATACACTCATCTTTTAAGTGGCTGATGTGCATTATGAATATTTTGGCCACAGAACAACAAATAACACGAATTTATTATAGTCAATAATTCTCCAATAAGAATTTTATGCTTCAATCATATCAGTGTAATGCACACACAGAAGACTAGAGCATCAAAGGAAATTAAAACAAAAGCAAGAGATGAATAAAAGCACAAAAATCAGAGGTCATCGCTTGAGAGGTCATTTCTTTCATCTTACATCTTTTATTTGTTTCATTAATTGGACTGCAACCAAGCTGGGGCACCACCATGAATGATTTTATTTGAATGTATTGGCCCAAGAATTTTCTTTTAATCTGCTACTTATTCTATTGGTTACTTTTGCCAAACTGCTAAGTTATGCTGATATAAGCAAGCCAACACTAGTTGTCAAGTGGAGAGCTCCTACAATATATATATATATATATATATATATAATTTGCTTTACCACATACCAAAGTTTAGAAATAGCAGCCAAAGAACCTTAGCTATTTTTAATTTAACGATCTGTATATATATAAGATTCTTTGGCTGCTATTTCTAAACTTTGCTATGTGGTAGAGCAAATTTTTGCTGAAGCCTAATTATAATTATACTCGTAATTATAAAATATTGTTTAAGTTTACCGAGAAATGGTCCTTTATCATGCCAAATTCTACTTGGTGAAATTATTGATTACTAATTAATTAATTAATTTTACCCTTTATTATTATTGATTATATATATATATATATATATATATATATATTATATATATATATATATATATAGGTGCATAACTCAGTGGTTAGAGTGTTGGGTTTTCCATAAACAACCTTGTCAAGACTTGTGCCTCTGAGGAAAACTTTCTAGGTGTAATCCCATGGTTGTTAATGAACATAGGGGGTCTTTACCCTTTACCTTTTATACATAGATACACACACACATATGTGTGTGTATATGGATGTATGTATGTATGTATGTATGTATGTATGTATGTATGTATGTATGTATGTATGTATGTATATATAATATATATATATATAATATATATATATATATATATATATATATATAAATACATATATATGTGTGTATGTATATATATATATGTATATATATATATGTATGTATATACATATGTATATATACATGCATGTATGAATGTATATATATATATGTATATATATATATATATATATATATATATGACCCTCTGCAATCCCAAATTTTATTTAATTTGCTTTGCGGGAGCAACTGTTTGATCATAAGCATATATAAATGCTCAAAATACAAGAATAGAAAAACAGCCAACAACTGATGAAGGGTCATTCTTTATGTTGTTTGTCTTGCTTTCTATATATATATATATATATAATATATATATATATATATATATATATATATATCGACATGTATATATATATGTATATATATATATATTATATATCATCATCATCATCATCATTGTTTAACGTCCGTTCTCCATGCTAGCATGGGTTGGACGGTTCGACCGGGGATCTGGGAAGCCAGAAGGCTGCACCAGGCTCCAGATAAGACTGGAGTCTGGTGCAGCCCTCTGGCTTCCCAGATCCCCGGTCGAACCGTCCAACCCATGCTAGCATGGAGAACGGACGTTAAACGATGATGATGATGATATATAATATATATATATATACATTTATATATATATTTACATGTGGAGGCGCAATGGCCCAGTGGTTAGGGCAGCGGACTCGCAGTCATAGGATCGCAGTTTCGATTCCCAGACCGGGCCTTGTGAGTGTTTATTGAGCAAAAACACCTAAAAGCTCCACGAGGCTCCGGCAGGGGGTGTTGATTCCTGCTGTACTCTTCCACCACTCTTTCTCCCACTCTTTCGTCTGCTGGCCTGCTCGCTTAGCCAGCGGGGTGGCATCATTCGAAGGCTAAAACAATGCGAACGCATTGTGACCAGCGATGTGTAACAACATCTGATGGTCTGATCGGTCACGTGATCACATGATATATATATACATATATATGTGTGTGTAAATATATATATATGTGTGTTTGTATGTATATATATATATGTGTATATGTATATATATATATATGTATATGGGGAGAATTCACAAAAAACAAAAGATGAAGACAGGCAGTGTAGACAACAAACAGATGTATAAGTTTAATGCTCAGGAAGTGAAGAAAATGAAGATAATTAGTTGACAAATATCAGCTTACAAGCATCAATTAGATGTACTTATTAATTACACTCATATGGATAAATAAATAGATAGATAAATAAAGACATAAATATATGTATGTATATATATATATGTACACACATATATATATATGTGTGTATATATATGTATGCATGCACATATATGCATGCATATATGTATATGTATATATGTATGTATGTATATATTATATATATATATATATAATATATATATATATATATATAATATATATATAATATATATATATATGTGTGTGTGTGTGTATGTATATATATAGGGTAAAGAATTATTAATTTAATAATTAATAAATTTTACCAAGTAGCTTCGGTATGGAAAAAAGACAATTATTGGTACAAACTTATGCAAAAAAGTTTTTTTTATAATTATAAACATAATTAAGGGATTAGCAAAAAGTTGCTTCACCACATACCAAAAATTTAGAAATAGCAGTCAAAACTACTAATTCTTCTATTACAATATTTCTCTCCGTAGACAGTCTGTGGAGATATATTGTTGTAGAAGAATTAGTAGTTTTGACTGCTATTTCTAAATTTTCGGTATGTGGTGATGCAACATTTTGCTAATCCCTTAATTATGTAAATATATATATATATATATATATATACACACATATATGTATGTATGTATGTAGTATGTATGTATGTATATATATATATATATATATCATGTATGTATGTATGTATGTATACATATATATATATATATATATATATATATATATATATATATATATATTTACACACTACAGGCTTCTTTCAGTTTCTGCCTGCAAAATCCACTAACAAAGCTTTGGTCAACTTCAGAAGTATAGTAGAAAACACTTGCCAAAGGTACCAAGCAGTGGAACTGAACTCACTCAGAGTCATGTTGTTGGGTACTACATAACCATGCCTGCACCATCCACACAGCTCCTTTCAAAAAACCTTATCGATGGATATTCATCAGCAGAAGCTGGCACACTTATTCAAAAATAAAATGAAAAAAAAAGAACTTCATTTGGATCTCAGTGTTAATCTTGAACCATTTACAGTGCCTAAAGAAATCACAATTGAACAGAATTCTACATTCTTAAAAGAAACCAAGCTATGGAAGAGAACACATCAATGGAACACACAGCATGGATTTGGTTTTGGGAATTTAATTCAAAGAAATGCAGAAAACATTGAGAAATGTGTACAGGAAGGACATAATACTTTGTCTGAAACATTTTCAAGTGATAATGAGTAGCAAGGAATCATAATGGTGAAATGTTTGCTTGTGTGGAGTAACAGGAAATAAGCCATATTTTGTTTATGATATTGATGTTTTAGAAAAGGCAGTGTTATACATCATCTTTGACGAGAGAAAATGGAGAAAATTATTTGATGAGATTCCTGAGCATGAATGTAGTAAATCAGTATAAATTAAATTATAGATTGTGGTGGAGAGAGATCAGACAAAGAATTCATTCAAACAGATAAATGGGACGTTTTATGCACAAACAAAATTGTAGTAAACAAGGCTCACAGGACTAATGTTATATGCTAAATGGAAAAAATATCACCACTACCATCAACTACAACTGCCACCACCACTACCACTGTCATCGTCACCACCACTACCGTAGCCACTACTGCTGCCACTGCCACCATCATAGCGCCAACCACCACTACCATGAGCACTATCATCATCATCATCATCGTCATTATTATTAAAGCGACAAACTCAGTCATTAGCATGTTGAACAAATTGTTTAGCAGCATTTCTTCAAACTTTTTATGTTTTTGAGTTCAAATACCACCAGAGTCAACTTTGCTTTTCATCCTTTCAGAGTTGATAAAAATAAAGTATCAAGATTGATGAATAACAAAATGAATATATTTCTCTTTAACCCTTTTGTTACCAACCTGGCTGAAACTGGCTCTGGCTCTGAGTATAAATGTCCTGTTTTCATAAGTTTTGAATTAAAATCTTCCACCAAACGTTACTCACAATTTATGTTCCTAACACTAGCTGAATGATAACTAAGTTATTTTACTAAATTCTTTGTTATATTTAAAGTAACTGAAAGAAATACAGAGCATTTCAAAATAAATACAGTAACAAAAGGGTTGATCTTGTTTTGAAATAACATACTGTCTTAAAGATCGAAGGCAAAATACAGGTACAACACTGACTTTCTGGACACTGATAGCCCAGCATCTTTTATATTATGAACAAATTTACAAGTAAGAACTTCAAATTCTCGTGACCATCAGACTAGTTTACTAGTACCTTGCACAGACTAACATCTTGTACAGTACTGTATTAATTGCATAATTTATATAATTTACCAAATGTACAGGTATTTGTATTTCATGTAATTATTTAGGTAAATTTATGTCGGTTTGATTTAGTGTATGACAATCTCTGGTTTGGAAAAATCAGTTACCTGGAATGGTTTTAGAACCAAAGGTTCTGGAAAAATCGGTGTTATACCTGTACTGTTGAATAATAGTTGATGCAATACTTAATTCCACACATGTCAAACAAACAGTGGCTGTAATATATTATCTTCATACTCAAGACTTTAAGATTAAGATTCCAAGAGAGATTTTATATAGCAAATTTTTAGCCATTTTTCAATTTAGCTAATATCTATATCTATATATACATACACACATACATTCACAAACACACGCATGCACGTACACACACACACACACTATATGGAGTAGGTGTTTTCCAAAGATGAAATACAACTATTAAACAATTAGCATATTACAGTTCTATATTTAAGAGATGAGGAATTATGTACATTATTTACATTTGATGGATATTTGTCCTCACCTTGTTTGTTGTTAACACGTTTTGGCTTATATACCCTCCAGCCTTCTTCAAGCATCTTGAGGAAATTTCGAACCTGGGTTCTCATTCCTGAAGTATTTTTCGCTGTTGCTGTTGTTGTTATTATTATTATTATTATTATTATTATTATTATTATTATTATTATTGTTATTGTTATTATTATTATTCCAAGCAGTGACCTGAACAATAACAATAATAATAATAATAATAATAATAATAACATTGAAAAATACCTTAGGAATGAGAACATAGGTTCGAAATCTCCCCAAGACACCTGAAGAAGGCTGGAGGGTATATCAGCCGAAATGTTGTGTTAACAACAAACAAGATGAGGACAAATATCCGTCAAATGTAAATAATGTAATTAGCATATTCATGTTCAAATCTGCTGGAACATATTAAGAATAAATGTGTACATCATTATTTTCATTCCTACTGTTACATGTGCATTGTTATTTATTTTTAGTTTGGTAGGTATCAGCATGCAGCATCAAACATCTTGTTTGCTGAATTCTATAAGAAGGAGCTTCCACTCTTGTTTAGAATTAGTTGACCTGGATGTAGCTCTGACTGAAGAGACACAATCCTGGTTGAAATCCTCCAGTGTCTCAAAGACCACTTATATCAATGAATCAAATGTGTTATCAATACATATGGTTTGAAGACAGAAGGTGTTGAAAAAACCCTTTCAATGTAAAAGCTGAAGGCTGCCCATGAATTATAACTATGTATGTATGTATGTACAAACACACATACTCTTTTACTTGTTTCAGTCATGTGACTGTGGCCCTGTTGGAGTAGCGCCTTTAGTCAAGCAAATTAATCCCAGGACTTATTCTTTGTAAGCCTAGTACTTATTCTATCGGTCTCTTTTGCCAAAACCACTAAGTCACGGGGACGTAAACACCAGCATTGGTTGTCAAGCGATGTTGGGGTGACAAACACAGACACACAAACATATACACACACATACATACATACATATATATATATATATATATATATATATATATATATATCATCATCATCATCATCATCATCATCATTTAGCGTCCGTTCTCCATGCTAGCATGGGTTGGACGGTTCAACTGGGGTCTGTGAAGCTGGAAGGCTTCATCAGGCCCAGTCAGATCTGGCAGTGTTTCTACGGCTGGATGCCCTTCCTAACGCCAACCACTCCGTGAGTGTAGTGGGTGCTTTTTACGTGCCACCTGCACAGGTGCCAGACAGAGCTGGCAAATGGCCACGAACGGATGGTGCTTTTACGTGTCACTGGCACGGGGCCAGGCGAGGCTGGCAACGGACACGAACGGATGGTGCTTTTACGTGCCACCAACACGGGGGCCATACGTACATATGACGGGCTTTTTTCAGTTTTCGTCTACCAAATCCACTCACAAGGCTTTGGTCGGCCTGAGGCTATAGTAGAAGACACTTGCCCAAGGTGCCACGCAGTGGGACTGAACTCGGAACCATGTGGTTCGTAAGCAAGCTACTTACCACACGGCCACTCCTACACCTATGCATATATTTAGTAACAAGTTAAGATTTTAAATATAAATTATCATATAAGACATTTACTGCTACCTGTCTAACCCTTAAAGAAACAACAGTCTCTATCACAGCTCTCAAATCATGTATATGTTGTATACCAAACAACTTCATTACTGCTTACTTTTGGAAAAGTTTATCTGCTGATGGATAAGTGACTATAAAATTATCTGTGATTCTTATGTGATCAGTTGTGAGTTAGCAGTACTGTTAGTCTATACCAGTAGATTGGTTATATATAACTAATTTAGCTGAAGATGATGAGAGGATCTCTTTGGTGTGATTTGTAACACAGTTGATGCTTTGTGACAGATATGTAGTCTGAGTCATTGTTCTCTCTCTTTCTTCAATGTCCAAGAGTTCATATCTAACATACATGATATATAATATATGTAAGAGCTAAATATTGATTTCAAATTTTGGTGCAAGGCCAGCAATTTTGGAGGTGAGTTAAGTCAATTACATTGACCCCAGTACTCAATTGGTATGTATTTTCTCCACCCCAGAAGGATGAGAGGCAAAGTTGACCTTGACAGAATTTTAACTCAGAACATTAGGAAGGATGAAATGCCACTAAGCATTTTACTTGGTGTGCTAGCAGTTCTGCCAGCTTGCCGCCATAAATGTAGGAACTAAATATTAATACTGGTGTTATTTTAATTCCACTATGTGTGTGTGTGTGTGTGTACACGCGCACATGTGTATATATATATATATACGTTTAAATATTTGTTGTGCTAAACTGGCAAAATGACCATTCCTAAATACAACAATATATATATAATATATATATATCATCATCATCATCGTTTAATGTCCGTTTTCCATGCTAGCATGGGTTGGACGGTTCAACCAGGGTCTGGGAAGCCAGGAGGCTGCACCAGGCTCCAGTCTGATCTGGCAGTGTTTCTACAGCTGGATGCCCTTGCTAATGCCCACCACTCCATGAGTGTAGTGGGTGCTTTTTATGTGCTACAGGCACAGGGGCCAGAGGAGGCTGGCAATGGCCACGATCAGTTGGTGATTTTTACGTGCCACTGGCACGGACGCCAGTCAAGGTGGCGCTGGCATCAGCCATGTTTGGATGGTACTTTTTACGTGCCACTGGCACTATATATATACATGTATATATCCTGAACCATTCCTTTACATCAGCTTCAACTATTACAGCCATATTTATTTCATTTAACCATCTCCTCACATTCTTTTGAAATTTTTCCATCTGTCCTCCTCACCACTCAGTCCCATCTTAAGTATCACTTCAGCTATATTCTCCACTCTGCCTTGAGTGTATGTCCTGACATATTTATCATCAATTCTCCAACTCTCTGTACTCTCTCTAAGTCTCCTCCCTTCTCCAACTGGGATAATACTTGTATCTCTTCTAGAGCAAGACATTTATTGCTATCCTTCTATTATTCTTTTAACCTCTCATTAACTAACACAAAGCGACCACTCACAATACTACTCCACCTAGTCAAGAGGACTTTGTCTTGTTTTTCTAGCTTCTTGGTAATCCCCTCTGTGTTGGTGCCATGAAAAAAGTAACCACTACACTCTGTAAAGTGATTGGAGTTAGGAAGGGCATCCAGTCACAGAAAACACTCCAAAACAAGCAATAGAACAAGCAGAATGGAAATTAAATGATGATGATGAAATAAATATACATATCAGAAGCAACTTTAGGTCATCAGTGTCACTTGGGCTCATCACAAATTTCGTCACTTACACTCATCACAGATTTCACATAATACACATGCCTGCTCGAAGTATTTCATGTTTTTCTGCAATATTTCTAGCCCCAAATGGCTTAGTTTTTAAATTTAGCACACTGTCTTTCTCCATTTCTAAGTTAAGAATAAAAATAAAGCAACCCTGCAAAACACAACTGATCTTTACACACAGATGCTCAGAATAACAGCAATCAATAATGACAGTGAACTGCTCAACAAACATCAGTGATCTGACTGTTGCCTGTACTCTAGACAAGAGATGCCAGTTAGTCTTTTATACCTACCAGTCTCGTTCGTATTAGCCCGAGTCGCTGGATAATTTTTCATTCCTTTAAGAATATTGTAGAAGGGAAACTTTTCATAGATTGAAATTGAAATCCTAATCTCTATAGAAATTTATTGTTTCAAGAAAACATTGAATTTGAATTACCTTTAATTCTTATGATTATAGATAACAACTTGATCTGTAACTTCTGAGCCTGAGTCAGGTGCTGCTACAAATATTTTTTGACACAGGCCACCTCTAAGACAACCACCAGATGGTGAACCAAAATAAATGAACTGCAACCAGGCTCAATAAAAGGAGCCCAAGTTATTGGCTGCAATTACATACTTGAAGTCAGTGTTGGCAGAAATTAAATCAGTTTGCAAATACACATTCACTTTACTAAAGTTATACTCAGGCTAAGCCCAAACAGCCTGAGTGCCAGAGTCTCTACTTATATCTATCTATCTATCTATCTGTCTGTCTATCTGTCTGTCTGTCTGTCTGTCTGTCTGTCTGTCTGTCTGTCTGTCTATCTATCTATCCATCTAAGTATATATATATATATCATCATCATCATCATCATCGTTCAACATTCACCTTCCATGCTGGCATGGGTTGGACAGTTTGACAGGAGCCTGCACCAGACTTCTGTGTCTGTTTTGGCACAGTTTTTATGGCTGGATGCCCTTCATAACACCAACCACCCAGCAGAGTGGTCTGAGTACTTTTTACATGGCACAAGCACAAGCAAAGTCAGTTTTGCCAAAGTTTTTACAGCTGGATGCCCTTCCGAATGCCAACCACTTTATGGTGTGGACTGCATGCATTTTATGTGGCATCAGCACTGGCAGGGTTACCAAGTAACTTGCAAGACAAAGATCCTTTGAGAGGGGAGTAGGTATTGGAGGAGTGATCTTGTCTCAGATGATGAAAAGATGTAGGATATAGTGAGGCAGAGAGACAGAAACAGGTTACCCACACAGAGAGAGAGAGAGAGAGAGAGAGAGAGAGAGAATGAGGACAGAAACATGTGTGCTGCTGTAAAGGAGATACATGGTTACCCAGCTTGAGGGAAGAGCACAAGGAGAGAGAGAGTGGGAGATAGCAAGAGTGCAAGGGAACACAGGAAGGAGATGGTGGTAAAGTGCCCAGGCATACTCACAAGGAATGGAGATCAGAAAATAAATGGAATGGTCAAGTAAAAGAAGAGAGAGATAGATGGTAGCAAATGCCAGGGCATAACCTTGAGGTATGGATGTAATTATATAAGTGGCAGGACATCACCAAAGAAGCAAGAATAGAGAGTGGGGGAGGGAAATGCAGTGAGTAGTGATAACCTGGGTACGTAGTGCATGAAAGTGATGTGAGGAAGAGAAGAGATGTAGTTTGGTCTGTGTGTGAAAAGTTTTCTTGTTACGTATGGGTGGAACACACAATGCTTCTAAAACTCAGTTTCACTGATGTGGGTGGGTCTTCTCAAGAACCTCATATTGTCAGATATCTCAGTCCATTGTCA
>NC_043001.1:87013311-87033311 GCF_006345805.1 Octopus sinensis | reverse complement strand
TGTGTGTGTGTGTGTATGTGTGTGTATGTAATAGACCAAAGTGTACTACGCCATCATATATATATAAAAAAGAATTTTAAAAAATGGGACAAGAATGCAAAACATCCAGACAGCTAGATTGATACAAAAAAGGGACAGCAAAACATCCAGACAGATGATACAAAAGATGGACAAGAAAAACACGGACAGGTCATTTGAAGTTTTCTTTCCTCAGTCAAGTTCCAGATTATCCTTGCAATTTCAGCTGGTTATACTCAAGATTGCTCTAATCTGGCCAGCAATCTCAAGTATAACCATCCAAAATTGCAAAGATAATCTGGAACTCAACTGAGGAAAAAAAAACTTCGTCTGTGTTTATTTTGTCCCTCTTTTGGTCTTTTATCATCTGTCTGGATGCTTTGCTGTCCCTTTTTTTGTATCATCTAGTTGTCTGGATGTTTTGCGTTCTTGTCCCATTTTTTTGTATTCCTTCATATATACATATATATATATATATATATATATATATATATATATATATATATATATACTTTAATTCATTATTATTATTATTATTACTATTGTATTCAAATAAAGATAAAAATATTATGCTTGTGTGTGCATACCACACACACACACACACACATACACACACACAATAAACTTGCTGTCATCTGCTTAGTCTGTTGGAGTATTTTAACTGATCAAAAGGTAAACTCTGTAATGTCCATTTTGCCCCGAAGATCTTCCACCCAGGGTACTCAAAATGCAAACTTATATTATTATATGAATATGTTTTGTAATTTAAATTGGGTGTGAAGTGAAACAATTGTAGGCAATGTTGAATAATTAATAAATTAATTTGCATCCATTGAATCTCTCAATTTTTAAACTTATTGAACACACACACACACACGTATATATACATACATACACATATACATACATATATATATGTATATGTGTGTGTGTATATATATATATATATATATATGAATATGTGTATATTTATATATATATATGTATATATACATACATGCATGTATATGTGTAAATATATATATATATATGTATATGTGTATATGTGTATGTATATATATATATGATAAATTAATAAATAAAACATATGCATATATACATACATATATGTACGTACCTACCTCTACATGTATATATACACGCATATATGGGTACAGGACACCAAAAAAATGTCGAACACAATGAGAAACGAAAACATAAACACAAAACCAAGGAACTGGACATTATTCTTAAACAATGAAAAAATAGAGTACAGGACAAATAACACAAGGAAAATTCCCCTTCTTCGGTCACCATGGTTTCATCTACTCTGCGTTTCAAAGGTGAAGGCGATATGCATCTTCGATAGAAACTTCCCTTCCCGCGAAAAGCAAATTAAATAAAATTTGAGATCTTTTTGCAGAGGGGTAAAAATGGTAACAAAAACAGGACAGTAACGACAGTAAAAATATAAACAGTAAAAGACAGAACAAAGAGAATAACAAGACAAGAAGGGCTGTTAAGCCGAACGAGAAAAAGTATTACGAACTCTATTTTTGAGAACGGTGAAGGAGCAACAGAAAATGCTGTCCACACTTCAAGGAAGTCTGGCCAGAAAGACAGTAGCAGAGCTCTCGTCACGGGTCAACGATGGGAGGGAGGAGGAAGAGCAAGAGAAAGGGAGAGAGAAAAAGGGAATGGTTGTGAGGAAACCAGAAAGAATGAAGAATGAGAGAGAGGGAGAGACAGTAAGGTAGAAGAAAAGGAAACCAGGAAGAATGAAGGTTCAGAAAGGGAGGGGACAGAAAGGTTAAGAGTGCACATCATTATTAATATCAAGAACAATCCTACTTAGAAATGGATGCGTGCGTTCCGTCATATAATAAATTAATAAATAAAACATATGCATATATACATATATATATATTTATATGCAGGGGTTGGACAAAATAATGGAAACACCTTAAAATTTCAAATAAATTTATTTTAATATGGGGTAGGACCACCTTTGGCAGTAATTACAGCTTAAATTCTATGAGGTATGGACTTGTACAAAGTTTGAATTGTTTTCAAAGGAATTTTTGTCCATTCTTCAGTTAAAACAGTCTCCAGTTCTTGTAATGATGTGGTGGAGGATATCGACTCCTTACTTGTTTTTCTAAAATGCACCATAAATGTTCAATAAAATTGAGATCTGGAGACTGTGGTGGCCAGAGAAGATGTTCAACTTCACTAGAATGTTCCTCGTGCCATTCAGTAACAACTTGAGCTGTGTGAATTGGTGCGTTATCATCCTGAGAGATTGCATTTCCCTCCAGAAACAGTTCTGCAACCATAGGATGAATTTGATCTGATAAAATGCTTAAATAGTCTTGACTATTAATTCCGCCATGAAGGGAAACCATTGGGCTGGCAGATTTCCAAGATATAGTGCCCCTCATCACAATTCCTCCTCCATGTTTAACAGTTGGAAGAAGGCAGTCTGGGTCAAATGCTTCTTTTGGATGTCTCCATACGTATACTCAGCCGGTGGTCGAAAATAAGGTAAAGGATAACTCGTCCAAGAAAATAACATTCTTCCACTGCTCTAGGGACCAATTCTGTAGGTTTTTACTCCACTCTAAATGCTTTACACTGTTTGTTTTTGAAAGTAGTGGTTTTCTGATTGCAGCCCTCCTGCAAAATCTGGCTTAGTGTAGCTCCCAGCAAACAGTTTTTGTGAAAACTGGGTTCTTGAGGTGGTTATTAAGCTCAGCAGTAATTTTGGGAGCTGTACTTTTGTGATCCTTTCTAACAATTCGTGTAAGAGTCCAACGGTCCCTATCTAAAAGTTTTGATTCTCTTCTGGAGTTTTGTTTTGACAAGGAGGTTTTTCCCTCTTTCTCAAAGGCTGTCATTACTTTCGAGTCAGTACTTCTTGATACACCAGACATTTCGGCATTTTTTGTTAAGCTAGTGCCTGCCATACAAGCGCCAACAATTTGACCTCTTTGAAAGTCTGATGAATTTTAATTACCATTTTTTGATGATATCTGAAAAGAAACAGCAATTTTAGCAAAACATATTAAGCAATACTAATAATAAATAAATAAAAAAACAGAAAAATAAACAAGCTTTTGATGGTTTTATAGATATTTCAAAATTACGATGCTATGATGTTAGGTGTTTCCATTATTTTGTACAAACTCCCATGTATATATATGCATGTGTGTGTGTGTGTGTGTGTGTATATATATATTTATATATACATGTATATGTGTGTGTGTGTATATATATATATATATATGATAATAATAATAATAATAATAATAATAACAATAATAACAATAATTCTAGGATGCAATTTATAAATATTTAATGCATTGCTACACGTGTTTCTATAAATCACATGACTTTAACATCAGAGTCTGTATCCTTGGGAGATTACAGTATAGTCCATAGTATCCATGGGCATCCAGTTGACCATCATCATTGATTCATTTCATCAGGTGATACTGCATTAGTGGATGAATCACAGATGGATGTTATATCTTCTTTCCAATAATTTAGCTATATGATTAAATATAGCTGATGAAATGAATCAATGATGATGGTCATCTGAATGCCCATGGATACTACGGACTATACTGTAATCATAGAAAGCTTTAAACTTTATTTGCATACCCTTAATGTTACCATGAGCGAATTTAAAAGATATATATATATATATATATATATATATCATCATCATCATTATCATCATCATCATCATCATCATCATCATCATCATCATCATCCAGTGTTTTAAGTCTGGGTTTTGTTCACATTATCAGTGGTTGCTGGATCTACCTCAATGCCATAGCAACCGAGGTAAGCTGGTGCAGCCCACCCCAACCTTTTGGCTGGCCAGTGCCTATTCTCCTTTGCTATCATGAAGCATTTTTGGAGCTGGATTTTCATCAGGGAGCATGCCTTTGCTTACCCCCAACTTCAGTTTCTAGACATGACTGGTCCCAAGATGAAGGCCTCTACCACAATTTTTAAGAAATGTGGAAAGCTAGCTCAGGATGGCAGGAACTCTACACCCTGAGACACCTATCGGAGCCCCCCACCTGAACACACACACACACACACATATATATATATGTATATATATATATAATATATATATATATATATATATATATCATCATCATCATTATCATCATCATCATCATCATCATCATCATCATCATCATCATCCAGTGTTTTAAGTCTGGGTTTTGTTCACATTATCAGTGGTTGCTGGATCTACCTCAATGCCATAGCAACCGAGGTAAGCTGGTGCAGCCCACCCCAACCTTTTGGCTGGCCAGTGCCTATTCTCCTTTGCTATCATGAAGCATTTTTGGAGCTGGATTTTCATCAGGGAGCATGCCTTTGCTTACCCCCAACTTCAGTTTCTAGACATGACTGGTCCCAAGATGAAGGCCTCTACCACAATTTTTAAGAAATGTGGAAAGCTAGCTCAGGATGGCAGGAACTCTACACCCTGAGACACCTATCGGAGCCCCCCACCTGAACACACACACACACACACATATATATATATGTATATATATATATATATATATATCATCATCATCATCATCATCATCATCGTTTAACGTCCGTTCTCCATGCTAGCATGAGTTGGACGGTTCGACCGGGGATCTGGGAAGCCAGAAGGCTGCCCCAGGCTCCAGTCTTATCTGGCAATGTTTCTACAGCTGGATGCCCTTCCTAACGCCAACCACTCCGTGAGTGTAGTGGGTGCTTTTTACGTGCCACCTGCACAGGTGCCAGGCGAGGCTGGCAACGGCCACGGTCGGATTGGTGCATTTTACGTGCCATATATACATATATATATATATATCATTGTGGAAGGAATGTGTGGAAGGGGTAGACCCAGAAAGATGTGGGATGAAGTGGCGAGAAAGAATGTTCAGATGTTGGACCTCACAGAAGGATGACAAGAGAGAATGAAAAAACAGAGAGAGAAAAAATGTGTTTAATTTGTACCTTTTATTTTTTACTTGTTTCAGTCATTAGACTGTAGCCATGCTGGAGCACCATGTTGAAGAATTTGCAGTCAAATGAATCGATCCCAGTACATTTCTTTTTTCAAGCCTGGTACTTATTTTACTAGTCTCTTCTGCTGAATCGCCAACTTATGGGGACATAACGATACCAAACACCAGTCATCAAGCAGAGGTAGGGGACAAACACAGACACAAAGTCACACACACACACATGTACACACACATAGAAACACACACATTTTCAATTTCTGTCTTCCTCATTCACTCACAAGGCTTTGGTCAACCTGAGTCTATGGCAGAAAACACTAGCCCAAGGTGTCATGCAGTGGGACTGAACCTTGAACCATGTGGTTAGGTAGTAAGCTTCTTACCACACAGCCACACCTGCACCTATGATGAAGCACTCCGTTGGTTACGACGACGAGGGTCCCAGCTGATATGATCAATGGAACAGCCTGCTCATGAAATTAACGTGCAAGTGACTGAGTAATCCACAGACACGCGTACCCTTAACATAGTTCTGAGGGATATTCAGTATGACACAAAGTGTGACAAGGCCGGCCCTTTGAAATAGAGGTACAACTCATTTTTGCCAGCTGAATGGACTGGAGCAACATGAAATAAATTGTTTTGCTCAAGGACATAACGCGTCACCGGGAATCGAACTCACAACCTTACAATCGTGAGCTGAATGCCCTGACCACTAAGCCACGCACCTTCACTGTGCCTATGATATATATGATAAGAATAATTGTAACAACTGCATTGGTAATCTGTTACCTGGTATTGCTACAATTGTTTTAAGATTCTTTACTGTGACACAAGCATAGTATAGTTAGTACAAGCACAACACCCATAACATTACCTAATATATTACACAACTTTAAGGTCATCAGGTTAACCAAAAAGGTGAGCAATGACAGGTTGATTAATTAACAGATCATCAACAAGTTTTTATGCTACACTTAAGGCTTCATTCATTTCTGGATACTATTGAAATTGTAGATTACATAACGACAGTGTACTTTCCTTTGTCAAAACATTCTGTGCTCTGATAATGGATTAATTAACTGCCTGTTTTGTGACATAAAGTCTAGTCAATTTGTGGCGTGCTTCACTTTGATATGCTTTGATATGTCTTGCTCCTTTGTGACCTCTAGTGTGGAATTGATTGTAAAAGCTGCTGTAATGGATATATAATATTGGACACTTCAATTAATATATATATTAATATACATAGGCGTAGGAGTGGCTGTGTGGTAAGCAGCTTGCTTATGAACCACATTGTTCCAGGTTCAGTCCCACTGCATGGCACCTTGGGTAAGTGTCTTCTACTATAGCCTCAGGCCAACCAAAGTCTTGTGAGTGGATTTGGTAGACGGATACTGAAAGAAGCCCGTCATATATATTCTTTATTCTTTCTTTTTCTTTTTTCTTTTACTTGTTTCAGTCATTTGACTGTGGCCATGCTGGAGCACCACCTTTAATCGAGCAACTCGACCCCAGGACTTATTCTTTGTAAGCCCAGTACTTATTCTATCGGTCTCTTTTGCCAAACCGCTAAGTGACGGGGACATAAACACACCAGCATCGGTTCTCAAGCAATGCTAGGGGCACAAACACAGACACACAATCACACACGCACACACATATATATATATACATATATACGATGGGCTTCTTTCAGTTTCCGTCTACCAAATCCACTCACAAGGCTTTGGTCGGCCCAAGGCTATAGTAGAAGACACTTGCCCAAAGTGCCACGCAGTGGGACTGAACCCGGAACCATGTGGTTCGCAAGCTACTTACCACACAGCCACTCCTGCGCCTATGTATGTATATATGTATGTATGTATATATATATATATATATATATATATATATATGTGTGTGTGTGTGTGTGTGTGTATGTTTGTGTGTCTCTGTCCCCCACAACACCGCTTGACAACCGATGCTGGTGTGTTTACGTCCCCGTAACTTAGTGGTTCGGCAAAAGGGACCGATAGAATAAGTACTAGGCTCGACTAAAGGTGTTGCTCCAGCATGACCACAGTCACATGACGGAAAGAAGAAAAAGAGTAAAAAGTAGTGATGGAGACTGGAAGCGCACATCTATGGCCCTTGCCCAATATATCCCTGGCACATCTATACCTGCTGTCCCACCTCTTATCTCTTTATCATTCATCCTTTTATCTCTCTTCTATCTACTGTTTTATTCTGATGCTATAATTAATGGAAATAGGACCCATTACTACATACATCATTACTCTTTCTGTACTGGCAGTCATCACTCCCTCTGCCTCTTCCTACAACCATCCATCCCTCGTTCTTACCAGCGAACTTTTTTTACCTATATTTACCATCAACCACCCCTACCTTCATTTGCTGGTGACTACCTTCATTTTCTACTCCACTGTTTTTGTTCCTCACTCACTCTACTCCTACACACATTCCTGCAAAACTTTACCTGTCCTTCTTAATTCATCTGTCACCATGTTTTCTTCTCTTTCTTGGACATATTACTATAAGAGTACTACACTCTGAATTCTCATCATCATCTTTATTGCTTTTTCTGGCATCATCCTATCCACCCCACCTGTCCATATATAACATGGGGTGACTGTGAACCTCTTCCTACTCAATCCGCCCCTTTCTTCTTTTACCACTGCCAAATTTATTAATCCCTGACACCACTCTTTTGCTTGCCTGTCTATTAATCCTTTCTGTTAGTCATTTCACTAATATATCCTTCCACATCTATTAACCTGTTTCTTTCATCATACTTCTGATCACTGTGAAGGTGCGTGGCTTAGTGGTTAGTGCAGTGGTTCCCAAACTATGAGTCGCGACCCATCTGTGGGTCGCGTACGGAATCTTAGTGGGTCGCAAAAAGTTATAAAATTATGCATTAGCTTTGATTAACTGCTGTCTATCGAGATAGTTCAAGACTTATAAGTGGGTCGTTGTAAACTGGTGTGATAAATAGTGGGTCGCGACTCTAAAAAGTTTGGGAACCACTGGATTAGTGTATTTGGCTGTCGATTTGTATGCCCATGAGTTCAATTCTTGATGGCTCATTGTATCCTTGAGCAAAGCACTTTATTTCACATTGATCCAGTCCACTTTGTTTGTACAAATGAGCTGTACCTGTAATTCAAAGGGCCAGCCATTTCACATCCTGTGTAGGGGCTTTCTCTGTCCGGGTTGCGGATCCGTGGAATAAGCTGCCGGACGAGATGGTGAAGATGCCGACGACCGCTTGGTTCAAAGTCTCCCTTGACCATAAGTGGCCTGAACTCTTTACATGAACACCACCCTGTACATAACTCCATGTCCCCCTACATGGCCTTGCTTTTTGCTTTTTGAGCCAAAAATTAACTAAACTAAACTAAACTAAAAAGATTTGAGCGAGGTCGTTGCCAGTACCACTTGACTGGCACGTAAAAGCACCCACTACACTCTCGGAGTGGTTGGCGTTAGGAAGGGCATCCAGCTGTAGAAACTCTGCCAAATCAAGATTGGAGCCTGGTACAGCAATCTGGTTCACCAACCTTCAGTCAAATCGTCCAACCCGTGCTAGCATGGAAAGCGGACATTAAACGATGTTGATGCTGATGATGTTATTAATGTTATGTGAATCTTTGGAGTACTCATCCACTAGCACATTAATTTCACAAGCAGGCTGATCCACTGCTTGGATCAACAGGAACCCTCATCATTGCAACTGACAGAGTACCAGTCTTTTACTTCTCATCACCTTGCCTAAACTCACCTCCCTCTCTCTGCTAATCTCCTCAGTTGTGGAAGCTCTTTAGCATTGTGAGTTTCAAGGTGATCCGACTA
Organism: Octopus sinensis; assembly: GCF_006345805.1. Lineage (NCBI taxonomy): Eukaryota > Metazoa > Mollusca > Cephalopoda > Octopoda > Octopodidae > Octopus > Octopus sinensis. The sequence goes on along the minus strand of NC_043001.1, from coordinate 87,024,432 downwards.
GTGCTGATGCAATAACAGAAGCGAAAAGGAAATCCTGCTGTGCATTCTGTAAAGTGGTTGGCATAGAAACCATGTCAAAATTGAGACTCTGGAGCAAAAGGGGTTCCTCTAATCCATTGGATCCAGTGGAACTGTTCAATCTGTGTAAGCATGGAAAACAGATGTAAAATGATGATTGTGATGATGATGGCAATGATGAGCTGATGATGACAAGGACGATGATAATGATGATGGCAATGACGATGATGGCAATGACGATGATGGCGATGATGATGATGATAATGATAACGAAGATGGTGATGATGATGATGACAATCATCATGACGATAATGAAGATGGTAGTGATGATAGTGATGATGGCGATAATAATGATGATGGTGATGATAGTTATGATGATGATGATGATGATGATGATGATGATGATGATGATGATGATGATGATGACGATGATGATGACGATGATGATGACAATGATGATGATAATTGTGATGACAGTGACAATTTCAATGATGATGACGATGACGATGATGATGACAATGTGGATGATGATAATGATGATGATGTTAATTGTGATGACAGTGACAATTTCAATGATGATGGCAACTGCGATGATGACGACGACGACGATGATGATGACAAAGTTATGACAACGATGATGATGACAACTTCAATGATAATGATGGGGATATATCTTATATAAATATATATATTTAAAGCTTGTTGACTCGAGGAAACAACAACATCTATTCTGTTGAGAAATGGTCTTAATGCTTCTATTCTCAAGTGTATACAATTTACAATTTACATTCAGCTTTTGTTCTTAGTGCATAATGTCAAAAGTAAATCAGTCAACTGTTACCACGGGAAGCCAAGTGTTACCGTGTACAGCCTCTTAATCCTATAGAATTGTACACAATCTTATTCTACAGATGGTTTTATTAGCCGTTAAACAAATTTATTTTGCAAAGATACATATTAACTAGGTTAATATAACATCTTGGTTGACCAACGGTCATTGCTTGACTTCTTGTGCTTTTGGGTGAAGTTTTGTTATGTAAAACATTAAGTATTTTGATGTTTCCTGAAAAATGAAAATACATCTCTCCTCTCTCTCTCTCTCTCTCTCATTTTTCTATTTTCTTTCTTTCTTTCTTTCTTTCTCTCTCTCTCCCTCTCTCTTTCTTTATCTCTTTCTCTCTCCTCCTGCCCCTCTTTTTTAATCTCTTTCTCTCTCCTCTCCGTCTCTCTTTATTTCTTTCTCTCTTTCCCTTCCCCTTCTCTTTCTTTATCTCTTTTTCTCTTTCTTTCTCTCTTTCTCTCTTTCTTTCTTTCTCTCTCTCCCCCTCTCTTTCTTTATCTCTTTCTCTCTCCCCTCCACCTCTCTTTCGTTCCCTCTTTCGTTCTCTCTTTCTCCCTTTCTTTCTTTCTTTCTCTCTCTCTCTCTCTCTCTCTCTTTCTCCCTTTCTTTATTTCTCTCTCTCTTTCTTTCTTGTTTTCTCTCTTTCTCTTTCGTTCTTTCTTTCTTTCTTTTTTGAACTCACAGACTTGCACACACTGGCACACACATACATGCACAGACACACATATACACACTGTTTCGCCCGCTTTACTCATTATAAATAAACACACATACAGAGGCAGGGGAATAATATGCACACCCAGACAGACACATGCTCAGACAAGACACATGTCCATGCAAACCTATGCATACACACAGACTCACATACACGCTCACTGTTTCACTCACTCATACAAACATACATAAACACACAGAGGTAGATAACACAGACACACTCATGCTCATACACACATACACACAAACATACACACCCTTGTTTTTACTCATACCCAGATATACCCAATTGCATACACATTCACACACATACGATTGCCGGTGGAATGAGACCAAAAGATAGTCTACGGCATAGATATAGTAGTAGAAGTATAATAGAAGCAGCTGAAGCAATACTAGTAGTAGTAGTAGCATTGGTGATGATAGTGGTAGTAGTAATGATGGTAGTGATGGTTGTAGTGGTTGTAGTAGTAAAGGTGGTGGTAGTAGTGGTAGTGGTTGTAGTAGTAGAGGTGGTGGTAGTAGTGATGGTGATGGTGGTGGTGGTGGTAGTAATAACAGTAGCAGAGGTGATGGTAATAGTGGTGGCGGTGGTGGTGGTGGTGGTAGTAGTAGTAGTAGTAGCAGTGGTGATAATGGTGGTAGTAGTAATGATGGTGGTGGTGGTGGTGGGGATAGTAGTAGTAGTGGTGGTGGTGGTAGTGGTTGTTGTAGTAGAGGTGGTGGTAGTAGTGGTGGTGGTGGTGATAGAGATGGTAGTAGTAGTGGTGGTAGTAGTGGTGGTGGTAGTGGTAGTGGTGGTAGTGGTGATGGTGGTGGTGGTAGTAGTAATAGTAGCAGGGGTGATGGTAGTAGTGGTGGTGGTGGTGGTGATGGTGGTGGTGGTGGTGGTGGTAGTAGTAGTGGTGGTAGTGGTGATGGTGGTGGTGGTAGTAGTAATAGTAGCAGGGGTGATGGTAGTAGTGGTGGTGGTGGTGGTGGTAGTAGTAGTAGTAGTGGTAATGGCAATCCTATACTTGGAGACAATGCAATGTCAATGATTATAAAATATTTAGGTTTGACTTTGCTGGTTTGTTAAAAAGATTAAGTCATCATTTGTTCTTGGTATTGTTTAGTTCTGGTTTTGTTGGTGTGTTGCAGAGATGTCACAGACATTCAAACCACCACCACCACCATCACCACCACCACCATCACCACCACCACCAACAACAACAACAACAGCAACAACAACAGCAACAGCAACAACAACAGCAACAGCAGCAACAACAATAGCAGCAACAATAACAAAAACACCAACAGCACCAACAGCACAACCAGTATAATCAACAATATCAACAATCGCAAACAACACTACCATCATCACCACCACCACCACCACCACCACCACCACCATCATGGTCAACACCATCATCACCACAAACACCATCATCACACCACCACCACTAACAGTAACAATACCACCACCAACAACAACAACAAACAATATTGCCATCATCACCATCACCATCACCACCTGGCTCTATCAGCATCGACATCAACACTACCACCATAGCCACCACTAACAATAACAATAACAACCAACCCCATCACCACTGCCACTGTCACTATCACTACAATCACCACCACTACTATCTTCCCACCACCACCACCACTATCACTCACACCATGATTGCTTAACTTGCTCAAGAGTGGAACAACGGTCTCAGATGTTATTAATATTTCACTAATATTCCAAGGCAATGGTCTGTCTGTATTTCTGTTTATTTGGCATTAGATTTATTGTCATTTCTTTAATGAAAATCCACTGGCTGTGTGACTATGTCCTAGGATCTACAACATCAAGAGACACTAATATTACTCATAATTTCTTTGTGGATGATCTAAAAATCTATGTACAAAATATTTACAATGCTGAAAATTTCAGTATTTTCTGTTGATATAGAATGGTGTTTGACCAAAAGAAATCTTCATATCTAACAATTAAACATGGGGAAGTATCTGTTTCTTAAACTCAAAATCTTGGCATCAAAGGTCATATCTTAAAAAGGTAATGCATAGTTATGTGTTCTGTAAACTTGAAGCAGATGACAATATCAACATGAAGTGTACCATCTCCTGGACTCATGGTCACTACCGCACAAGAGATTGCTACAAAATATCTCATGAACAAATGGGACGGCAAAGCCATTAAGCTCCTAGGATGCAATCACAAATGTTGATTATGTCACACTGCTGTGGAAGATATAACATGTAATCAACAGCCACCCAAAAATGTCATCAAGTTATATGATGCAATATATATTGCATCATATATGCAATATGATATTGTTGCTAAAACAATGTATGATACCACCTGTAGAAAAGACTGCCCTGGGATAAATTTAAGCAACATCTCTTCCGTTAAATATATACATATCAACACAAATATATTAGTGGAATATGCCCATTAAAACTTCTATCAAATGTGAATGTAACAGTCCCGACATACTTATGTGGGTGAGAAAAGAAAAATCATGTACTCATAGAGGTTAGCTTCAGTGCAGGGGTAAATGTCTGATCCAAAATTAGAGAAAAGGTGAATATTTGTGGATAATTGCTTAAACCCTGAAATTCTACTCTGATTATAAATTCATATTTATACTAATAACTATTAGTGCACTTGGTTACGTTAGTAAATGTCTAAGTGACAATCTTGAAAGGCTAGGATTTTGGGAGCAAAGAAAGAGCCTGACAAATACATGCTTTATAGATGCAGTCTCTAAGTAGAACAGTAAAGATATGCAAGGCTTCCCTAAAGTTTGCTATATAAAAACTATTAATTGCTAACAAGGAGACAAATTTTCATTGTGTAACCATAATATACTATCTAGTATATTAGAGGTTTACAGGTTGACATTATGTCTTATTTTTGTATTAGAGTGCATTGTTTTCATTTTTAAGTTTAGCTCTATAAATTTTCAATAGAGTTCAGAGCCAACACTGAAAGTTATTATAATGGTTAGTATAAAAATGTGCCTATGTAAACAATAGGACTGAAGACAGAAAAAATAGGTAATAGGTGTATATGCATATTTCGAGAGTTATAGCTCTTTCATCAGCACCAATCCAACCCATCAACAATTCATGAACAAATTGCTTGAATACCTAAGTTTAGCAGGGAAAATAAATGTGGATAAACCAATTTACACATTTAACACATTCCTGGAAACTGGTGTATAAATATTTATTTGCTAGCAAGGATACAGTACTTCGTTTTGAAGCCATAATATGTTAGCAAGTATATTAAAGATTTACAAATCATTATTGCATCTTACTTTAGTGTTAGCAGTGCATTGTTTTCATTTTTAAGTTTATCTCTATAGATTTTGTACAAAGTTCAGAGCCAGCATTAAAAGTTATGATGTTTTGTATACAAATACCTTTATGTAAACAGTGTGATGGAAGATAGAAAAAATAAGTAAAAGGTGTATATACATATTTCGAGAGATATTGCTCTTTTATCAGCACCACATCCAGCCCATCAGCTGTCCACAATGAATTGCCGGGCTGGAAGTGGTGCAAATGAAAGAGCAATAACCCTTGAAATATACATATACACCCATTACCTTTTTCTGTCTTTGATCTCATCATTTACATAAACATATTCATATATGAAACATTGTAACTTTCAGTACTAGCTCTTAACACCATAAAAAATTTGTAGATATAGGTGTAATATAGGCGTAGAAGTGGCTGTGTGGTAAGTAGTTTGCTTACAAATCACATGGTTTCGAGTTCAGTCCCACTGCATGGCACCTTAGGCAAGTGTCTTCTACTATAGCCTCGGGCCGACCAAAGCCTTGTGAGTGGATTTGAAAGACAGAAACTGAAAGATGCTCGTCGTATATATGTATATATATACATGTGTGTGTGTGTGTGTGTGTGTATGTTTGTGCGTCTGTGTTTGTCAGAAATTGAAAGAAGCCCGTCATATATATGTATGTATATATATATATATATATATATATATATATATATATATATTGTGTGTGTATGTTTGTGTGTCTGTGTTTGTCCCCACCCAACATCACTTGACAACCAATGCTGGTGTGTTTACGTCCCCGTAACTTAGCGGTTCGGCAAAAGAGATTGATAGAATAAGTACTAGGCTTACAAAGAATAAGTCCTGGGGTCGATTGGTGCTCCAGCATGGCCACAGTCAAATGACTGAAACAAGTAAAAGAGATATTAACTTAAAAGGTAAAAATTATTGTTGCTGTTATCTAAATTCCAGTAATGCAAGTTTATTTCTTTGTTGGAAACAAGTTTCTTCCTTTGAGGAAGAATTCTAATATATAAAGATGGTGCATGTACATACATGCACAGATATAGATATATGCTCATACATGTATACATACAAACATACATTCATACATACATAACTACTTTACTGATGTCTAAATTCCAATGAAAGAGTCTTGTCTCTGGACTAGAAACTGGTTGTTCTCTATCACTAAGAAATTTGAAAAATAAAGCCAGAAATACACACACACATACACACACACAAATACATACACACACACACACAAACACGTTCATAAATACATTCATAAATATAAATATACATGAATTAATACATGCATGAATAAACGCACATACATTCATGCACACATACATATACATACATACATACATATATTCATGAATACATTCATAAATATAAACATACATATATAAATAAATACATGCATGCATGAATAAACGCACATACATACATGCATGCATACATACATACATACATACATACATACATACATACATACATACATACATACATACATACATACATACATACATACATGTTTATATACATATTTACATCTAAATCTACATGGTTACTTAACTGATGTCTAAATTCCAATGAAAGAGCCTTGTTTCTTGGAAACTGGTTCTTTCATTATAGTGATAAATTTTAAAAATAAACCTTAAAGAACTCACAGATATACAGAAATTTACTGAACACATCAAATCATTCACAAATACATATACACACAGGACTATATATGTGTGTGTGTATATATGTGTATGTGTATATGTGTGTGTGTGTATGTGTATATGTGTGTGTGTATGTGTATGTATGCGTATATACAGGGTGCGGTGAATATACTGTTGTCAAATTTACACAAAACTGAAAATAACACTGACATCGCATTTTAACAGATATATTTACCAAAATTACATAAAAGTATCTTGAAATACTAAAGAGTAAATTTATTCAATAAAATCGCCATTGGCTTCAACCATGGCCTTCATACAACTTCGGAACCTCCTGCAACTCTTCTGGATGGTCTCCTTGTTTAAGTTGGTGAATGCTGCCATAATCCTTGCCTTCACTTCATCATTGGTGTTACAAGGAGTTCTGTTGGTCTCTCGCTCAACTCATAATAATCAAGGGGGTTTCAGTCTGGGGAGTTAGGTGGCCAGTTGTTAGGGGTGATGTGGTTGCAGAAATTGTCTGACAGCCATGACTGGGTTCTTCTGTTTGTGTGACATGTTGCAGAGTCCTGTTTCGAGACATAGGGTCCAGCAGCCACCCTCTTGATCCAATGTAGCACTACCTCCTCCAGGCACTTGATGTAGGCCTGCATGTTGAGTGTGAGACCATGTGGGAAGATTAATGGTGGCATAACGTTACCATTACTAGTGATCACTCCAAACACATTACATGACATGTAGGATTCGCCAGAGGGGCAGGGCCAACCCATAACATTACATGACATGTCAGATTAGCCAGAGGGCAGACCCAACCCATAACATTGCATGGCATGTCGGAGATTCGCCAGAGGGGCAGACCTAATCCATAATATTACATGACATGTCAGGCATTCGCCAGAGGGGCAGACCTAATCCATAACATTAGATGACATGTGAGGGATTCGCCAGAGGGGCAGGCGGAATCCATAACATTACATGAGATGTTGTAGATTCGCCAGAGGGGCAGAGGCAATCCATAACATTACATGACATGTCTGAGTTTTGCCAGAGGGGCAGACCCAATCCATAACATTATATGACATGTTGGGGATATATACATCATTTTGTAATTGTGACCAGCAACAAAGTCCACCTGCTACACTTCTCGGTCCATCTAGGTCCTGGATACATTTCAGGTCAGTGTCTGCAATCAAGTTGCCAATGTAAGTGTGATGATGTTTTCCTCTTCTTACATCACCATGAAGTGGGTTCCACAAGACTAATTTGGATGCTTCCAGTCCAGGGTGGCACACGCAGTGACCAGATAGTTATCGCCATCTTTGCCTGATCTTCTCACTAACTTTTGGCAAGTCTCCATAGAGGCATTCATTTGCCATATGTTGCTGCCATTTCATATTTAGTACCATTCGTAGCATCCTTGTGAAGCATCCATTTAACCTGTTTGATAATTTCATTGTTCATGTTTCACTGTCGGTGTCCATGTCAGTGTTGATGTTTAACCCTTTCGTTACCATATTTATTTTGAGATGCTCTGTGTTTCATTCAATTAATTTTAAATATAACAAAGAATTTAGTAAAAGAACTTAGTTATCATTAAGCTAGTGTTGAGAACATAAATTGTGACTAAGGTTTGGTGGAAGATTTTAATTCAATACTAATGAAAGCAAGGCATTTGTACTACAGAGCCAGAGGCAGTTTTGGCTGGGTTGGTATCAAAAGGGTTAATTGGACTGATTCAACAGTTGCAATGAACAGCTTGATTTTGATTTGTCTGGGCAATTTGAAGTTCCAGACCTTCTTAAGTTTGTGACACATGTATATTATATATATATATATATATATATAATATATATATATTATCATCATCATCATCATCATCGTTTAACGTCCATTTTCCATGCTAGCATGGGTTAGACGGTTCGACCGGGTTCTGGGAAGCCAGAAGGCCGCACCAGGCTCCAGTCTGATCTGGTAGTGTTTCTACAGCTAGATGCCTTTCCTAATGCCAACCACTCCATGAGTGTAGTGGGTGCTTTTTACGAAGCCACCGGCACAGGTGCCAGGGGTGGCTGGCAACGGCCATGATTGGTTGGTGCTTTTTACGTGCCACCGACACGGAAGCCAGTCAAGGCGGTGCTGGCATTGGCCACATACGGATGGTGCTTTTAATGTGCCACCGGCACAGGTATCACAACTACAATTTCCATTATATATATATATATATATATAGCAATAAGAAAATGGAGGGGATCAATAGATGGTTCATCAACTTTTAAACATTATATTATGTCAACTTATTTATTTATTTACTAAACTGACAATTACAAGAATATACATACATGTATAACATATTATGCTTTATATACAAAATATAAAATATATTAATATATAAGGATACCAGTAATTATTACAAAATAACATACATGAATAATGTCTAAAAGTTGATGGATCACCTATTGATCCCCTCCATTTTTTTATTGCTATATAAATCAATGGTAAAATATCTCTTTACCTTCACCCATTTAGTACACTAGGTAATGTAATTTCAATGCAATAAAAAACACTTTTGTATTAATAATTGGGTATTCTACCAGCAGTATATTGGATAGATATTATCCCTTTGTTGGTTGGATTCACAACCTCTAACTCTCTTGGAGTTATATATATATACATATATATATGTATATATACTCTTTTACTTGTTTCAGTCATATGACTGTGGCCATGCTGGAGCACTGCCTTTTAGTCGAGCAAATCGACCCCAGGACTTATTCTTTGTAAGCCTAGTACTTATTCTACCGGTCTCTTTTGCCGAACCACTAAGTTACGGGGACGTAAGCACACCAGCATCGGTTGTCAAGCAATGTCGGGGGGACAAACACAGACACACAAAAATATACACACACACATATGTATATATATACATATATATGATGGGCTTCTTTCAGTTTCCATTTACCAAATCCACTCACAAGGCTTTGGTCGGTCTGAGGCTATAGTAGAAGACACTTGCCCAAGGTGCCATGCAGTAGGACTGAACCCAGAACCATGTGGTTGGTAAGCAAGCTACTTACCATAGAGCCACTCCTGCGCCTAATATATATATATATATTTGTGACTCTTTCATTCTTTCTCTCTTGTCCTAATATTCCTTTTTTAGCCCCCTTACTTCCTATCTCCCTCACTCTCCTCTTCTCACACTTCATTGTAGACCTTCTGTTCTCTCTCTCTCTCTCTCACTTTCTCTCTACCACTCTCTCTCTCTCTCTCTCCCTCTCTCTCATCCTCCTTCCCTTCTATCTGCTGTCCACACATGATTTTCTATTTTCTGCCTTTACACCACCAGACGCCTAGTGTACTGGTCACTTCTTCTCCTCTCTTATCAATTCTGTTATTATATCCATTTGAAGATTTCTTCCAGGCATTAATCCATCATTCTCATATTTGGTCGAAAAGTTTTATTTATATTATCTTCATCAATCATTTCAAATTATATTTGTTTACTTTCATACGTCTGCCCTGTATTGTTTTGTTTGCTTGAGCCATTATATATATATATATATATATATATATATGGAAATTGTAGCTGTGATACCAGTACCGGTGGCACATAAGCGAACCATCTGAACATGGCCGTTGCCAGCGCCGCCCCGACGGGCCTCCCTGCCCATGGCATGTAAAAAGCACCATCTGATCATGGCCGTTGCCAGGCCGGCACGTAAAAAGCACCATCCGACCATGGCCGTTTGCCAGCCCCGTCTGGCACTTGTGCCGGTGGCACATAAAAAGCACCCACTACACTCACGGAGTGGTTGGCGTTAGGAAGGGCATCCAGCTGTAGAAACATTGCCAGATCAGACTGGGCCTGGTGCAGCCTTCTGGCTTCCCAGACCCCAGTTGAACTGTCCAACCCATGCTAGCATGGAAAGCGGACGCTAAATGATGATGATGATGATGATATATATCCTTAAATCCTTAATAATGTTTTAAATTCTGTCTTTGTGCAGCTGAGGATTGCTCTACATTTTAAATTGATGTAATGATTGCATTGTTAAATTAAATGGAGTTGCATCATGAAACAATTGTACTGCATTACCTCTGGATGTCCTTGTTGCTTATTTTGATATATATATATATATATGATGGACTCTTCCATCATTAGACCATTAGACAATGTGTGAGGGTTCAACAATTTCTTACCAAACAACCACACAGATAATTTGTTTGTAGTGATCAAATGTTTGTGTACATGTAAGCTCACTCCCTCCATCAGATTGACATTACCTGTACAGGTGCAATGAGTGCCACATGTCAGGGGATGAAATGATCACAGAGCAACATGAAATGAAGTGCTTAGCTCAAGAACACAACACAATGCCCAGTCTGGTAATCAAACCCACAATTTCACAATCGTGAGCGCAACACCCTAACCACTAAGCCATGTGCCTTCACATATAAATATAAATAAGTAATAAAGATGTATAAGTGTCAATTTATCTCAGCTGTTTCAAGTGATTCCTTTAATTGATCAATGAAAGTATTACATCATTACAGACGAAAGCATTCTCATCAAG
>NC_043001.1:86963311-87003311 GCF_006345805.1 Octopus sinensis | reverse complement strand
GTCAAAGACTATATAAAGCCAAAAAGAACCTAAATAAAGCCTGATGAAGGCAAACAAGCCAAAACTTCAAGGTCACTGTCAATTTCTTCTTGTAGAAGATAGTGTGCATGTGTGTGATGTGTGTGTGTGTGTATGTGTGAGTATGTGTGTGTGTGTGTGTGTGTGTGTGTGTGTATGTACATATGTGTTTGGGATCAGGAAAATTTAAAAATTTCATTATACAATGCAGGTGTTATTAAAATACTGCTTAACTCCTGAGGTCAGACCGTAGCTAGAGAGGATTGCTGATGGAAGGTGTGACTTGACCCCTTCCCATAATTCCAGAAAGAGTCAGAAGTGGTTGTTGAAGAATTTCCATGACTTCACAAGCCCCAATTTCTGGTTTTCTATTTCCCCCAATTGTAATTTGATGGATTACTTTGTGTAGGACACAGTTGAAAAAGACACCAACCACTCTACCTGCAACACCAAAGCCAAGTTACTGGTGGCCAAGATTAAGGAGGCATATATAAGGCGGTGAGCTGGCAGAAACGTTAGTATGCCTGGTGAAATGCTTAGCGGTATTTCGTCTGCCGCTACGTTCTGAGTTCAAATTCCACCGAGGTCGACTTTGCCTTTCATCCTTTCGGAGTCAATAAATTAAGTACCAGTCATGCACTGGGGTCGATGTAATCCACTTAATCCGTTTGTCTGTCCTTGTTTGTCCCCTCTGTGTTTAGTCCCTTGTGGGCAATAAAAAAATAAGATTAAGGTGTTTTAAGATCTTCCTAGGGTTACTGTGCATGCACCAGATCCTGAAGTCATCTTAAGGCTGTGGTGGAAGTCGAGGGAAACTATTTTGAGCAAACTGTTATCTCCCAGCCTTACATACACACGTACATATCTCCCACATGTACATACACATACACACACTCACACATGTACGTACACACACCTCCCACACACACAACACACATTCATACAGACAAGCACACAATTACACACACATAGGCATAAACACACACGCACACATGCATGTAAGCACACACACGCATGCACATACTCATAGGAACGCACATATACTCCTACACAAGACTCCCACGCAAACATGCATACACAAACTCACATACACACACATACATATACATACACGCACATACACATACACAAACGCATACAGATATAGACACACATGCACACACACACACACACATATAGACACGTACACACATACACACACACACAAATGAACCCACACATACCTCCCATACACACTGAACACACACTCATACACGCACACAATTATACATACACATGCACATACATACACATTCATGTACACATGCACATACACTCACACGCACACACATATAGACACGTACACACATACACACACACACAAATGAACCCACACATACCTCCCATACACACTGAACACACACTCATACACGCACACAATTATACATACAAGGACACACACACTTGCACATACAAGCACACACACGCACGCACACACACACACACACATACACACACAATCTCACGTGTACACACATACCCACACGTACACACACATACACACACAGACACACACTGCACACAAAACACACACACAACATATACATACACACTCACACACATACTTCGAACTACCAGTTAAACACCTTTCTGCTCACCATTCTTCTATACACATGTGTAGGAAGACACACAATAGACAGCCACTCCTACCAAAATTCTTACTATAAATTCTTCCGATGACCTTAAGGGACACTAAGTCCAATCACACACATACATAAACAGCCACAATTTCACACACATACACACAGGCACATATACTTGCTATCATTACACACCCACACACACTGACTTGCATGAAAGCACATACCCACACATACACACACATACCTCCTTCTCTTGCACTCTCCTGTCTTAGAAAAAACGTTTTCTTCACCCATTCCCTTCCAGTCATTTCAATATGTGATTGCGTGAGTATCATTGGCGATTTTCTTTCTCCATCTTCCTTTCTTTGGACATTTTCTATATTTCTGATGAAGAGCTCCACTCGAAACATGAAGTCCTCTTTTTTTTCTTTCCTTTCCTGAGCGTCCAATAACACATTACTTGTTCCACATCCTCACGCTGTTCTTTTTTCTTGCTTGTTCTTGTTTGGATTGATTATATATATATATATGACTAGTGAGCGATACTTTTGGAAATATAATGTGCTTGAGAAGACCCGGCAAGCCAAGGAAGACCATAACCTTGTGGCCTATGCCAGGGGTGTAATCAGCCCACTTATGTGTACCTTTCCTTCATTGGACACTAAACTCTGCTTGTGAAGACCTGTTGAGGCAAGTAAAATCGAAAATGAAATCAAATTCGATGACTGGCATCCATGCTAGTGGAGCGCTAAGAGCACCATCTGAGCGTGATTGTTGCCAGAGTGTGATTGTTATTAGCGTCGCCTTACTGGCACTTGTATCGGTGGCACAGGAAAAGCATTCAAGCGAGGTCATTGCCAGTGCTGCTGGACTGGCTCCTGTGCAGGTGGCATGTAAAAAACACCATTTGAGTGTGGCTGTTGCCAGTACCACCTGACTGGCCCTCGTGCCGGTGGCACGTAGAAGCACCCACTACACTCTCAGAGTGGTTGGCGTTAGGAAGGGCATCCAGCTGTAGAAACTCTGCCAGATCAAGATTGGAGCCTGGTGCAGCCATCCAGTTCACCAATCCCCAGTCAAATTGTCCAACCCATGCTAACATGCAAAGCGGACATTAAACGATGACGACAATGATGATGATGATGATGATGTTATATGTGTGTGTATGTGTGTGTGTGTGTGTGTGTGTGTGTGTGTGTGTGTGTGTGTGTGTGTGTGTGTGTATGTGTGTATGTGTGCAAATTATCATGAACTCAGAGAACAATGAGAATCTAAACAATGACATGCATGCTCATTCTTAATGCATTTCAGCAGACAGGAACATGGATATGCTTATCACTGTTGTATTTTTTCTTCAGAGAGTATATATATATATATAAATACTCTCATGATAATTTGCATGCACACACGCACACACACACTTCTTAACCATGCAGCCGTACCTACACCAATACACAGTATATATGTATATTTACATATATATATATATATATATATATATATATATAATATATATATATATTTTATATATATACTATACTATATTGTCCAACCTTCTTACAGCTAGGTGGACCAAACTGTTGATAATAAAAATGGCATATCATACATGGACACAAAAACAGGATATGAACCCCTTGCCTGCCAGATGGTTATTCATTGGCTATCCATTTCACTAATGACTCATCCAGCTAATGATTATTACACATTTATCTTCACTATTATCATCATCATTGCTACTATCGTTATTCCCATCATCAACATCATCATTGTTATCATCAGAGCTAAAGCAGCCTTATCTCTGAATTCTTCTTGCTTCATGTTATTCATTGTATGTATCCATAATAGTGGTCTCCTCTCACACACCAGCCGCTTTAGTATGTTTATCAATGAGCTTTTCTTGATTCCTTTTACACATCTTCTGTGCCATAATGATGTGGCTTGTCAGATGATTTGTGAATTACAATTTTTTTGTTTTATTAATTAGTCTGAAATAGGGGTACATAACCCTTAGTTCTCTCAGGCCTTCTTGATTACGAAGTGACAAGGGAAGAGGATGATAATGATGATGATGATGATGATGGTGGTGATGATAACATGATGATGCCACTCTTTTAATTAGAGGATGGCATCACCATCCTCACCACCACCACCACCACCACCACCACCACTGCCACTGCTGCTACCACTACCACTGCTGCTACCACTACCACTGCTGCTACCACTACCACTGCTGCTACCACTACCACCATCACCAACATTACCATTAACACCCCCATCAACTCCCATTGCATCATCATCAATATTTTCTACTTTGACCACATTTTCATCTGTCCTTATCCTCTCCATTCCCAACGTCAATGTTTTAAAGTTTGTTTTTCTCTCTGTACATCAATTGGCTGATTGTGGTATTGGTGTTATCTGTTACACACAGGTAGAGCATACATAGAGAAAAAGAAGTCTCATGAAATATTCTAGCACTCAGTGAATTTGTTTTGTTTTTTTTGTGTTTTTGAGCCCAGTCAAAAGACTACAATATATATACAGTCATCATCATTTTTATGTTCACTTTTATATGATTCTATGGGTCAGGTGAAATTTGCTGAAGTATCAGGTCATCCCAAAGTTCTATCCGAATTTTGAATAAAATAAAGAAAACAAGTGATCAAATGTTATATGTAATTGAAATTTAATCATCAATGTACTTTCCCTGATTATCTATGACTTCCTTCCATCTAATTACAAGCTTTTTAATCCCATCAGTGTAAAACACTTTTGGTTTCAAAGCGAAGAACTCTGAAATGTCAGTTTCGACCTCCTCCTGGCTTGCAAAAGTTATGTCCCTCAAATAATTCTGTAAACTACGAAACAAATGGTAGTGTGAAGGAGCAAGGTCGGGAGAATAAGATGGATGAGGAATTTTTTCCCAACCAAGCTCTTCGATCTTCTGTGATTTGATCATTGCAGTGTGGGGTGGTGCATTGTTCTGATGAAACATCACTCCTTTTTGATTCACTAAAGCGGGTCCTTTTTTCTTCAAAGCTTGGTTCAAACCCTCTAATTGCTGACAGTAGACTTGAGCATTGATTGTTGCATTAGGTAGTAACAATTCAAAGTGAATTACTCCTTTGCAATCCCACCAGATAGAGAGAAGAACCTTTTTCTCATGAAGTTCCCTTCTCGGTTGTGGTTGAGCTTTTTCCCTTTTACCAAGCGACTGTTTATGACATTGAACATTTCGATAGAAGATCCATTTTTCGTCACCAGTCACAAGTCTATCCAAAAAGGGTGAAATGAGTTCATGAGAATGGAGAGAAGAGCAAATGTCAACTCAGGATTTGCAGTTGCTTTCGGACAATTCATGAGGCACCCATTTTCCAAGTTGTTGAAGATTACGATGAACAGTTGTATGGTTTGAACTAAGCTTCATTGCCAATTCTTCAACTGATAATGCAAGATCTTCTTCAAGTAATGCCTCAAGGAGCTTATCATCAAACTCAACTGGACGTCCTGTTCAATCTTCATCTTCAAGGCTGAAATCTCCACTTCTGAACTTTGCAAACCATCTTCTGCAAGTTCTTTCATTCAAGCATTCTTTCCCATAAACTGAGTATATGTTTCAAGTCGCTTCAGCTGCAGAGTTTCCTTTTTTGTACTCATAAAGCATTATGCACCTCAAATGCTCTTTGGATACTTCCATGTTAGAAAGGATTTTAATCAAAGAAATTTTAATTCTATTATTCTGTAAAATAATATTTAATTAGTTTAAATATACACAAATGTATAAAAATAATTTTTAATTCCATTAGGCATTCTAAAATACTATTAAATTTCATTCAATTTTTAAAAAGGTAATATTGGACAGAACTTATAGGATGACCTGATATATTTTCTTTAGCTAAATACCCTTCCTGTCACCAACCCTCAACTATTTCCAAACAAGTAATATTTTCTCATGGTCTGACATACTTTTGACATAAAGTTTAAAACAAATGACATTGCTTGTATGATAATGATACTTGTTTTCCACCATCATGTAATATCAAAATAAGGACACAGATGCACATACTTTGGTCAACTCAGACTACAGTGGAAGGCACTTGTTTAAATTGTCACATGTTTAAACTGAACTTGATACCACATGACTGAAAAGAGAGCTTCTTAACCATACACCCATGCTTGCAACTGTGTATATATATATGTATTTATATATTTTTATTAATCTAACTTACATGTATTTGTCCATAGTTTTCCATCGTTATGTTGTTGTCTTGTATGTTCCAAGTCTTTTTCTTTGTGATATTTATCATTTAAGTTATAATTACTATCTTAGCATGGCTCATGGAATTACTGTCTTTGGATTTAAACATGCAGAAACTACACTGATTCTGGTTTCCATGGCTGATGAGGGATGCTCCAGGTGTATTGTCCTTTCTTTTGTATCGTTTACATGTTTTGCTTTAATTCTTACAAAAATATTTTGTCTGCAGTGAATGACAGGTATGGTAAGTCTTTCAGAAGCTATTTTAGAAGTTAGCAAAATAAAATGATTCAAAGGGAACATGAACTTGTAATTAAAGTTAAGCATTTTGAAAACTTCTCTCTCATTGTATAATATATACAAGTGTTTAGACATAACACGTATAAGTTAGTGTTGAGATTACTGGAGAGTTGTATCAGTACAACAGCATTTAAAGTTGACTTCATGTTTAAATTTTGCTTTGCTTATGGAACACCTTATATGTGCATGTATGTGTGTCTTGAGGTATGAACCTGTGTGTGTACATGATACACATGTATGCATGTGTATGTGAGTGTACATATGTGTGTGTGTTCATGTGTCATTTATGTGTTCAAATTTGAGTATAGCTATGTGAGTGAATGTATGAGTGAATGTGTGTCTGTGTGCCTGTGTGAATGTGTTAATTTATGAGTGTATGTATGCGTGCGTGTACAAAAACAGATGTAGTATTGTGAAATTGCAAGTGTACAGTTGCAAGTTTCTATTTAAGGACCAGAAGGACAAAAGTTTAATTCTTGTTTACTGTTGTATGAGAAAATCAGAAAGAGAGGGAGGAGAATGAAACAGTGATTAAGAAAGGGCAAGGAAGTTAAAGAGTAAAAGATAAGGAGAGAGAGAGAGAGAAAGAGAGAGTTGTACAAGGTAAGAGAGAGTGAGACATGCATGGGGTAAGAGACAGAGAAGGTTAAAGAGAATTAGATCACTGAAGATGATTGATAGATAAGTAATTAGGAGGAAATGAGAGATACTTAGATATATGCATATTTACAAAGACTAGCACACACATGCACATATACACACATACTTATTATATATATATATATATATATATATATATATATACTTGCACATATATACATAAACATGTGTGTGTGTGTGTATCTGTGTGTGTGTGTGTGCTCATGTGTGTGTATGTGAAATTGACTATTGTTCTGTTCAAACTTTGCATTAACCAGGCACTTCCCAGTGATATTTTGGTGAAGAAATATGTGTATAAATATATCACACACACACAGACACAGACACACACACACACACACACACACACACACACACACACACGCACGCACACACACGCACGCACACACACACATACACGCACACATATACACACACATACACACACACGCACACACACATGTGTATAAATATATATCACACATGCACACACACACACATATATGTGTATAAATATATATATCACACACACATATATATGTATATATATATATTAAACTATAGATATGTGTTGTGTTTATGTGCATATATGTGTGTGTGTGTTTATAAATAAATAAGGCTTGTATACATATACCACAAAGAATAAAAGAACTCAATACTGCGTGTATGGAGAGAGATAGTATTATTGTGCCTATCTGTATGTCTTATGCGAGTGTATAGACTGTGATTATACAGTGTACTGAAGTGACCAGTTATGAATGCTACCTCTGTCAGAATTGTTGGTTTACTCAAATCCATCTATGTAACAACACACAACTATCCATTCAGCATCACCAACCTATCTCAAGAGGCCCCTTTATTCAGAATGAAAAAAGCCTTATCTCTGAAGTCCTCTTGCTTCATGCTATTCATTGTATGTATCCATAATAGTGGTCTCCTCTCCCAGAACACACACACCAGCCACTTCAGTATGTTTATCAATGAGCTATTATACAATGTCTTGATTTCTTTTACGCATCTTCCAGTGTCATAATTAAGTAGTTTGTCAGATAATTTGTGAATTACATTTTCTTCTATAAGTTAGTTTGAAGTGGAGGCACAGAGCCCTTAGTTCTGTTAGGCCCACTTGATTAGAGAATAGCCAAGGAATCAGAGATAGCTGTGGTCAGAAGAGGGTTTTAAAAATCAGATGAAAATATGTTTGATACCCTGCCACTAACATATTGGCCATATGACAGATATATTGGTTACTTATATCTGTTATATTGTGGAGGCATGTGGCTTAGTGGTTAGGGTGTCAGCACCATGATCGTAAGATTGTGGACCGGGCGACGCATTGTGTTCTTGAGCAAAACACTTCATTTCACGTTGCTCCAGTCCACTCAGCTGGCAAAAATGAGTAATGCTGCGATGGACTGGCGTCCTGTCCAGCTGGGGAACACATACGCCATAGAAACCGAGAAACCAGGCCCATGAGCCTGGCTAGGCTTTAAAAGGGCACATTTATTATTATTTTTTTATATCTGTTATATTGCTTATAAGCAATATAACAGATATATAACATCTTGCTGGTACCATAATTATATTAGAAAGCAATAACTTAAGGTAATAACCACTGGGTGAAGGCAGAGATATGATTAAGAAGTGTGTTTTGCAATCACAAGGTACTGACATCAATCACATTACACAACGTTTTGAGTAAGATTTTCTACCATAGTATCAGACTGACCAAAACTTGTTGATGAAATTTGATAAATAGGAAACTGTGTGGAAGCAAGTCGAAGAGATTTGCTTCTGTTCTTGAGTGGCAGACTTAATCTGTTTCTGCCTGACGTGATTTGAACTTGATGTGTATTATATAGTATGTATAAGTGAGTGCATTTAGATGTATGTGTGTGTGTGTGTGTGTGTGTGTGTGTGTGTATGTATGCATGCATGCATGTATATATGTATGTATGTATGTATCCTTGGCATCCACTGGATGACTTATAACCCTGATGCGGATGTTTTAGAAATAGCCAATGTAGTGAATATTGAGGCCCACATCCACTACTACCATATGCACTGGGTTGGTCATGTTGCGTGTCTTGATGACAGCAGAATTCCCAAACAAATGTCATATGATGTACTGTCACAAGGCACTCAATCACAGCATAAGCTATGAGAGTAATTCAAGGGCAACTTAAAAGAATTGCTTGGGATCTGTGAGATTTCAGAACAGGATTGGGAAGACATTACATGATAGGAAAACCTGGAAGCAAAGTGTTTATGATAGAGTGAGCATATTCATGCGAAATGCAAATGAGTGGTGATGTATAAGGAGATCGGCATGTAAAGACAATTCCATTAAATGTACAGTTTCACAGCTGGTTTGTGAAGTCTGTTGTGAGTATATATGCTTCAGGCAGGCCTGGGGATTCACTATAGAAGCCACACAGAAAGACCTGTTACAAACTACAATGACTTTCTTGTTGGGCCAACCTCACCTGCACTGCCAGAAAATGCGTATAAATCCCTCAGCTTTTTCTAGGTGCATGAGAGTGCACAGAGAAAATCATCCGAATGATTTGGAATAACCAAAAAGTCAGAAGAATTTGTATGAATATCAAATCTGTAACAAGTTCTGTAGGTTGCTGGCAGGATTTTGAGTCATTAGCATACTCAAGACATGTAATGCTGTGATACACTTTATTTAGTCAGTCACGGTCATACTTTATTTAATGAATTCTACTACCATCATGCATTTATATATGTATTTATTTTTTGTATGTATGTATGCAAGAGTGTGTCTGTCGATCTGTTTGATTGTCAGTCTATCTATCTAGCTATACATACAGAGATATATACATGCATACATACATACACACACACACATACATACAATATACAACATACATACATACATCATTTAATGTCCAATTTCCCTACTGGTATGGTTTGGATGAATTGATATATATATATATATATGTACATTGGCAAGACTAGTCAGGCCATAACCCGTGGCCCCTACCTGGGATGTAGTCAGTCCACCTATGCATACCTTCCTTCCTTCTTGTGACACTTGTGAAGACCTGTTGAGGCAAGTGAAAATCAAATCAAATCAAATCAAAACAAATCAAAATAGATGAACATCAATGGAATTTTATCTTTATGGTACCAGTGCCGGTGGCACACAAGAAAACTATCCAAACGTGGCGGTAGCCAGTACCGCATCGACTGGCCTCCGTGCTGTGGGCAAGTAACAAACAACACCATCATTGTGGCCGTTCGCCAGCCTCATCTGGCACCTGTGTCGGTTGGCCATAAAAACACCATCTGAAGACCCGGCAAGACTAGTCAGGCCATAACCCGTGGCCGCTACCTGGGACGTAGTCAGTCCACCTGTGCATACCTTCCTTCTTGTGACACTTGTGAAGACCTGTTGAGGCAGTGAAAATCAAATCAAATCAAATCAAAATAGATGAACATCAATGGAATTTGTATCTTTGTGGTACCAGTGCCGGTGGCACACAAGAAAACCATCCGAACGTGGCCGTAGCCAGTACCGCATCGACTGGCCTCCGTGCTGCGGGCACGTAAACAACCATCCGATCGTGGCCGTTCGCCAGCCTCATCTGGCACCTGTGTCTGGCACATAAAAAACACCATCCGAGCGTGGCCGTCTGCCAGCCTCGTCTGGCACTGTGTCGGTGGCACATAAAAACACCATCTGAGAGCGTGGCCGTTCGCCAGCCTCGTCTGGCACCTGTGTCGGTGGCACATAAAATCACCCACTACACTCTTGGAGTGGTTGGCGTTAGGAAGGGCATCCAGCTGTAGAAACACTGCCAGATCTGACTGGCCTGGTGCAGCCTTCGGGCTCCCCAGACCCCAGTTGAACCGTCCACCCATGCTAGCATGGAAAACGGACGCTAAATGAATGATGATGATGAATGATGATATATATATACCATATACATAATAAATATATATGTACATATATATATATATGTATGTATGTATATATTTATAAATATATATATATGTACATATATATATGTACATATATATATATATATATATATATGTATGTATATATATATATATATATATATATATATATATATTTATATATATCTACCTGAAGGCGTTTGTGATTGGTAAAAAAGGTGTAGGTAGAAACTCTATTAGGTGCACCAAGTGTAAGCTATGGACACATAAGAGGTGCAGCAATGTCAAAGGAAGGCTAACTAGGAAAATAGTTTTTGTCTGTGGCAGATGCTCAGGAGCAAATAAACACTGAAAATGTGCAGAGACCAACTTCTACCACGTTCCAGGGAGAAAAACTAGAAGTAGTTGATAGCTTCCACTACCTAGGTGACCAAGTCAGTAGCGGGGGTGGGTGTGCTGAAAGTGTAACTGCTAGAGTAAGAATAGCCTGGGCAAAGTTTAGAGAGCTCTTACCCCTGCTGGTGACAAAAGGCCTCTCGCTCAGAGTAAAAGGCAGACTGTATGATGCATGTGTACGTACAGCCATGCTACATGGTAGTGAAACATGGGCCGTGACTGCTGAGGATATGCGTAAGCTCGCAAGAAATGAAGCCAGTATGCTCCGATGGATGTGTAATGTCAGTGTTCATAATCGACAGAGTGTAAGTACCTTGAGAGAAAAGTTGGACCTAAGAAGCATCAGTTGTGGTGTGCAAGAGAGACGTTTGCGCTGGTATGGTCATGTGACGAGAATGGCTGAAGATAGTTGTGTGCAAAAGTTCCACACACTAGCAGTTGAGGGAACCTGTGGAAGAGGTAGACCCAGGAAAACCTGGGACAAGGTGGTGAAACACGACCTTCGAACTTTAGGTCTCACTAAGGAAATGACTAGAGACCAAGACCTATGGAAGTATGCTGTGCGTGAGAAGACCCGGCAAGACTAGTGAGACCATAACCAGGGGCCTCTACCTGGTATGTAGCCAGTCGACTTATACATACCTTTCCTTTTGGGACACAAAACTCCACTTGTGAAGACCCGTTGAGGCAAGTGAAAATCAAAATCAAACCAAATCAAATCAGATATCAGAAAGCAGAACCAAAATCGAAGTCGATCAACATCAATGGAAATTGCAGCTGTGATACCAGTGCCGGTGACAAGTAAGCGAACCATCCGATCGTGGCCGTTGCCAGCGCCGCCCTGACTGGCCTCCGTGCCAGTGGCACGTAAAAAGCACCGTCAGATCGTGGCCGTTGCCAGCCTCGCCTGGCCCCCGTGCCAGTGGCACGTAAAAAGCACCATCCGTCCGTGGCCGTTTGCCAGCTCCGTCTGACACCTGTGCGGGTGGCACGTAAAAAGCACCCACTACACTCACGGAGTGGTTGGCGTTAGGAAGGGCATCCAGCCGTAGAAACACTGCCAGATCAGACTGGGCCTGATGCAGCCCTCTGGCTTCACAGACCCCAGTTGAACTGTCCAACCCATGTTAGCATGGAAAGCGGATGCTAAATGATGATGATGATGATATATATTATATATATATATATATATATATATATATATATAATATATATATATATACATACATATATTGTTCAAAGCAGTGAGCAGGGAGAAACGTTAGCATGGCAGGTGAAATGCTTAGTGGTATTTTGTCTGTCTTATGTTCTGAGTTCAAATTCAGCCAAAGTTGGCTTTGCCTTTCATTCTTTCGGAGTCAATAAATTAAGTACTAGTTGCGTACTGATATTGATCTAATCGACTAGCCCCCTCCCCCAAAATTTCGGGCATTGTGCCTTGAGTAGAAAAAGATGTATATATATTGTTCATTTGTATGCCTGTTGTTTCATGCTAGCTTGGATTATACAAATACACATTATTGAAATATGGCTTTTATAGTTGGATACCTTTCCTGCTACTAACCCTTACCTGTTTTCAAATAAGGGACTTATCATTTCAGCCATCTTCAAGCATGTAGAGTTATTGGATGATTTCTTGTCCCTAGGAAATATCCTTGAAAACCATAGTATGTTACCCAGCTCAACATAAACTATAAGCATTCACACACACACAGACTCACATGCACACATTGAATACATACTTAAACATCAACACAAAGAAGATAAGTGGAACATTCCCATTAAGATTTTATCAAGTGTAAACAGCAGGTTGTATATTGTTTGGGACTGACAATAAAAAAGTATGTATCATCATAGAAGTCAGCTGTCTTGCTGATGTGAATATCTCTTTGAAAATCAAAGAGAAAAAGGATAACTGGAAAACTGCTTCAAAACCTTCAGCTTCTTTACTCAGATTATAAATTCACATTTATACCAATAGTAATTGGTGTACTTGGTTTTGTGAGTTGGATTGGCTAAGGTTTTCAGAAATTGAAATTAATCAGCTAATCTGCACATAACAAATATGCAAAACTTTTCTTAAGTTCAAAGTATGAATTTGTTTCTGTAATGTATGTTACGGTGATGGAGTTTTGTGTCTTTGTTAGAAACCAGCTACTTCATTACAAGAAAATTTCAAATACTGAAAAACAGAATAGAACATCAGAACACACACACACACATGCATGCATGCATTACATTTTTAATCAACCAAATATGAACCATTTTGTTGCACAATGTGTCTCCATCTTTCCTTTAACTTGAAAATACCTTCTTCCCAGAACTGAGGTGGTTTCATGGCAAAGAATTCATCAAGGTATCTTTTTATGTCATCCATGGAATTGAAATTTTTACCATTAAGACTATTCTGGAGAGACCTGAATAAGTGGAAATCCGAAGGAGCAATATCTGGTGAATATGGAGGGTGGGTTAACACATCCCAGCCGAGCTGCAGCAATTTTTGTCTGGTTCCCAAAGCATCAAGTGCTGAAAATGAACTTTCTTATCTTCCATTTTAAAGGGTTACAGAATTAACACAGGTTGTAGGAACATAAATCTTCTTCCACGAAAAAATAGCGTAAACTGTGTTCTCAATGGAGGTGTAGTCAAATCCTATTTTATGGACTCAACCATGTTCTAAAATAAGTCGAAAGGTAAGCTACAATAAGTCGGCATGAACTTTCCAGACAACCCAGTGCATAATACACACACTCATACATACACACACATACACATGCATATATGCATACATACATGCATACATTCATACATATCTTTGTGTGTATGTCAAATGTATATATATGAGTGGGTGCTGAAAAGTTCCTGGCTTTTAGAGTATCATGAAAGGCCTGGCCGGAGGCTCAACCTTCCAAGTTCTTCTATAGGGCTTAGAAAAACTGAATTTTTGCTGCAATAAGTAAGTGAACCTGAGAGGAGAATAGGTTAAATAAAATCATAAATAACTGATCCTCCTGTATTTTCTTTTACTCAAAGTGAGGAAATTTTCAGCCCCTCATTGTAATTGTGTACAGGAGTGGCTGTGTGGTAAGAAGCTTGCTTCCCAACCACATGGTTCCGGGTTCAGTCCCACTACATAGCACCTTGAGCAAGTGTCTTCTACTATAGCCTCAGGCCAACCAAAGCCTTGTGAGTGGAATTGGTAGACGGAAACTGAAAGAAGCCTGTTTACATATATATATATATATATATATATATATATATATATACATATATATATATGTATATATGTATGTATGTATTTGTGTGTCTGTGTTCATTCTCCCCACTATTGCTTGACAGCTATTAGGGTGTGTTTACATTCCTGTAACTTAGGGGTTCAGTTAAAGAGACCGATAGAATAAGTACTAGGCTCACAAAGAATAAGTCCTGGGGTCGATTTGCTCGACTAAAAGGCAGTGCTCCAGCATGGCCACAGCCAAATGACTGAAACAAGTAAAAGAGTATGTATGTATGGATGGATGGATGGATGAATGGATGGATGGATCTCTTAAATATATCTATACATTGACTAGTCAAGCATCAACTTAGGCAATGCATTTTGGTGAGTAATAATCATTTTAGAAACTGATACAGAGTAGATAGGTCTTTTAGTTCTGGCAGATGACTTTCCTAATGCTAGTAGTTTGATATGATGTACCCAGCCTGTGGTCTTAAGTAGTTTGCAATAGGAAAATGAACCAGCCATTATGTAAGCCATGCCTAAAATACTTGAAATTACACAGTAAAGAGTCAAATTTCTCTCTAGTTGTGTATATCTCATGATGAAGGACCATATCAAGTAGTCAAATACTGTTATTCAATCCATGCTAGAATGGAAAAAAAATCTATATGAAATGATAAGATGGTGGTGGTGGTAGTGGTGATGTGGTGATGACAGTGATGACAGTGGTGATGGTGATGGCAGTGGTGGTGGTGTATACATCTACAAGTGTGTGTAATTTGTGCACAAATAAACGCAGGAGTGGCTGTGTGGTAAGTAGCTTGCTTACCAACCACATGGTTCCGGTGGCGCCTTGGGCAAGTTTTTTCTACTATGGCCTCAGGCCGACCAAAGCCTTGTGAGTGGATTTGGTAGACGGAAACTGAAAGAAGCCCATCGTATATATGTATATATATATGTGTGTGTGTTTGTGTGTCTGTGTTTCTCCCCCCCACCCCGCCCACATCGTTTCACAACCGATGCTAGTGTGTTTATGTCCTCGTAATTTAGCGGTTCAGCAAAAGAAACCGATAGAATAAGTACTAGGCTTACAAAGAATAAGTCCTGGGGTCGATTTGCTCGACTAAAGGCGGTGCCCCAGCATGGTCACAGTCAAATGACTGAAACAAGTAAAAGAGCAAAAGAGTACAAGCAAAAAATGTGTGTATGAATTTATAGATATGGGATTGTGTGTGCATGTGTACATTTCTATCTGTTTGTGTATGTATATGTGTATGTGTGTAGGTGTATCATGTGTGTACATGTTTAAGAGGATGCATGTGGAAATTTATGTGTATGATTGCATTTGCATGCATGTGTCATCACCACCGTCATCACCACTGTCATCATCATCATCATTGATTTAATACCTATAATATTTCATACCTGCATGAGTGAGATGCAATTCATCAAGGCAAATTTTCTATGGTTGGATACTCTTCCAGTTGCCAACCCTAAACTCTTTCCAAGTAAGCTAATATTCTTCCATGGTCAGACATGTTTTTGCAGGAGATTGGGTAACAAACAGTGCTTCTTGTACGACAATGACACTTGCTTACAACTGGCACATAATGTCAAGACATGGTAACAAACACACACACACACGCACATGCACACACACACATACCCACAAACGCACATGCACGCACACACGAGCACGTACACACATGCACACACACATATTGTGCCTTGAAGGGCCACCTGAACACTTGATTACTACTATATACCTCTTTGCAGGTCCTTCTAATCATTCTCTCCCCATCTCTGCTAAACATGAGTAACCAAAAAATGCAGCTTTTCTACAAGAATGTGCTCTGCTCCCTTTTCCTTCTCTTATACTATATCCTATCATCCCCTGGTATAAAGCTGACCTCCTCTCTTTGGGTCTCGTAGTCTTGCAAGCTGCATGGTGATCTCAATAGGGCTGGTGGCCTGAATAAACATCCAGTACACACTTGTAAGTGGTTGGTGTCAGGAAGAGCATCCAGCCAAAAAAACAAAAACTAAAACCCTGTCAAAGCAGACATTGGAGCATGATGCAGTCCTGGTGCCCAACAGATTCTGTCAAATTGCCCAACCCATTCCAGCATGGAACATGGAGATTAAATAATGATGGTGATGATGATGATGTTGACAATGATGATGATGATGATGATGAGGATGAGGATGATGATGATGTATGCATATGCATACACGCACACATGCAAACACACTTACATACACACATACAATAGACTTCACTCAGTTTCCATCTACCAAATCCCTTCACAAGGCCTTGGGTCAGCCCGGGGCTGTAGTAGAAGACACTCACACAAGGTGCCATGCAGTAAAACTGAAACTGAAACCATGCATGTGAAGCTAGTTACTTAGCCACACAGACATGCTTACACCTACAATTCAATCCAACTGTGTCCTCTACAAATTACAAAAGCTTACGACCACTCGTTTGATTTCTATGCAACAAAAACAACAATGACAACAACAACAGCAACAACAAACAGGCAAAAAAAAAAATCAACAAAAACACTGAGTTTTTGTATTCCTGAAGGTGTGCTGACGATATTTCCTGTTTGTTTCAAGAAAGTTCAAGCCTCACTTATAAACATCGCATATGATGTTTTTAAGTTTTTGGGATAAAAATGGGATTGTTATTGACAGCATTGTACACCTGGAATTTCATTAGAAAAACAACACAGTTCTCGCATTAGTAAACCTGACCGAGTTATTTTAGCAAGCCTGGGAAAATTCTCATGTCACAATAGAACTCAGAACTGGTAATGCATATATTTTATGCACCCCACACTACACATCACACATGCACACACATGCTTACATGCACACACACACATACATGCACGCATACACATATCTATGTGTGTATGTATGTATGTTATGTTATATGTATATATAAGGTCCAGGTTGTATTGTAAGAAGGCATGGTTGTATTGTAAGAAGGCAACTCCCCAACCACATGATTTCAATCTCACTTCATGGCATATTCAGCAAATGTCTTCTACTATAGCCCTGGGCTGACCAAAGTCTTGTGAATGTATTTTGGTGGAAAGTTACATACATGAGGGAGAGTCAAAAATGATACACTCTTGTTTTTTCAATGTATTTATACAAAAGCAGTGGAGGTGCATGGATTAGTGGTTAGGGTGTCAGCAACATGATCGTAAGATTGTGGTTTCAATTCCTGGACCGGGCGACACATTGTGTTCTTAAGCAAAACACTTCATTTCACGTTGCTCCAGTCCACTCAGCTGGCAAAAATGAGTAACGCTGCAATGGCCTGGTGTCCCATCCAGCTGGGGAACACATACACCATAGAAACCGGGAAACTGGGCCCATGAGCCTGGCTAGGCTTTAAAAGGGTGCATTTATTATTTTTTTTATACAAAAGCAGGGGATAAACATCAGTTTTCTTTATAGTTTCCTTCCTTTTTGATGCACTTGGTCCAGTGGTCCACAAGCTTGCATATTCCCTCCAAGAAGAAGGTTTTCGGTTGGTTGTGCAACCATTTATGCACCGCTTCCTTCACACATCTTCATCCATGGGAAACTGACAATCTTGTTAGCCATCTTGAGTGGTCCAAAGATATGATAGTCAGAAAGAGTGAGATTGGGCTGTAGGCAGGGTGTTCCAGTACCTCAAAACCCAATTTGTTGATGGTTTCAACAGTCTGGGCAGCCGTGTGTGGGTGTGATTTGTCATGCAATAACAAAACTTTCTTCAACAATAGGCTTCAGCAGTTGGTGTTCCTTCTCAAGCCACGCCTGGCTCATAGGGCTGGTTTTCCAGTTTCCTTGGCGTATAGGTTCTCCACCTGGATGAGACACTGGTCTGTCACATATAAATATAAATAAATGCACCCTTTTAAAGCCTAGCCAGGCTCACGGGCCTGGTTTCCCGGTTTCTATGGCGTATGTGTTCCCCAGCGTTAGTTGTTTTTGCCAGCTGAGTGGACTGGAGCAACATGAAATGAAGTGTTTTGCTCGAGAACACGTGTTGCCTGGTCCAGGAATTGAAACCACAATCTTACGATCATGATGCTGACAGCCTAACCCCTAAGCCATGCGCCTTCACCTGTCGCATATATATATATTTATATATATATATATATTCTTTTACTCTTTAACACTTTTACTCATTTGACTGCAGCTACTCTGGAACGCTGCCTTGAAAGGTTTTAGTCAAAGAAATCGACCCCAGACTTTTTAATTTTAAAGCCTAGTACTTATTCTATTGGTCTCTTACTGAACTCTTAAGTTACGAGATGTAAACACACCAACACCAGTTGTTAAGCAGTGATGGGGGGACAAACACAGACACAAAGACACATACACATAGATATATACATATATATTTATTCATATATGACAGGCTTCTTTCAGTTTCCATCTACCAACTCCACTCACAAGGCTTTGGTCGGCTCAAGGCTATAGTAGAAGATACTTGCACAAGGTGTCATGCAATGGAACTGAACCTGAAACCATGTGGTTGCTTCCCAATCACATGGTTGCTGCAATATATTTATATTTGTATCTGTGTGTGTGTGTGTTGATAGTGGTAAATGGGTGTTATCATCATAGAAGTGTTGTCCTTCATTTCCAGTCTTCTGTGAAAACATATTTGGTCATGGAGGTATATTACCTTATTTGGAAAAGAGGGGAGGTTTGGCAACAAGAAGGGCATTTGACTGTAGAAAATCCATGCAAGCATGGAAAAGTTATTGTTAAAATAATGATGACAATGATGATAATGATGATGATGATGATGATGACGACAACGATGAAGATGATGATGATGATGATGATGATGATGATGATGATGATGATGATGATGATAATGATGTGATATGCAAACATACACACACAAACACACACACACATACACACATACACACACACACACACACACACACACCAGACTTCTTTCAGTTTCCATCTAGCAAATTCCACTCACAAACGACCATCCATAGCACATGAACTCACATCTCCTTCAACATGACAGGCGTTCTATCATTAAACCAAAGCAATCCTTTGAATTTCTCTATCCAGTTTAGGAACTTTATCCTTACCAGTGAGAATCGAAGATACTGACATCAAGAATATGAAATAATTCATTGTTTTGGAACTGTGAATCTCAAAGTAGATAAAGCAATAATTAATAGCACTTAAATATTGGGTTAAGAAACCCTTTGGATTGGAAAAGTGGAAAACAGACTTATTTTTGAGTTCTGTTGTCTAAGTGGCCAGACATCACTTTTTTCTAATTTTGTCACTCCCTGAAATAATATATATATATATATACTTGGCCTAAAGTGTAGCCAGTGGTATACACCTCACTTGGGTATTTACCACTTCTGCGGTTCCGCTCACTTTAAAACATATGTAGCACAGATCTTATCTACTCCATAACTACTGTATTCTTATTCACACAGCCCTTAACCCTGGTCATCTACTATGAAACATAAAAAGAACATTTTTCAGTTTTTCATACTTCGATACGGAAAAACCCCACAACCTTCTGTCTCAACAAACCATTATTGTTCCTGAAAGCTGCTTTTTTATATTTACTACAGATTGCTTGCAGCTAACTTTCTTCCTACACCTTGATCCCTGGATCTTATATATATATATATATATATATATATATATATATATATATATATATGCATGTATGTATATATATATATGTACGCATATATATATGCATGTATGCACACACACACACACGTGTTATATAATAAGCATTTATTATTCATATATTCATCAATAATATACCAACTCAATAACTACAACTGCCACAATGAAATATCATTCCATTATGGTTTTGCCTTGGCACATTATTATTCTGATAACTGACCGACTTTATAACAATCCAATTAATCCAATTAATCCACACACACACACACACATGCCATTATATACATATGTATATATATATTGAGCAACAAAGACAGACTCACAACGTGACAACTCTGCCTTGTATAGTTACTAGTTACCCTTGAGCAAAGTATAGTACCTGTTCAGCCAGCCTGCTAAGGATATGGTAAAGTCATAGCACTGCAGCATTGCAGATTGTGAAGAGCTCAGCTGAACCAATGGTGCTGAGCAGAGTAATCCTAGAAGGTCAACAGTCAAGATCACCAAGCCTTATCAAGAGAGTAAATGCAATGCATCCATAGGGGTGGTGTCCATGATTGTGCAATCAGCTATTGAAAGATTCACTATGATTTGTAGGCGTAGGAGTGGCTGTGTAGTAAGTAGCTTTCTTATGAACTACATGGTTCTGGGTTCAGTCCTACTGCGTGGCACATAGGGCAAGTGTCTTCTACTATAGCCTTGGGTCAACCAAAGCCTTGTGAGTGGATTTGGTAGACGGAAACTGAAATATATATGTGTATATCATCATCATCATCATCGTTTAACGTCCGTTTTCCGTGCTAGCACGGGTTGGACGATATATATGTATGTATGTATGTGTATATATGTTTGTGTGTCTGTGTTTGTCCCCACCGATATCGCTTGACAACCGATGCTGGTATGTTTATGTCCCCGTAACTTAGCGGTTCGGCAAAATAGACCGATAGAATAAGTACTAGGCTTACAAAGAATAAGTCCTGGGGTCGATATGCTCGACTAAAGGCAGTGCTCCAGCATGGCCACAGTCAAATGACTGAAACAAGTAAAAGAGTATGATATGAACTCCCAATTTAAATTAATAATTGTGGTGTATGCAGGAGATTTGAAATAAAGACACCTACCTTCTCTTCTTCGACACAGACCTCTCCGGCGGTAACACACCCTTCCATGTGGCCCAACCCGAATGCTAAAAATAGCAGCTGCTTTTCCCTTACCTTGACAAAGCGTTCACATGTCCACCTCTGTCAGTTACCCCGATCGAAAATGGGGCAATGCTCCCTTGCCTGCGCGTGCGCCACTCCTTCACCTTCCTCTTCCAGTCAGCCCCTAGTTCTGGTCAGCTCTCCAGCTGCTGACATCATCCTAAAATAATGGAATTGGATGACAACAGAGAGTCATGAGAATCTGCAAAAGCAGCATGACACACAAAAATATATATGTATATATATATATATATGTGTGTTAAATACCTGAGAGACAATTACTTCCTACTGGTTAATTACTCAAATATGAGTTACTGCCACCACTGTTGCTGATGTGTATGTATATACGTGTGTATGTATACATGCACACACACACACACACACACATGCACACACACACACATGCGTGTGCAAGGAGGAGCTGAAAAGTTCCTGGCTTTAAGGGTATCATGAAAGGCTTGGTTGGGTCTGAGTTCTTTTACAGGGCTTAGAAAAGCTGACGGACCACTGCAATAAGTTTGTGAATTTGAGAGGGGAATATATTGAATAAAATCATAATTAATTGATCCTTCTGTGTTTTCTTTTACCCAAAAGCCAGGAGTTTTTCAGTACCCCTCATATATATATATATATATATATATATATATATATATATAATATACATATATATAATATACATATATAACAGAGGCCTCTAAAGACATTTTAAGATCCAGAAAAATCAGAACTTATCTGTAGCTCTTGGTTGTTCAAATCGGATATGCAATCTATGTGGCTGTCTTTTCAAAATATTGTCTGGTTTAAAAAGCCACATCAGATGCCATGATGCTTCTAAGGTGTAGGTACAGGACGTGGTCAAACTCTGCATAAGGAGTAGACAACCCCCATATATATATGTATGGCAAATGAAAGAGAAGCTGGAATATATGAGAATTTATTATTAGTCACGACAATTGTTTCGACACATCTATCATTGATTCCTCATGGGTGGGACACTCAACAACTGATTCAGGTGCATCCGGTGGTGCAGATGTATCTCATCAGGTGATAAATAAATGCAATTCATTAAAATAACTGTTCTTCAATGTAACTTCTCATTTTGTAGAAAGAAAAGCAGCCAGATGGAGGAAATATCTTCATTTATATAGAAGATCAAAAATAAAATTACAGCTGGCACAAAGAAAAATGAACATGCAGTCTAGCAAGAAAAGTATTAAAAATAACCATTAACAGATATGGATGTATATATGCCCTCGGGCAAGCTGCATGGTGCAAGTACACTTGCTCATACAAACATCCACAAAAATGTGAGTAAATGCACACATTAGGTTCGGTGCACTCATGATCACAAAGCGAGTTAGCTATCTACTTGGTGTTTGTAAGAATGGGGAGGTTAAAAGTAAACTTAAGTCATCCATACCTTAAAATAAATTAATTCACTATGATACAAACTCCCAATTCAAATTCTCCCCAGACACAACAAATTAAATTAAGTTAATGGTTACTCAAAATTCATTCCCACTGCATTGTGTGAATGCACATTTATATGTGTGTAGGCAACTCGAAAGTCATTTAGAAATTCTATTAATGATCTTCTCATTAGTCCACAGAATACACAGGGATTCTTTGGAGCAGAGACGGCATCTCCTGGAAATTATATTATATGGTTCTGTGTACCTTACTATGGACCAAATAATACTGTACTTCATTTTATCCTCCTTCAGCTGCCATACAAAATCTGCCAAAGATGTTGAATGTCTTTTATTGATTGTCTTAAAGCTGGCAACATGGTTACGATAACAATTCTTAAATGAATTGGCCATCTGCCCAATGTAAACATACAACCCTGCCCTTGTGTGCATGGTACATTTATATACAAGATTTGTACTCATACAGAGATTCATCAAAGGACATTTTGATTTTTCTCTGCATGAGCATTTATTGTATTTGTTTGTATATAAGGCAGTCTCAACTCCATTTACTAGCATTGTTACCATGTTAGCTGTATCATAAGTATTTCTACTACTACAAATTGATCATAGTTGGTGTTTATCATTGCAGTTTACATCTCCTTGGTTGGTATTTAGATGCAAGTGTTTGCTAGATCCAGTAGGTGGATTGTTGAACCTTTGCTGCATTTTGCTATTGTTTATGTGATACATAAGCTGCTCTAAATTAGAAGAGTTGGCGAAGGATACCTTTCTGGTGTGTCAATTAAAAATAGCATGATACCGATTAGATTTTTAAAAAAATACTTGTCCAAAGCAGCAAAAAATTTTCCAGCGATCTTGGTTGAAACGTGCAAACCAAAAATTGGGTTGAACCAGAAGACAAGTTGATTCCTATATCTATTGTTAGGCTTATTTGATCAAGTGTATTGTACAGGATTGTCACCAGTAGAGGTAAGAGCTCTCTGAACTTTGCCCAGGCTATTCTTACTCTAGCAGCTACACTTTCAGAGCATACTGACTTGATCCCCTAGGTAACGGAAGCTATCAACTACTTGTAGTTTTTCTCCCTGGAATGTGGCAGAAGCTGTTCTCTGCATATTTTCAGTGTTTATAGCACCTGAGCATTTGCCACATACAAAAACTATCTCCCCAGTTAGCCTTCCTTTGATATTGCTGCACCTATATATATATATATATATATATATATATATATATATATCAAAATAAGCAGCAAGGATATCCAGAGGTAATGCAGTATGATCGTTTCATGCAACTCCATTTAACTGAACAGTGCAATCATTACATCAATTTAAAATGCAGAGCAATCTTCAGCTGTGCCTTTAAAATTGATGTAATAATTGCATTGTTCAATTAAATGGGGTTGCATGAATCGATCATACTGCATTACCTCTGAATATCCTTGCTGCTTATTTTGATTTTAATCACCTTACTTTGAAATTGTATGGATAATACTGTACTAAATTGGTGCCTCAACTTAAGTACCATATTCATTTGAATCTATGTATATATATATATATATATATATATATATATATATACACATACATACACACAGGTATGGTGATATATATATACACACACATATACATAAACAAAGGTATGGTGATATATATATATATATATATATATATATATATATAATTATTATTGTAGCAGCTACATTTTCAGTGCACCCTCCCCCGCTAGGTGACCAAGTCAGTAGCGGGGGAGGGTGTGCTGAAAGTGCAGCTGCTGGAATAAGAATAGCCTGGGCAAAGTTCAGAGAGCTCTTACTTCTGCTGGTGACAAAAGACCTCTCGCTCAGAGTAAAAGGTAGACTGTATGATGCATGTGTATGAAAAACCATGCTACATGGCAGTGAAACATGGGCCATGACTGCTGAGGACATGCATAAGCTCACAAGGAATGAAGCCAGTATGATCCGATAGATGTGTAATGTCAGTGTGCATACTCGACAGAGTGAAAGTACCTTGAGAGAAAAGTTGGCCCTAAGAAGCATCAGATGTGGTGTGCAAGAGAGACGACTGCGCTGGTATGGTCATGTGGCAAGAATGGATGAGGATAGCTGTGTGAAAAAGTGCCACACCCTAGTAGTTGAGGGAACTTGCGGAAGAGGTAGACCCAGGAAGACCTGGGATGAGGTGGTGAAGCACGACCTTCGAACATTTGGCCTCACTGAAGCAATGACTAGTGACTGAAACCTTTGGAAATATGCAGTGCGTGAGAAGACCTAGAAAGTCAAGTGAGACCATAACCTGTGGCCTATGCCAGGGGTGTAACCAGCCCACTTATACGTACCTTTCCTTCACTGGATACTAAACTCTGCTTGCAACCTGTTGAGGCAAGTGAAATTGAAATCAAATCAAATTCACAAATTTGATGACTGGCACCTGTGCCAGTGGAGTGCTAAGAGCACCATCCAAGCGTGATCACTGCCAGAGCAGCTGACTCGCTTCCCTGGCATTGGCATATAAAAAGCACCATTCAAACATGATTGTTACCAGCGTCACCTTACTGGCACTTGTGCCGGTGGCAAGTGAAAAACATTCAAGCGAGTTGTTGCCAGTGGACTGGCTCCTCTGCTTGTGGCACGTAAAAACACCATTTGAGTGTGGCCATTGCCAGTACCACCTGACTGGCCCTTGTGCCGGTGGCACGTAAAAGCACCGACAACACTCTTGGAGTGGTTGGCGTTAGGAAGGGCATCCAGCTGTAGAAACTCTGCCAGATCAGATTGGAGCCTGGTGCAGCCATCTGGTTCGCCAGTCCTCAGTCAAATCGTCCAACCCATGCTAGCATGGAAAGTGGACGTTAAATGATGATGATGATGATGACTATGATGATGATGATATATATACAGGTATGGTGATGCAAAAAGGAAACAATGTTATAAATTTCTGAAGCAATACAATAAGGCATTCTTCTGATGATCTATTGTGGTTAAGCCCCCAATTTCACATGGAACATCAAATGGTGTCATTCCAAACAGCCACAATGTTAAAACGTTTACCGGGAACAAATGATATAAACTCTTGTTTATTATTATAATTTTTCCCACATTTCCTCTGTATATCATAGCCAGCAATAATACTAAGTATTGTCGTAACCTCAACGCTATACTGGAAGTAGACTGGATGATGATAATCTGTGGAGCGCTAAACTCAACAGTAGCAAGTGTACATCTAACTGTACACTATACATATACTATATATATATGTGTATGTGTTTAAGCATATATATATATATGTGTGTATGCGTGTGTGAATTTGTTCACACACACACTCACTCATATCAAAAAGGTATTGTTACCCTAAAGTATATAAAAAATTCTTAATCAATTGAAATTTTTTGGAAGAGAGCAAAGAAAAGAAAAAGGATTACAACCAGCCTTTTATTGTCTTTCTTCTAGTAACAAGTGAGTTTCAATCCATTGCGAATTTTTAGATGTCACACAATACAAAAGAATCTCACATTATTGTGTGTGTATACATGCATACCATTGTTTATATATTTCTTCTGGTAAAACCTCCTCCTTTCTTTTGCATAAATATATCTTATATGTGACATATTCATAGAGGGTGCTTTTTAACCTAATTTTAAAATGTTTTTATGTATAATCATACACAAAACACACATAGACACTCATATATATATAAGAGATAATGGTGTCATTGAGACCCAAAGGTGTGAGGTAATGCTGAATAAGTGCTATAGACAGACCATAGTTAAGTTCCAGATTCGGTAATTTTGCGAATAATGGGTTCAACATTGGTTCTATGTCAGCGTGTGTATATAAGAATTTTTTGTGTAATGAGATAAAAAAACCAAGGTATCCTTCACCAACTCTTCTAATTTAGAGCAGCTTATGCATCACATAAACAATAGTAAAATGCAGCAAAGGTTCAACAATCCACCTACTGGACCTAGCAAACACTTGCATCTAAATACCAACCAAGGAGATGTAAACTGCAATGATAAACACCAACTATGATCCAATTTGTAGTAGTAGAAATACTTATGATACAGCTAACATGGTAACAATGCCAGTAAATGGAGTCAAGACTGCCTTATATACAAACAAATACAATAAATGCTCATGCAGAGAAAAATCAAAATGTCCTTTGATGAATCTTTGTATGAGTACAAATCTGTATATATTAACATTTATAGAGAGAAGGTGTCTATAAATGTTCTAATATCTACACAGCCTTGGGTTTTTTTATCTCATTACACAAAAATTCTTTTATATATATATATATATATATATATATATATATATATATATATATATATATATATATATATATATATATATATCATACATATATATATATACATACATACATTACCTTAATAATGAATTTCGTATGTGTAAATATATATTTGTATATATATATATATACATTCATACATACATATATGCACTATTGCCGCTATGTGAAATTCACACATACAAACAAGTTCTTTCGTTTGTCAGGAATTTTGAACTGTTACGATTCTGGCTTTTGAAGTTATTGTCGTTGATACAGTTGTTGATGTCATCGTCCTTTCTGCCGCTGCTAGTAGTAGTAGTAGTAGTAGTAGTAGTAGTAGACATTAATTAGCAGTGTGACAATCACGGTATAGTATAGTAAATTCTTTTGGGAGGAAAGGGGAAGGGGGAAGGCATTCTAGAAATATTGTAATAGTGTGTAATAACTCTGCAAAGTTTAAACAAAAGTTATCGCCCTTACTAAGAAGTTGCCCTTTTGATAAATAAATGTACTTTCATATTTGATGGTCATGTTATATTAAATAAAAGGCGGCATGTTGGCAGAAACTTCAGCACGCCGGGCGAAATGCTTTGCGGTATATCGTCTGTCTGTACGTTCTGAGTTCAAATTCCACCGAGGTCGACTTTGCCTTTCATCCTTTCGGAGTCGATAAATTTAGTACCAGTTACGAACTGTGTCGATCTAATCGACTGGCCCCCTCCCCAAAAATTTCGGGCCTTGTGCCTAGAGTAGAAAAGAATATTGTATTGAATGAATTAAGGCGGCGACCTGGAGGAATCGTTTGCACGTCTGGTACCTTTACTCTATTTGTTGAAATTCTGCCGAGGCCGACTTTTGCTTTTCATCCTTTCGAGGGTTGAACACTGGGATCGATGCAATCGTCTTGCTGGTCTGGTGCCGAAATTTGAAACCATTATTAAACTCCAGGGTGATGGAGTGGTAGAATCATTAGAGCGTCGGGAATTGCCCTCCGCTATTTGTTCGGTTCTACGTTCTGGGTTCAAAATCCGCTAAAGTCAACTTTGCTTTTCGTGCTCTGAGGTGAATAAAATAAAGTATCAGTCCAGTACTGGAGTCGATGGAACCGAATAGTCCCGTTCCCTCAAAATTACTGATCTCGTGCCTGAATCAGAAACGATTATTATTCTTAAAAAATGGTGGTGAGCTAGCAGTGTTGTTAGAACGTCGGGAAAGATGCTTTGTATTATTTGTTCTGGCTCTTTATGTTCTGAGTTTAAATTCCGCCGAGGGCGAACTTACCTTTAAACCCTCCAAGATCAATAAAATAAAGTACTAGCCAAGTGCTGGCGTCGATGTAATCGCCTAAACATCCCCTCCAAATTGCTGGCCATCTGCTTAAATAAGAAAGAATTCTTATAAACTGCAGGGCTATGGAATGACAGAATTGTAAGAGAGTTTCGGCAAAATACCATACTGTATTCATTCAGCTCTAGTTTCTAGATTCAAATCAGGCCGAGGACAGCTTTGCCTTTCACCGAACCGTCCCCATCACTAAAATCAATAAAATAAAGTACTGAGGATCCATAGTATCGACTAACCATCTTCCACAGAATTATTGGCCTTTTGCTTGAATTATTGCCTTTTTTTTTTTAAAGAAGTGGTGACTTGGCTGAATCGTTAGAATGTTGGGAAAATGTCTTGCATACTTCTCTCGGTGCTTTGCATTGTGAGTTCAAATCCTGCCTGGGTCAACTTTGTCTTTCATCCCTTCCTGGAAGTTGCCGGCCTTAGAAATAATTATTAGTAATCTCATTAAACTAACGCCGAAATGTAAGTTAGCTCCGGATGTAGATAGGAAAATCGGTTATCGTATTTTCTGGCATACATGTAGGGTAAGCATGTGTAACCATTCAAATATCGTCACTATCTTTCCAAATCCTACAGCGTTTTCGGTCTTCCAAAGTCGTCTAAGTGTATAAATCGATCTACCTTTATTTTATTCTAAAAAATTCCACTTGCATGCCTGAGAATACGGCACCCAGTTCGGGTTACCAAGAACTTGATATTTTCGACACCTATGACCGCACATTGTGAGTACCAGTTGCATATTAGGACGGTACTGCCACTCTCTCTTTTACTCTTGACTCTCTTTTACTTGTTTCAGTCATTTGACTGTGGCCATGCTGGAGCACCGCGTTTAGTCGAGCAAATCGACCCCAGGACTTATTCCTTGTAAGCTTCGTATTTATTCTATCGGTCTCTTTTGCCGAACCGCTAAATTACGGGGACATAAACACACCAGCATCAGTTGTCAAGCGATGTTGGGGGGACAAACACAGACACACAAACATATACACACACATACATACATATATATATATATACGACGGGCTTCTTTCAGTTTCCGTCTACCAAATCCACTCACATGGCTTTGGTCGGCCCGAGGCTATAGTAGAAGACGCTTGTCCAAGGTGCCACGCAGTGGTAATGAACCCGGAACCATGTGGTTCGTAAGCAAGCTACTTACCACACAGCCACTCCTACGGCTAAACATACATTTTACACTTCATGCAAAAGAAGACCGTTAAACTGATTTATAACGCTTCAGTCGTGAACACACCACATGCACAAATTCACTGACACGTTAGTTTTTCTTTTCTATCTCTCCTATAACATTCTATGCTCCTTTGTCTAGCTAATTGAATTCATTTTTCCTCCAAGTCCACTTAATTCATCTGTTTCCTCCCCCAACTTTTTACTGTGTCACCTTTCAAGCCCTCCCCTAAACGCTTAACATTACTTCCTTTTCATGAATGAATTTATTAACAGTCTATGCTGGATTGTTACTCTTGTAATTACTGGTTTCAAATTTTGCCATGAAGCCTGCAATTCCAAGGGAGAGGGTAAGTCGATTACTTCGACTCCAGTACACATCTGGTACTTTTTTTTTAACAACTCTGAAAGGATGAAAGGCAAAATCAACTTCGGCAGAATTTGAACTCAGAGCATAAAGACGGGTAAAACGTCGCTAAGCATTTTGCCTGGCGTGCTAACGATTCTGCCAGTTCGCCACCTTAATTATTGTCGAGTCGTTGACCTTGTGTCCTTATGACAAGTGAGTTGAGACGGATGAACCTCTCATCAGACATAATCCCATTGTAGCGTACACTCGAGTGAAATTCCTCTCCCTTTATTATATATATGTACATACAAACGTAGCAGATAACAGCTAGCTTTTGGCCACTATTTGGACCCCCGTTGTGTCCACTACTCTGATTGGTTGGTATTAGCGCAATTTGTTTCTTACTCTGTCGCGCCAATATGCAGCAAATAACCAATCGGAGCCCCTAAATAAGATCACGTGAGACAGCCTGTTCGCAACCCTGTTGAGCCTCCTGTTTCTTATAAAACCCCAGCTACTCCTCGTCTCGATGTCTTTGGTTTCAGACCTTTTAAGGTCTAGCCACTGACCACACAAGACACAGCCAGTTCCAGCGACAACACCAGATGACAACACCCGTCCAACAGCAAAACGCCCAGGTTCTAACACAGCACTGTTCGTGAATTTCTTCACCCTGTATCAACAGGAAAGATACAATATGCGAGCCAGACGACAATACCCGTCCAACAGCATTACGGCAATCTTTCTTCGTTGCTACCATCTTCTTAACGACGTCAACAACAGCTCTACGTTCATAGCTCAACCAGCAACACCGCACAGGTTCTAACATAGCACTGTTCGTGAATTACACCACTATGGTTAACAGCGAATATGCAACCTGCGAGAACTCCTGTACGAGTGAACCACGCAGCAGCATTACACCCACAACTTCGTACGACACGTACCGCAACCGGCTCTGCATCATGGCTGCAACTTCTTGATACAATATTTCTATTACCGTGTACAATTGACTACAAACTGGTATCTCTCATTCTTGTGTCTATGAACATTCGTCTAATTTCTCATTATAGACTCTTTCACTTTCTCCTTCATTGTTATTCTTATATGTACTTAACGCACACGCAAACACCCATTCCTATACACACATACACTTTGTGGTCATAACGGCCTGTCTATTATTCCGTATACATGACGCACACAGGCGCATATTTTAACATCAACAAATCTCTCTCAAACATTTTACTCAGTTGTGTCTCTCTTTTCCAACTGGCATATCATATGTATTATTCCAGCCTT
This sequence comes from Octopus sinensis, assembly GCF_006345805.1. Taxonomy (NCBI): domain Eukaryota; kingdom Metazoa; phylum Mollusca; class Cephalopoda; order Octopoda; family Octopodidae; genus Octopus; species Octopus sinensis. The sequence continues at coordinate 86,972,133 of NC_043001.1, read as the reverse complement.
CTGAACGGAGTCGTTATTAGATAGTTTCACCACGCTAGCCACCGACCATCTATCCCAACATAAAATAAATAACAAAATAATAAAACATAATAAAATAAAATAAAACATTTAAAAACAGAAGTTTTCAGTTACTTTTGAATTACTTCCTGAATTACACCAGGGGTGGGGATAGTATTTAGTGCGGCGGGAAAAAATTTACAAAGTAAAAGGTCCGCGGGCGGAGATGGATATGAATAATTTTTACTCAGTATCTTCTACAATCCTCCAGCTTTCGTTTCATATAAAAATTATTTGGATACATGCAATATATTTTTAGTTTTCTCAGCTAGGGTGTAGTTTGGTCTCAAGGGGATGGTACAAACCTAGCAATATGTGTTTTATAGTGAAAACAAAATTTCCATTCAAATGGCAATTACCGGACGATTTCTGTTCAAGTCTGACCGCTTTCACTCGTAGTAGAAACGCGAGCTATGTCGCAATAGGCATACGGGTATTGTATAAATTTTATAATTGGAAAATTTACTATGTTTTATACATACAAGTATATCAGCCTGCGCGCACAATAAGATGAATTCGCGGGCGGGGGATTTGCCCACCCCTGAATTATACTTTTAGTAAAGTTATACAGTTAAAAAAAAAAAAAACAAAGAAATTTTTAAAAAAAGTCTCCTACTTCATTTTAGGAGTTTCAGGGAATAATTTAGTCCTTGTATCTGTATCATCTCACAGCTTGATAACCACAGTTGGTTTGTTTACATCCCCGTAACTTAGCGATTTTGCAAAACAGATGCGATTGAATAAGTACCAGATTGAAAAAAAGAATATGTACGGGGGCGATTTATTCGACTAGACCTTTCAAGGCGGTGCTCCAGGATGCCTCCAGTCCAATGACTGAAACAAATAAAAGATTAAAGAATACAAGAAATAAACAAAAATAAAAAGAAGCTAAAGGTGCATGAACAACCCTTCATTTATACATTCTCTCTGAACATTTGTGAGACAACACAAAACATTCTCGGTATTACTCTTGGCGATTTACGAGGCGAAGCACTGGAACAGTTAAGCACCCTTCTGAGAATCATCTGCTACTGAGGCGGGTCGCTAACGAAGTCAAAAACGCCGTTGTCAGCAATCCAGCTCCCTTGGACATCTTAAAACAAAGCACATATTAGAACAGTTGTGGGAAACCTGCGACCAGCAGGATTTTCTGAATGGAACGCCTAACGAAAAATTTACCTTGAATTTTTCTTTAGTGATGCAGTCCGCCATGACGCATGCAACTTGCTTCTTGAAAAAGTTTGCCCATACTTGGAATAAAACATTTAGTTTACTGACAGTATTTGTATTTCAGTGTCTTATTTCGCTCATTTATGGATGCAGTAGCCTTCAGCTCCGTCGCAGTATTAAGGACATGTGATGGAACAAAAGAGTCGCTAACCTCAGCACCCTACATGAGAAAACTGCCTCTAGCCCAAAGGTAAAAAGACTGAGTCTATCGAGTCTCTTCTTCAGTGATGTAGTATGAGTTTTGGCCGTCTTGTGAGGTAGCCAAATTAGCCACTTCTTTCTTTAAATGTACCTTAATTTCAATTACAGCAAATACACACACGTAAAGCGGCTTCCCTTTGTGGTCTTCACACCCTGCACATGCTGCATTACGTTACTGCTCTTCTTGTTAGCCCTAGTTAATCCCGCTCCGAAATTGAGGGGATATTTACCTTAGCTGGAGCTCGTTTAATGATTATGTTTATCTCGTTATGGCGGCCAAAAGTGACCTTCATTCAGTGGAAATGATAATCCATCAACCCTCCCTCCCCTTCTGCGTTAGTTTTTCTACTGTTTCTAGGTTTTGTGCAATGGCCCAGTGGTTAGGGCAGCGGACTCGCGGTCGGAGTATCGCGGTTTCGATTCCCAGACCGGTCGTTGTATGTGTTTATTGAGCGAAAACACCTAAAGGGGGGGGGGGCGACCCCTGTTGTACTCTTTTGCCACAACTTTCTCTCGCGCTCTCTTCCTGTTTCTTGAGTAACGCTGCGATGGACTGGCATCCCGTCCGGCTGGGCGGGTGGACACATACGCCACAGGAACCGGGAAACCGGGCCCATGAGCCTGGTTAGGCTTGAAAAGTGCGACGAAGGAAGACAGACAGGCAGGCAGACAGACAGACAGTGGATTGCAGAAATTATCTGTCACTCGGTTTAATAACACTCCTTGGATAGAGTTAGGTGACTTTACTGAAGTTTATTATGTTTGACGCATTGGCTCAGCTATTCGGTCTCAGGACGAATTTCTTCCACAAGTCCCGGAGACCTTGGAAAAGAAATAGTTTGGGGTGTTGCCCCTCTTTCTGTGTGAAAGCGACAGAAAAAAATTTAATCGGGATGTGGTGTCTTACACGGGCGTAAGGAATACAGTAGAGAATACTGGAAGATATCTTTTATAGTGCGCAGTCACACGCACGCACACACACACACACACACATACATACACACACGCACACAACCATACACGCCTGTGAAATCTTGTATCCCTACCGTAAGGCTTTATTCCACACACGCCAGCTTAATTTAATTCGCCCTTAGTCGAAAGACACCTGTTGTTTTCTTATACATTCGCTGCTTTCTTCCAAGGAATCTAATGCTCTTAGCTTAGTTTTTCCTTGGGGCTGGCCAGATTGGAGCAATCTCGAGTATAACTAGCTGAAATTGCAAAGATAATCTGGAACTCGGCTGAGGAAAGAAAACTCCGAATGACCCGTCCTTGTTTTCTTTGTATCGTATATCTAGATGTTTTGCTTTCTTGACCCATTTTGTATTATATATATATGTATATATATATATATGTGTGTGTATGTATATATGTATGTGTGTGTGTGTGTGTGTGTGTGTGTGTGTTGTGTGTTAAAAGCGTTGTAAATGGATTTGGGAGACGGAACCTGAAAGAAACCGTCGTATATGTGTGTGTGTGTGTGTGTAAAAGCGTTGTGTAAATGGATTTGGGAGACGGAACCTGAAAGAAACCCGTCGTATATGTGTGTGTGTGTGTGTGTATTTGTCTCCAACGCCGCTTGACAACTGGCGTTGGTGTGTTCACGTCCCCATAACTTAGCAGTTCGGCAAAAGATATCCATAACAAAAAATATGTACTGGGGTCGATCCATTCGACTAAAAATTCTTCAAGTCATATCTGCAAGTAAAAAAATAAAAGAAAACGATAAGACACACACACACACACCACACAGAGCTTGGATTGAGGTCATGCTGGAGCAGCGTCTAGAAAAGTTTTTTAGTTAAAGAAACTGACCCCAGTACTTATATTTAAAGTCTGCACGCCGGGCGAAATGCGTAGCCGAATTTCGTCTGCCGTTACGTTCTGAGTTCAAATCCCGCCGAGGTCGACTTTGCCTTTCATCCTTTCGGGGTCGATAAATTAAGTACCAGTTACGCACTGGGGTCGATGTAATCGACTCAGTCCGTTAGTCTGTCCTTGTTTGTCCCCTCTATGTTCAGCCCCTTGTGGGTAATAAAGAAACAGATACTTATTTTACCGGGCTTTTTGGCCTAAACCGCTATGTAACGAGGACGTAAACTAACCAACGCAGGTTGTCACACGGTAGGGTGTTAAACACAACACACACATACATGCATATAAATAGTTTCCTTCTACTAAATTTACTCACAAGATGCTTGCTCATGGTATCTGCATTGGAACGGAACTCGAAAAAAACAACGGGGTTGCAAAGCGAGTTTCTTAATCACACACACACACACACACACACACACACACACACACACACACCACACACACACACACACACACACACACAGGGTCTATTCGTCCAACTAAAATTCATCAAGGCGGTGCTCCAGCATGGTTGCAGTCTATTGTGTGAAACAACTAACATATATATATGTATATATATGTGTGTGTGTGTGTGTGTGTGTGTGTGTGTCCTCAGTAAAGATTTCAGAGTGCAAGTTCAAAACATTTGAGTGTTACTAAGTGTTTCTATATTGAGCATCTCTGGGTCTCATCTGTTGACCCTCACTCACACACACACACACTCTCTCTCCGTATGTATGTGAATATGTATGGTGTATATAAATATGTATGTATATATATATATATATATATATATATATAGATATATATATATATATATTTATAATATATATATATATATATATATATATATATGTATATATGTATATATGTATATATATATATATATATATGATATAATATATATATGTAATGTAGATATATATATATATATATATATATTATATATATATGTATATATATATTATATGTATATATATATATAATATATATATATATTATATATAGGCGCAGGAGTGGCTTGTGGTAAGTAGCTTGCTAACCAACCACATGGCTCCGGGTTCAGTCCCACTGCGTGGCATCTTAGGCAAGTGTCTTCTGCTATAGCCTCGAGCCGACCAATCCCTTGTGAGTGGATTTGGTAGACGGAAACTGAAAGAAGCCTGTCGTATATATGTATATGTGTGTGTGTTTGTGTGTCTGTGTTTGTCCCCCTAGTATTGCTTGACAACTGATGCTAGTGTGTTTACGTCCCCGTCACTTAGCGGTTCGGCAAAAGAGACCGATAGAATAAGTACTGGGCTTACAAAGAATAAGTCCCGGGGTCGATTTGCTCGACTAAACGCGGTGCTCCAGCATGGCCACAGTCAAATGACTGAAACAAATAAAAGAGTAAAAGAGTAAAAGAGATATATATAACTACGGATTCCTGCCCCACCGACTTTGGATGATCACAACTTTCAGAAAAATGGATATTTTAAAATTAAATTTTCAACTAATATGTGTTATATCATGTAGATTCCAAATATATAAAACTCGTGGGGAGGGGTGTTTTAGGAGGGGGATTTTGGAAAATTCACCGGTGTCCACTTCAATTCGTCTTAACTTGCAAGAAAATAGATATTTTCAATGAAATTTTCTACAAATATACCTCGGACTATGTAGATACCGAGAACATAGGAATTTTTTGGGGCGTGGGTGGTTGGACAATTGGGGGTTACTTTTGTGCATCGGTAGATTCCAACTGAAGCAGCAGGCAATGAAGCTGTCACTAGAAAACTCATCACCGGAAAACTCGTTATGCTAAAAACACCAGCTAAATGTCTATAGAATAATTCCCCATTTGAACTTTTTTAATTACATATATATGTGTGTGTGTGTAGACTAGAAATCTGCGGATGCAAAAACGCACAAAACGGAGAAAATGAAACAAATACGGACGACTTGTTCCGAAACACCCCCGAGTGGGGAACGGTCCTCAAAAGTAACCCCTAATTGCCGCCCCCCCCCCCCCCAACCACCCACAAAAAAAATTCCTCGAAATCTACATAGACCGATGTATATTAGTAGAAAATTTCATTAAAAAATATCTATTTTCTTGCAAGTTAAGGCGAATTGAAGTGGACACCGGTGAATTTTCCGAAATTCCCCACCCCACCCCCTCCTAAAACACTTTCCCCCCAAAATTTTGTATATTCGGAATCTACATGATATAACACATATTCGTAGAAAATTTCATTAAAAAATATCCATTTTTCTGAAAGTTATGATCCTCGAAAGTCGGGCGAGGAGGTCAGGAATCTGTAGTTATTACCATATATATTATATATATATATGTATGTGTGTGTGTATTTTATATATATATATATATATATACTCTTTTACTTGTTTCAGTCATTTGACTGCGGCCATGCTGGAGCACCGCCTTATAGTCGAGCAAATCGACCCCGGGACTTATTCTTTATAAGCCCAGTACTTATTCTATCGGTCTCTTTTTCCGAACCGCATCGGTTGTCAAGCAATGCTAGGGGGACAAACACAGACACACAAACACATACACACACACACACACACACACCACACACACACACACACACACACACACATATATATATATACATACATACATACGTACGTACGTACATACATACATACATACATACATACATACATACATACATACAGACAGACAGACAGACAGATAGATAGATAGATAGATAGATAGATAGATAGATAGATAGATAGATAGATAGATAGATAGATGTGTACAAATATACATATAAGTAGCCCATATATTTGTGTTTGTAGTGTTTGTTTTATTTATGAGTGGCTATTAAAGTAAGCTGTATTTGTTTGTACGTACACAATCTTATAATAATAATGATACAGGTTGTCTAATTTGTACGTATTATCATTATTAGTAGTGACCGTATAATAAATAAATATCTTTCCTTTCTTTCGTGCGTACGCATTCACCCCCGCCCTATGCTGCTACTGTTATTACTGTTTACTACTACTACTACTATTGTGGCAATAAACAAGTAAGTCTCTTTCATTCCTGTTTTGACTTCAGCGACATCAGACACCGAGCGAAATAACGAAACGAGAACTGGAAGAACAGGAAGGAGGCAGCTGATGCCGTTTCTTCTCTATTACAGCGACTTCAGTTCTGTTACTAACCTGGCAGCACTTGGAAGAACACGGGCAAATGACGATAAGATGACGAGGTCCGACACATCGACCGAAGAAGGAACATTTTTTTTTTTCATTTTAAAGGACGAAACGCGACACCACGATCGATCAATGCGAACGACGACATTCTTTCCTCCTCCTTCGTCAATCAGCTAGAGAGAGAGAGAGAGAGAGAGAGAGAGAGAGCGGAGGAGGAGGAGCAAAGCAAAAAGGTTTTTAAAAATCTTGAAAAAAAAAAAGGAAATGAAAGGTGAAGGAAAACGAAGTAGAAGAAAAAATCTGGGCGTGTATGAGTATGTGTGTATGTATAAGTATGTATTTGTGTGTTGTGTGTGTGAGCGAGTACGAGGGCGTGTGAGAAAGAGAAGGCGAGAAAGAGTGTATGCGTGCGTGTGTCTGATATACTATATCATAAATACATAAATACATAATTAAACACAGATTCGCATGTATACACACACACATACACATTCTATTTTCTTTCTCTTTCTCTCTCTCACGACGTCTTCGCGCGCTTTCATAGTATATATTATATATGTAGTTTGCACCTGAGCATTGTAAACAAGTTCATTACGTATATGCGTGTGTATCTCTCTCTCTCTCTTTTACTCTTTTACTCGTTTCAGTCATTTGACTGCGGCCATGCTGGAGCACCGCCTTTTAGTCGAGCAAATCGACCCCAGGACTTATTCTTTGTAAGCTTAGTACTTATTCCATCGCTTCTTCTGCCGAACCGCTAAGTTACGGAGACGTAAACACACCAGCATCGGTTGTCAAACAATGTTGGGTAGGTGGGTGGGGGGACAAGTACCGACACACAAACACATACACACACATGCACACACACATATATATACATATACGACGGGCTTCTTTCAGTTTCCGTCTACCAAATCCACTCATATGGCTCTGGTTGGCCTGAGGCTACACACACACACACACACACATACACACACACACACACATATATATACACATGTACATACGCACATACATACATACATACATACATACATACATACATACATACATACATACATGCATACATACATATTGGTGAGGGTAGTGTAAATGCGTGTGTGTTTCAGTTTTAAGTGTTTGTATGTTATTATGGTAAAAATCGTTAGCGCGCCGGACTAAAATGCTTAGCGGCATTTCGTCCGTCCTTACGTTCTGAGTTCAAAACTCCGCCGAGATTGACTTACCTTTCATCCTTTCGGGGGTCATTGTAACCGACTATCCCCTCCCCCAGAATTTCAAGCCTTGGACCTATAGCAGAAAGGATTAGGCGGCGAGCTGGCACGCCAGCCGAAATGCTTAGCGGTATTTCGTCTGTCGCTACGTTCTGAGTTCAAATTCCGCCGAGGTCGACTTTGCCTTTCATCCTTTCGGGGTCGATTAAATAAGTACCAGTTACGCACTGGGGTCGATATAATCGACTTAATCCGTTTGTCTTTCCTTGTTTGTCCTCTGTGTGTTTAGCCCCATGTGGGTAGTAAAAAAATAAGTATTTCGTCTGCCGCTACGTTCTGAGTTTAAATTCTGCCGAAGTCAACTTTGCCTTTCATCCTTTCGGGGTCGATAAATTAAGTACCAGCTGCGTACTGGGGTCGATCTAATCAACTTAATCCGTTTGTCTGTCCTTGTTTGTCCTCTTTGTGTTTAGCCCCTTGTGGGTAGTAAAGAAATAGGATTATGTATGTATTTATCTGTCGTTTCTTTTGCTGATATTTTTAGATTTGTGCTAGCCTTGACTGAACAGAATTATGATCAAAGGTATTCCAGCCATGACCATCCTATCTTTACTTTATGTTCATAGTACCAATGTGTCCTTTGCTAAAATGATGGAGCTGGTATCTTTTGAAGGAGATTATTTTGCTGATGTTTCTAATCGATCGAGTGAAGCTCCCGCAAGCTGTGTGGAAACTCGTCGTGCTTGCGTCGTAAAACTTAGCGTTAGAGTTTAATTATCAACTGAAATAATATGGATGTAATGTGATATGATACTGTAATAATACTCTTGTGTTTTTCTCTGTCACAATATATGAATGAGAAAGGAAGGGGTGATAGGTGAATAAGGAAGGAAGAGGTGATGGCAAACTTTGTAGTGGGATGATGGAAATTGTACGGTGAAAAAAATCGAGCAGCGTTTCAACTCTGAGTATGTGTGTGTGTGTACAAAAGGAAGATATGTGAATGTTTGTGTATGTGTGTGTGCGTAATGGTGAACATTCAACGCTGAAAAAAAATCAGTTTCAATTTTGTGTGAGTATATGTGTGTATGTGTA
>NC_043001.1:86940811-86958311 GCF_006345805.1 Octopus sinensis | reverse complement strand
AAAACTCAGTAAGAACTTTGTTAGCCGCTCTCCGGCTTTCTATTTAAGATTGTATACGACTATGGTACGTCCACACTTGGAATTTACATCATCATTCTGGACCCGCTATATTGCTAAGTATATAAATCTGAAAACTGTTCAGAAACGTGCAACAAAACGAATACCCGCCGTAAGACAACTACCATACTCTGAACATCTTGCTTCCCTGGGGATAGATGCATTGAAACTCAGACGTCTGGCAACTGACTTGGTAGACACCCACAATATTATCCACCATCTTTCCAATAACAACCTTGGGCACCTTTTTGAATTTCATATGACAACACTCGCAGACATGCTTATAAAATCAAAAATCAACAGAGCACCCATGACTTTCGGAAACATATTTTACACTCAGAATTGCTGAAGCATGAATAAACTACCCGCATCAGTTGTTAGATGTCGACACACTACATCCTTCAAAACTTCCATGCTTCCTGAAATCCGCCAACATTACACCTGATGACCTCTTTTTGTTGTGCACCTGAGCACTGTATACAATAATGTCCTTCATTATATCTATATATATATATATATCTATATATATATATATATATATATATATATATATATATATATATATATATATATATATATATATATATTTATAAAGAGAAAGGAAAAATTACTACCCGCAGAATAGACGTTGCAACCCCACCCCATAAGGAGTTACCAACGAAATTTTCGTTCCAACAATCTACAAAACAACCATGCACAACGAACCCGCACCACACGCAATAATTATCAACGACACATTCCTAAAACACCACATTCATCCGAACGTGGGATATCAGGACACACTTTTCAATACCGTTCCAAGAACCCACACCGTAAATCACAACAGGGTACCCATCAACAACAAGGAACAACTACATAATAGCTACCGTCCCAACCACCGCATTCATTTTTTAGACCCAATACGCAAACACAGAGACACAAGATAGCACCGAATATGCAGGCGGAACCAAAAGTGATAAAAATTATCAATCTAACTCACAAAGAACTAACAGCAAACCAAATCAATATACTCTCCAAAGGGCTCAAGTTTACACCCACCCCACAACACCCCAACTACAATGAAATGAAAGAAGATATCTCGGAATTCTGTAGAAAATTACGACTCGCTGAGGAGCTATTCGACAAACACAACGAGGACGAATCGTTGGTCCGAAATAGAAGTAACTACACCCCCTCAAAAGGTAAGAACAAAACTCTTGATCATTTCTGTGAACACATCACGAATTACCCATATCAACATATGCACAAACAAAAGCACAAACCAAACTTCAGCAAAAAAGAATGGGCTGAGCTGAACAAATTAAAAGATGACAAAACAATAACAATCAAAGAGGCAGATAAAGGGAGTACAGTTGTCTTAATGGACACGATCCATTTTGGAAGATACAACATATTATGAAAAGGCCCAACGCTACAGTCAGCAGAAAGTAATGAGAGACCTAAAATCCATGTTAAACCTATACAAAGAAGGGCTCACCGACAAAAAATATGACTATATGACCAATTTCAAAAGTAAAACCAGTCAATTCTACGGAATTCCCAAGATACACAAAAGTGAGAAAATAAGTAACGCATGCAAGATAACCACAGACATAATAATCAAAATCCCTACTCCTAATGACCTTTTTAGATACCTTCTTAAAACCATTCCTCAAGCATGTCAAAAGGGACGACCTGGATATGCTCAATCACCTTCCTAAAATAATAAACAAAAACACCCTACTAGTATTCTTCGATGTAGTCAACCTCTATTCCAATATCCCTCACAACCTAGGAATAGATGCAATTCAATTCTGGCTAGAGTATTTCGCCAACGAACTCCCACATCGCATCAAAAAAGAATTCGTGATAGAAGGGCTAAAATTCATCCTGGAAAATAACTAGACAACTTCTACCGACAAAAATCAGGGACTGCGATGGGTACGAGAATGGCCCCCTCCTTTGCTAACCTAGTCATTAGTCTTAGAAATTAGTCTTTATCGTAAGGTTCTAGAAAAATACGGCAGCCCATTCTCCCTCTACGTGGAATATAACTGGAAGAGATACCTGGATGACTGTTTCATTCTTTGGCATGAAAATATAGAGAAACTTAAAGAATTCCAAGCACTTATAAATGGACTTGACATAAACATTAAATTCACGATGGAATATAGCCAGCAACAACTTCCCTTCTTCGACATCCTCATTAAGAAATCTAACAACGTAATAGAAACAGATATATACTATAAGCCTACGGACTCCAAACAATATCTACCGTACAACTCATGCCGCCCCAGATACACCAGAATGATTCCCTTCAACCTAGCAAAAAGGATATGTACTATAGTTTCTAATGCAAACACCAGAGACACACGACTACATGAACTAAAGGATACACCTAACACCAGGAACTACCCACCTTCACTAATTGACATATGCTTTCAACTAGCCCTTCAACTCAACATCCAGGAACTCAGACATCCCAAATTAAAGAAAGATTTACAACCAAAAGCCCTACCATACATCTCCACACACAACCCTCTCAACAATGAAGCCTTCGACACCATCCTTCAAAACATTCCCTGCTAAAAAAGGACCACAGAACTTAATCCTCCAAACACACACCACCATAAAAAGCAAGTGACAACCCAAATCAATAAAAAGTCTCCCAATACAAGCCCGAATACGCTCAACAACAACACAGAAGCCGTCAGTAAAAAAATGCGGAAGACCCAACAGTGGGATATGCGTCAATTTAATTGAGAGATCAGAGTTCTCCTTCAAACAGGGACAACGTTTCAAAGTGAAAAGCAACTTTACATCTGTTTCAGAGAACCTGATATACCTTTAGTAGCCACCAAATGGTTCTTTAACAACAGCTAGACTGACTGAGCTCATTACTGGATTTACCTATTGGTTTGGCTTGCTGAAGATAAGTGCCTCAAAATGTAAGGAACCTCTGGTTAGGGTGTTTATATAATTCTAGTCATGAAGGTGAGAAATTGAGACGGTCTTTCCAAGTGAAAAATGTCTAGGGCCTCACTTTATCTGAATCCGACTTTGAGCTATAGGAATTTATTTTTGTGGTTAAGAAGCTGGCGTTGCACTCATGTGGTTTCAGGTTCAGTCCCACAGCACAGTATTTGGGGCAAGTGTCTTCTTCTATAGCCTCGAACCAATTAATGCCTTGTGAGTGAATTCTGGTCGACGGAAACCGTGTGGAAGCCTGTCGTAAAAAACATGCATACATACATACATACATACATACATACATACATACATACATACGTACATACGTACATACATACATACATACATACATATGTAGCGGGCGCTTGGTGAAATTATTTCTCTCTCTCTCTCTCTCTCTCTCTCTCTCTCTCTCTCTGTTATATATAACATAAATACGGACGTAGCAGATAACAACTAAGCTTCGGTCGCTTGGACCCTGTTGTGTCCACTACTCTGATTGGTTGGTATTGGCGCAATTTGTCTCTTGCTGTATTACGTGGCAATATGCAACCCAACTAATCGCAACCTTCTGATAAGGTCCCGTGACACACTCTTCTAAATCTCCGTTTGGAGCCTCCTAGTTCCTATAAAAAGCTAGATCAACAAACTGTATTTCGTCTTTGGTTCTAGACCTTCTAAGGTCTAACCACTGACCACAGAGCACTCAACCAGTTCCAGCGACTACACTCGCAACAACACAGAGAAACATCAACACTTCGTCTAGCGGCATTCAGGATCTCCATCACCGTCGCCTTCATCTTATCGACGCCAACAACATCTCTACGTACACAGCAACATTCGCTCAGGTTTAACTCCTCGCTGCTTGTGAATTAATTCACTGTGGTTAACAGGAACCTCAACCTGCGAGATCTTCCTGTATAAAGTAACCGGCACAGCATAGTAGCCACAACCGCTTACACGACACGTGATTCAACCGGCTCTGCATTGTTGCCACAACTTCTTGTTACAGAACTTCAACTATTGTGTACTTTACTACGAACTGGTATTTATCTTCATTGTGTCTGAACTTCTAGCCTCCTGTTATAGACTATTTCTATGCTCTGTATTTTATCTCATGCATACACCCTTATTTGTACACACCTACACATTATGTATGCATGACGGCCTGTCTATTGTTATTATTATTATATATGTACTTATGTCGCACACACAGACACACACTCTGCTAACACGTAAATAAAACCTTTCTCTTAACATTCTACGGTTCTATCGTTTTTATTTCCTTCTGGTACTCATACTCATTTATCCATTTTTACTTTTATTGTAAGCGACCGTGTGATGTATTAAAGAAGTCATTTATTCGTCACCTCTCCTTTCGCACGGTCGTTCTACACATACATACATACATACATACATACATACATACATACATACATACATGCATACATGCTTACATACATGTGTGCGTGCGTGAGTGAGTGTGTGTGTGTGTGTGTGTGTGTGCATACGCGCGCACGTGTGTGATTCTTTGTCACCCCACACCGCTTGTTGGTTTGTTTACATCTCTATAACTTACAGCATGATCGCGTCAAATGGCTGAAACAAATAAAAGATAAAAGATAACAGATATAAATTAGTCTTTTATAAGGCGGATAAACTATGCAAATGAGAGGGGTTATCTGGTTCAAATATCCTGAGTGGTATTTTATCTGACATGAGGGTTATTAAGTGCGCGGCAACTTAGCTGAGTTGCTAAAGCACCGAGATAATTCCATTCGGAGTATTCGTTAAACCTCCCTGCAATTTAAGTTCAAATTCTAATGAGGTCGACTTTGTATTTTAACTTTTCAGGATCGATAAATAAAGTATTTGCTTTGTACAGAAGTTGATCAGACTCTTTCTCTTCCACTTTCTTTCAGTTTGACCTTCTTTTTGGAAGAAATCAGCTGAGGTCAAACCTGAAGCGGAATGAGTTCCACCCAGTAATGTATCTGGGAGGTGTGGGTGAAGGAAGCGGACCGTTCTGGGCAACATTTTTATTGGGACGGCATTTTGGTATCTGATGTAAGCTTGGGGGACGGGGGGTCGTGGTACATGCAAAGTATTAGCAGACGCTCAGAAAAGGGAAGAAAGGTAGTTTTATGTTTCGAGCAAAGCACTTCGTCAGAAACAGGAGACGTAGGAGAGTCCAAGAGAAAAGGAAGATGGAGGGAAAAAATTGCCAACGATCCACACATTGGGATTCTTCACACAGTTGCAGCTACGAAATTTACTCACAAGACCTTGGGTCAAGGTGTTACGCTGTGGAACTGATCCCGAAACCACATGATTAGAAAGCGAGGTTCTTAACCTCACAGAAGTATATAAGGCAACAAACTAGTAGAATTGACCGAGCGTCAGAAAAATGTCTGAAAGTGAAGTGCCGGCCTTTGCTGCGGCTCCTTACATTCTGAGTTCAAACCCTGCAGAGGTTAATTTTGCTTTTCCTTCCTTCAGAATAGATAAAATAAAGCATCAGTCAAGTACGGGAGATTAAGGTTATCGATTTGTGCCACGCCTTCAAAATTGCTAACCTAATTCTTAAATCGGAAAGAATTATTTTCCAAGCATATAACTGTTGTAAGATCTTTAATCTGATACACCGTAAATCCTCGAGTATAATGCGCGTTTTTTTCACAAAATTTAAAGGTCAAAATCCTTACTGCGTATTATTTACGAGGTTAAAAATGAAAATGATTTTTTAAGCAATGTCCGAGTCTCTATTTGCTGTCCGGCAATGTTTATTTAGACGCATTTTATGATGTCGGCCGCGAAAATACCTTAAACTAAGCCTGAAAGCAATGAAGTCATAAAAGAATTATCTATAACTCACAGTAAGCAACATTTATTAAACGTTATTACTGTTATTTCTTTATTTTCTGCAAACAAAATGCACAAAAAAGCTACACGTTTGCATTATGTTATATATACAATAATAATAATAATAATAAAGGACGTTATCGCATACATTTTTACAAACCAAGGACATTATATAGACCTCCTTGACTCAAGTTAGAGAAGGGGTGCGTATTATACACAAGGTTTAGATTTTTCAGAGTTACAGCCCCCTAAAATCCCCTGCTCAAGGGCGGATTATACTCGAAAATTTACGGTATAAAAAACTTCATTTAGAACTTGTTTGAAAATGTTTCCTATTAAGGGAGGCGACTCCTACAATAAGGGAAATAACTATGTCATTATTCTGTTGTGTCTGGAGATAGTTTCTTTTTGTGCCTTATAATTTAACACACCTACCGGTAAAATTTCCACTTATTTTTATCTTCCTTAAAATTTTCGTTGCATCTTGCAACATTTTCAATGGTCTTCAACACACGAACTCACATAAAGAATCTTGCAAGCCAAATCCAAAAACGAATTATATCATTCTTGTTATATTTCGGGACTCATTTTTTTCCCTTATAGCCAAATAAACACATGCACTATACCGTATATTCGTCCTTCATTCGTTTATTGTTGTTCTTATTTCATTTTACTTCCAATTTCACATCTTCAGTGACTCTTCCATCCCACGTGTATCCCCCTGTTCTGTTTAGTCCTGTTCTGACTATGTTATTACTTTTACTTTTCATTTTTATCTTTTACTTGCTTCAATCAAAAGACTGCGGCCATATTGTGGTACAGCCTTACAGAATTTTAGTCGAACGAATCGCCCCCAGTAATTATTTTTCTTAAGCCTCTGGGGGATTTCTTTCTGCTGAACCGCTAAATTACGGCGACGTAAACACATCAACACCGGTTCTCAAGCAGTGTTGTGGGTACAAACACACACACACGCACAGACACAGACACACACACACACACACGCACAGACACACACACACATACACGTATCACGTGATCGACCAGACTATTGGAGGTTGTTATACATCGCTGGTCACAATGTGCTTTGCATCGTTTTAGCTTTCGAATGTTGCCACCCCGCTGGCTAAGCGAGCAGGCCAACATTCCCCACTGATCGCAGGATTATCCATATACGGCTGAGTGGACTGGAACATAACGCGCAGCTGGTCTGGGAATCGAAACCTCGATCTCACGATCGTGAGTGTCACACGCCTTACCACTAGGTCATACGTCTTCACACACACTCACTCACACTCACACACACACGCACACACACACACATACACACACAAATGTACACACACACACACACACACATACACACACACACACACACACACACACACACACACACACACACACACACACACACCACACACACACATATATATATATATATATTATGACTGAACGCCACGCATCCATTTCTAAGGAAGTTTATCTTAATAATTTTGATGCGACTCTCTGTACTGTTTTCTCTCCCCACTTCGTTTCCTCTCTCTTCCTGTCTCTAATTCTCTTTATCTCCCCTTCTCCCCCTTTCGTTTTTTTCTCTCTCATCCTTTCTCAGATTCTTTTCCTCTCCCTTTACCGTTCTCTATCTGTCCTCTCTCTTTCCCACTCTTCCTCCTTTACTCTCTCGTTGCTCACACGTGACCATCGGCCATCTTTCTTTTCCTAACATGAGATCCTTTCTTTCCTTTTGATCTGCCACACAGATCACACGCAATCTTGTCTGTCTCCTCTCCTATCTTTTCTCCTGTTAAAGCTTGTTCATCCACCGTTCGCCACCGCACCTCGTTTTGGCTTAGCAGCCATTACTGTTTGTTTTCCCTGTCCTGTTTTTGTTACCAACTTTGACCCTCCGCTAATCCTAAATCTTATTTTGCTTTGCGGGAGCAACTGTTTCTCGAAAACACATCTTGTCGTAATTGCTCGAAATGTAGAGTAGATAAAACAGTCGACAACTGATGAACGATCGTTCTTTATGTTACTTTTCTTATTTTCCATGTGTTTCTTTAGTTGATCGCCAAAAAAAGTTCGTATTCCATGTTTCCGTATTTCGTATTTCATGTTGTTTACGTTTTATGACGTCCTGTACCCATATATGCATATGTATATACATATATGTATATATATGTATATATGTATATATATGTATATATGTACATATATGTATATATGTATATATGCATGCATATATATATATGTAGATAGATAGATAGATAGATAGATAGATAGATAGATAGATAGATAGATAGATAGATAGATAGATAGAGAGAGAGACAGACAGACAGAGAGAGACAGACAGACAGACAGAGAGAGAGAGACAGAAAGAGAGGGTGAGAAGGAGAGAGAGGGTGAGAGAAAGGTAAAAAGGAAAAGGGGAAACAGCACAGAAGTGTCTTTAAGGATTCTTTTTACCTTATTTTCCCCTTTAATTGTTTAATTGGACAGGATAAGTAGTTCTATATTTGTTACATTAAATAATTTTTATAAAATATTACCGGTTTTGATGTGTATGTTCATTTTATCAAACATTAAAAGTGCGTGTGGTGGTGGTGGGGGGGGTGATCATTTCAAATCACACTGTAGTCGATTTGACGTTCCTACTATGGTCGAGTGACTTTGATGGAATTTGTTCCCCCCTTTCCTTAATGAAAGATAATTTCTGCTTATTTATTCCTGATTTGACTTCTGTGTTCGCGTTCATTTTCAAAAATAAAGTTATTTTCTTACCTGTGCTTATAACATTTATTAATTTTAAACGAAAATAATATCTCGTCCCAACTTGGTTCCACATTCATGACTGCAATGTTCAGAACTGTTTAATTCAGTTGCCTCTCCTATTTTGTTACGAGTTATCTCCCTTATAGTTTTAAATCTGAACTCCTTTATTTAAAATTAAGTCGAAACATTTAAAAAACTTTAGTGTCAATCAGAGTCTTTGTGGTAGACTTGCTGTCCTCGACACTGCGATCTGTGGTTCTCTGGAATCAGTGATAGAAGCAGCAGTAGCCATGATTTTCACTTTGATTTTGCAGTCTCTGCTGCTGTATGAAATTAACTTATTTTAAAATTGATACATTTCCTCTTATGAAACTAGTAGGCTCTCAGGCGACATTTACCAACACACATCGCAACTGAGATTTCTGTTCTGCACCACCAACTGATTTCTTCTCCACCCTCTTAATAGAACAGAGCTCCAGGATAGTCCAGTACTGATCGTGGTTTTTAAGGATAGCCAGGTCTATGCGTGCCCTTTAACCCACTTTGCCACATGTTGCTTCCCCTTACCCTCGCGCTTTCCATTTTCCGTTTCTGTTGCACAAAGATGACAATAAGCCAATGATCGACATTCGTTACTTAATATCTTTGACCAAGATCCTCGTAATTCTGAGAGTCTTGTTCTACAGTACCAGTTTATAGCTTGCAGTGTGACGTACTATCATTGACTTTCTGTTCGTTTCCGTCTTAAAGAATAGGCGCATTCAATAAGCTGTGCTTCGGTTGAGGAAATTTACGTTCTTTCACACTTCAGCTAGAACTTTCTCCAATAGTTTTGATGGCGTTGGAAAACGTCCCCGTTCTTTGAAAAACAGCGATATACCACCTCTTTCATGGATTAATTCTTCGGGTAAAGAGGTACTCACTTTTGTAACATATCTTTTCCATGCATTTTCTTTTATCTTGGGTTGAGTGGATCAAGTATTTATTTAAGGCTTGCAGCAACAGCTGTTGTTGATGTTGTTGTTGTTGTTGTTGTTGTTGTTGTTGTTGTTGTTGTGGTGGTGGTGGTGATGGTGGTGGCGGTGGTGTTGCTGCTGCTGCTGCTGGTGATTTGTTTTGATTTAAATTTGCATTTTCGCCATATTTTCATTTATTCTTGTCAAATTCTATATGTTTATATTGGTACTTGTCTGCTTGTTTAATTGTCATTCTGTTTTCTGTTTATCTTTTTTTTTTATTAATGCGTTTTATGTTTTCAAAGCTTTGGCAACGGATGGTCGTATTCACTGCAGCTAATTTCGAGGCTATCGTTCCTCCTACAATCCCAGAGGTAGCCATATTGAATTACAAATAAACAAACCAAAATATGTTTCCAAAATATGCGTACATATGATAAAAATTATTAGAGAAATAAAGAAACGAAATATATATTTTCTTAGAGTACGAGAAAGGAGTGGGCGTTTAAATACTCTGACATGTTTATGTTTTATTATTAAGTAGTTCTAGAAAATATATTCTAAGTAGCTCTCAGTGAAAAAGTCACAAGTCACAGTAAATACCACAACTACGACGACGACAACCATCACCAGTACTACTATTACCAAGAATTCCCACAACAACCACAATAATGAACATAATAATAATAATAATAATAATAATAAAATAATAATAATAATAATAATAATAATATAATAATTGAAACTAAATCATGAGAAAATTTTTTTTCTTTTTCACAATATCTGATATCAACAACTTTGTATATAGCTTGTATTTCAAGAAGGCTGTGTACAATGGTGTGGTTGTATGCGGGCTTAATCACAGTTCTTGTAGCAGATGGAAGTACAAAGATTATGGAATATTAAGAAAATAATAACTCTTATTTACAAAAGCAAGATTAATAAAAAAAAACAGCAGCAACAGTAGCAGCAGCAACAACAACATTGAAAACGACAACGATAACAATGATGACGAGAATAATAATAATGAATAATAATAATAATAATAAATAATAATAATAATAATAATAATAATAATAATAATAATAATAATAGCAATTGGTATAAAATTGCATCAATGATTTGAACTTGAATAAGTGGTTTCACATGAATGGGAATAAATTAAAAATAAAATTAGCGGGCAGAAATGGAATAGTCCAGATGGATAATAAAAAATTAAATTAAAGAAAAGACTATTGTCTATAAAGTATACAATGTAGAGAAAAAAGAGGATTTGAACACAGGGAGGAAATCTACCCACGTGTGTTGTGAGTTGTTTTGTGTGTGAGAATTGGAAAAAAAAAACTAAAAAAATTGTCAAAAAATTGAATCGCGCGAGGCGTTTGCCGCTGCGTGTTTGAACCTTTTATAGAAGGTGTGTCGACCCTCAAGTCATGGAGACTTACGCGGGGGTCGCCACAACAAAAAGTGACGAGTCTCTTAGAATAAAAGAAGTGTTCTTTAGAAAAGAACAATTGAAGGAATACGAGAAGTTCGTCAAAAGGGAGGGTGACAACGTGAAGCTGGTCCCGCCTGTGGAAACAATAGAAGAGAAAAATAACAAGACGATAATGTATAGAACGCAAGATAGAAACACGAGAAAACTGGTGAGAGTGACGATTGAAGAAATAGAGAAATGTCTGGGGGACATCATGAAAAAAGCGACTTTTGTAGACAGAGGAAAGAAATATGGTACGGTGGAGGTGAGATGCGCAACAAAGAAGTGGCGGCCTCATTGGCTTCCACTGTCCTGAAGCGGAAAAATTCACCATGGGGCCGACGTATAAAGGAAGAACGAGGGGTACGGGTAAGAGTCCCAAAGGTGCCCCCAAATATTAAAACAGAAATGCTGGTAACAGCCATTATGGGGGCAGCAAAGAGGAAGTAGAAATAGGGTCAATTAAGGAGACGAACGTTGTAAATTGGAAGGGATTCGGAGTAGAGTTGTGGCTGATGGCCACAATGGAAGACATCGAAAGATTTCCCTTCCAAATAGAAATAGAAAACGAGAAAACAATTAGTGTAAATGTGGAAGGCAGAAAACCGAATTGCTACCTGTGCGGTTCAAGAGGGCACATAAAAAAGGAATGTCCGCTGTATGAATTCACAGCGGAGCAAAAAGAGACACAAAGTGGAGAGAAGGAAAACGAACACGAAGGAAAGAACAGCGAAAACAAGGAAAAGGAAATAACGAGAAACAACAAGAGAAGGGAAGTAACAGCGCACTGAAGGAAAATGAAAACAAAGGAAGAGATAGTAGAAAAGGAGCAAAATTCACAGGGTGCAGAAGTAGTGGAGAAGGAGCCAAGGCAGAAGCAAGAGAAAGAAAAGGAAAGTACATTAAAGGAAGAGAAAAAGCAGGAAAAGAACAAGAGAAGGAACAGAACCAAGAGAAAGGAAAAGATGTATGCAAAAAGGAAAGAAACAACAGGAAGGAACTTAAGGCACAGGTGGAGAGAGACGGCAGACAAAGAGCCAAAAAGACAAAGAGAAAAGAAAAAGAAAGAAGAGAAAGCAAAAAGAGAGAAAGAGAGAAACCGAGGGAGGAGAAAAAAAAGAGGAAGTAAGTCCTAAGAGAAAAAACTAGAGAAAACGTAGGTACGAATAGAAAATTCAAATACTATGGAACGTTGATCCATCACAGGCACTGTGAGGAGATGGAAGATTTAATAAACGAACAAACGGATATACGTGGGTCAGGATGGGCACCGAATGGAAAGAAACAGGTGCACTCGTCCACGAGAACGACGTCGAGGCGTTCATCGAGGCAGCTGGCAAGAACGTGTCAAAACATATGAAATGCCGACTTACAAGGTGGCCTCGAACGATGGAAGTTACTCAGAGATTGGTAGACATAATGGAGTATATATAAAAGAAAAAGGTATTGTGAAAACTTTAATTTGGAAATGATAAAAAGAACTTTAAATTCTGAAAAAAAAAAGAAATGTTGAACTTTGTAAAACTTGAAATGTATGTTGAAAATGTATAAAATGTTTTATTTGGAAAATATTGTTGACGAATAAAACAAATGACGAAATGTAACCGCTCGATTTCGGGGATCGAGTGGGCATTACACCACATTGTACAAACTTCAATTCATTATTAATTTTCCCGATTGTATTGTCCCATCTATGTAGCCCCTAGTGGGTAATAATAAAACAACAGGGAGGAGGAAAGCACCTTAGAAAAGTGTCTTGGTGCGACTATGAAAGGTATCTAATCAGAGGCGGTAAATTCGCCACAATAGAAGCAAGGTTCGAGTCAACCGAACGTGCAAGGGAGTACTCGACTCGAACTTGCAAAGTGGAAATATTTTATTTTTACCTTTATATCTGGGACGTAGGACGTTCCGGAAAAAAATTTTAAATGCCCCCGAAGTAGAGGTAGGCTGGATTGTAGCCACACCTCTATACAAGAGGGAGGACAAGATACAATTGATCGAAATTACAAGAGACGGGCTAACAATTCCAGTCTGTTATATATTTTGAGTATTGTTATCACTAGCGATATCAAGATATAACTTTGTATTTTGTATTTTATGTGTAGATGTATATATATAGATGTACATGTAATATGTACACATATATATACACATATATACATGCACTAGCACTATGATCCGGCAACGACGGGTCTTTAATGCCAGTATCATATAAATGTCGGATTAGGAGTGGTCTGGAATTAAACAGCATCATCAGCAACAACTACAAAGTCATTAGCAACAATAATACAAACAACAGAAACAGCAACAACAGCAGTGGGTGCGCAATGTCCCAATGGTTAGTGCAGCGGACTCGCGGTCGGAGGATCACGGTTTCGATTCCCAGGACCGGGCGTTGTGTGTGTTTATTGAGCGAAAACACCTAAAGCTCCACGAAGCTCCGGCAGGGGATGGTGGCGACCCCTGTTGTACTCTTTCGCCCCAACTTTCTCTCACTCTTTCTTCCTGTTTCTTGTCTCTGACTTCCTACGCAACCGCTGAGCCTGGATGCGCATTCATCCATCCGTCGATGCTCTCGGTGTCGGGGGGGGGGGGGGTTGACCTGCTTTCTTTTCTGCGGGTTCTTACGAATAGCAAAGGACCACGTTTCGGACTTCTCCCACTCTGGGACGAATACCGCTACCCTCAACAGCAACAGCAACAGCAACAACAACAACAACAATAAAAACAACAACGACTACAAAAATTATTGCAGCTGCAACAATAAAAGTAGTAACAACAACAACAACAACAACTCTATACTTCTTGATTATTTTCAAAGATACTTAATTTATCTGGGAAAATACGAACTTAGATAATTGCTTTTCTGTTTCATTAAGTATCACACTCCTAATTTAATTTCCTGTAAAAACAACTAAAGCAAAACAAAAAGCACAAAAATATGAATAAAACAGGAAACACCCTTAAAAATTATATCATTTCTACCCTCTTAAATCTATCTCCGTGTTCCCTAACCCTTACCTAAAAACATCAACATGGGTCCTTGTTTTTTTTGTTTTGTTTTTTTTTTTGTAAAGGACCATCTCATCTCCCCACCCACGAAGCTTAACATTCTTGCCATTTGTAGATAGGACTTTGGAACAGAAGCATCCCAAGAATGTCTGGAACAAGAGAAGTTTCTAGACTGTAGATTCTCTAGTTACACAGCTAGTAGAGATAGATGGATGGATTAATAAGTTACAAGTGGTTATGGATGGTGATGGTAGTGGTGGTGGTGAGTGGGTGGGGACGAGGTGATTGTGGTGGTGAGTGGAAGTATTAATAGAGGTAGTGGTTTTGACTTGAGAAACCAGTGGTAAATCGCACCCACCCATCACACACATAAGCACACACACAGAAAGAGAGGGAGAGAGAGATGTGTATATTGTATATATATATATGTGTGTGAGTGTGTGTGTGGATTTATGTATGTTTACATATACATACATACATACATACATACATACATACATACATACACACATACATACATACATACATACATATGTGTGCGTGTGTACAAGAGAAGGTAAAATAATTCTTTTTGGGAATATATATCTCGAAGCACACCCAAAAAGCTATAAATGGCAGCATATAAATATTGGGCTGAAAATTCCATTTAGACAGAATAAACTGAAGGCTGCTCGTGGCGTAGCCAACTGGGACTGGTACATCTTCAAATTTTTCTTTTAATTTCAACTGTTAATCATCTATTATATAAAATCCGTTCGGTCTGTCTGTGTGTGTGTCTTCTAGGATCTCGGGCATCCTCCATCCGATTGCGCTCAAATTTGATATGTAGGTATAAGTCTTGAAAAATTTACAAAAATCAATTCCAGGTGAGAATGCGATCGATAAAGCCGTGGGAACGTGCATTTGTACGCGCAAGTACATCGGCTATTGCAGTCGATACTACGCGTACGCGAGAAAAATGCACGGTGTCTCAAATTTAGGTTAAATCAGTGTTTCTCAGAGGGGAGGCCTATGGGACGGTCGGGCAAGTTGTTTTGAGAAAATTTGGTTTAAATATTTGACAACTCAGCACCTTCCGTTAGACCGGGGGCGTTTTGCACGTACAGCATTAAAAAAATAGAATAAATGCGCCCTTTTAAAGCCTAGCCAGGCTAATGGGCCCGGTTTCTATGGCGTATGTGTTCCCCAGCTGGACGGGACGCCAGTCCATCGCAGCGTTACTCATTTTTGCCAGCTGAGTGGACTGGAGCAACGTGAAATGAAGTGTTTTGCTCAAGAACACAACGCGTCGCCCGGTCCAGGAATCGAAACCACAATCTTACGATCATGGTGCTGACGCCCTAACCACTAAGCCACGCGACTCCACGTTACTAGAGAATGTGCAGTTGTATATGCAACTTGCAATATTCTGCTATGCACATTCGTTCAGGATCTTGTGGGCCGAAGCGATCAGAATTAATTTATGCGTAGCTACCTTATTTCTTTATTTTTACTAGGGTTTTAGATACAAAACGAAAGTGAAGGGGAGATGTTGAAACTTTATATGGCTATAAAATTTACTTTGTATCTAACCTCATGTTAACCTTAGTTCCAGGATGAAATAGTTTCGTTTTCAGCTTTTAAAACATATGTGTTATTTGTATACGCATATATACATACATTCATACACACACATGTATGTATGTATGTATGTATGTATGTATGTATGTATGTATGTATGTATGTATGTATACACACAGTATTTATATACACACACACACATAACTGGCCCTCCCTCGGTTACGACGAAGAGTTTTCTATTGAACCGAGAACAGTATGCTTGTGAGTTTAACTAGCAAGTGGCTGAGTACCCCACAGGAGCTCAGCGAGACACAATGTGACAAGGATGGACTTTTTAATTACAGATACAAGTGATTTTGACACTTGCATGATCTAGATCATGGTGAAATATACTGTGAAATATACTAGATCATGGTGAAATATCAAAGACAGGACGCACCACCGGGAATCGAACTCGCGACCTTATGATCCTGAGCTGAATACCCTAACCACTAAGCTACGCGCCTTCATACACACACACACACACACACACACACACACACACACAACGATATTATGTATTTTGTATTACATGTATATGCGTGTACCTGTGTGTATGCATATTCATGAATATGAATATATATATCACCGTGATCACCGTGACCGACCAGGCCATCAGATGTTGTTACACATCGCTGGTCACAATGCGCTTCGCATTGTTTTAGCAGGCCAACAGAAGAAAGAGTGAGAGAAAGTTGTGGCGAAAGAGTACAGCAGGGATCGCCACCACTCCCTGCCGGAGCCTCGTGGAGCTTTAGGTGTTTTCGCTCAATAAACACTCACAACGCCCAGTCTGGGAATCGAAACCGCGATCCTACGACCGCAAGTCCGCTGCCCTAACCACTAGGCCATTGCGCCTCCACACACACACACACACACACACACATATATATATATGTGTGTGTGTGTGTGTATGTATATCTATCAATATATAAATATGATGCTCACACACACGCACACACATGCGTGCATACACAGAGACACACATAGTGAAATCGTGGGAAGAAATTGTTGATGTCAATCTTTTAGATTGTTCATTAACCTTTATTTCCTGTATGAAGCCCTGTAAAAACTAATTTCGTCACACTTTGAAATTTCGTGTCACCTTCTTTATTAGGGCATTCTTTTTTCTTAAAATTTGTCTCCTAGCGTTCTTTGTTTTTGTTTTGTTTTTTGCCTTTGATGGTCTCTCATGTAGGTTAGCCTTCTTGCTTTTCCTTCATTTAAAACCACGAGATAATTGGGTTGTATTGCTGTTAGGATGGGGCGTTGTCCAGTGTAGCTTGACTCCTCCATCCGAGGCAGCTCTTGAGTTTGCCGACCCCACCCATATACAGGCTTATATAGCCGGCCCAAAAGTGTCACTCTCACGACAGTCCCGCCCGAGGTGATCCACCACATCACCCTCCCCACCACCTAGTTACGTTACTGGGCTCATCATCGTTCGCTTCTGAGACTGAGAGTAAAGTCTGTCGCCGAGGAAGCACTATCATGTTGAAACACGTGTCTAGCAGCCCCAGCGTGTTTTCCAACCATTCTTGGAACTGCAATTGATGGTGTAGCTGGTGACGTCTGAACTGTAACCGATGGTGCTGTGGAGACTGGCCCCTATTGCTCTCTGCTGCATTACCTTCTCCACTTCCTAGCTTTCCAGTATACAAGTCGACGTAGAATATGATGTAAACTTATGTAAACGTTCAAAAACCGTCACTATCTTTCCAAATCCTGTCGCATTTCACATAAAATGTGTAGTGACGCCTGGTTCCAGACGCCATTTTGGGATTTTCATCCACGCATGCGCAAGGATTAGTCT
>NC_043001.1:86910811-86935811 GCF_006345805.1 Octopus sinensis | reverse complement strand
ATAGTGCAGAGTCCTGTTGCCAGACATAGGATCTTCCAGCAGGAACTTGATGTAGGTCTCCATGTTAAGTCTGAGGCTGTATGGAAAGATGAATTGAGGATAACGTCGCCATCACTAGTGATCACTCCAAACACCATGACATTGACTAGATGTTTGATTTTTATCACTCTTGGTACATGTCCTCAGATTGACACCCAAACACGCTGAAATGTTCGTATTGGAGCTTCCGGCGCGAATGGCAAGCATCCCTGTATGCCGATTCCAAATTTCTGGCAGAATGAATTGCATCATGGTGCTGTTTTTCTTACAGACGGTGTCCAACCGAACCGACAATACTGTATAGTGGACAAAATCAAAAGCAAACAATACGCATGCGCCGACAATTTACCCATCGCACCCTGTATATATACGTGTATGTATATATATATATATATATAATATATATATATATATATATCTATATATATATATATATATATATATATAATCAAGATATAATGAAAGCAATATTAAATGAAATAGTTTACTAGTTTACGAAAATAAGAGAGAGAGAGAGGTGGGGGGATAAGGAATTTATAATAAATATAGGAGCAACCCTGTACAAAACTGCATTCATCAATTCATCAAAGGTATATTGTTCACAGTTGTCGTTCTTGAGCGAAGAGAGGGTATGGAGAACTGGTAGTTCCACACTCAACCAATCCTTGATACAGAACAAGAAATTGGCAAAGTTGTTAGAGCGTCGGACATTCGGTGTTTCTGCTGGTTCTCCGCTGTCTGGGTTCAAACCTGCCGAGGTCATCGTTACCTTTCATCCTTCCGAACTTTGTATTGGAGGCGAACCTCTGTCTTTCTGTCTGTCTGTCTGTCTGTCTGCTTGTCTCTCTCTCTCTCTCTCTCTCTCTTCTCTCTCTCTCTTTCTCTCTCTCTCTCTCTCTCTCTCTCTCTCTCTCAGAGATCAATTATCGTCTGTCTGTCTGTCTGTCTGCTTCTCTCTCTCTCTCTCTCTCTCTCTCTCTCTCTCTCTCTCTCTCTCAGAGATCAATTATCGTCTAATCTGAAGGGGAATGGGCGCAGCTAGATTTAAATGCTTATGACGTGCCGTGTATCATGACGGCGCCTTTACTGTTCGGTCAGGTTATAGTTGCGTTATGTAACATGCTGAATAATTAATTAATAAGAGAAAGAGTTATCTTCAACAGTGTTTATTAATAACACAGCATAATATACATAATGTACAATTTGTTAAATGCTGGTTATGTGTATGAATCATGAAACGATGAAATGTCAAAAGATAAGAACTGAATATTATATAAATTTGAACGTAGTTGACGTTTACAACAGGAATAATGTCTTAGAGGAAAAGTTGAAGGATGAGAATTATCTGATTAAATGTGGATACACAGCCATTGGCCGCAATCAGGGCAATCTTTCAAGACAGTTGAATTCCAGTATTTTTGAAAGCGTACCAAGATGTTCTAGAATGTTCAAAGACACAGGCATGGCTGAGTGATTTGGTTAAGAAACTCGCTTTGCGGCTATGTTATTTGGGGTTCAGTCCCACTACACGGTGCTTTGGGGGCAAGTGTCTTCTATTATCGCCTCGGACCGATTAATGCCTTGTTAGTGAATTTGATAGACGGTAACTGTGGGGACGTCGGTTGTATATATGTATGTATGTATGTATGTATGTATGTATGTATGTATGTATGTATATGTATGTATGTATGTATGTATGTATGTATGTATGTTTTGCATGTAAGTATGTTTGCATATATGTATGTATGTATGAATTTATGTATGTATGTTTTCATGTATGTTTGCATATATGTATGTGTGTATGTATATACTACGTACGTACGTATGTATGTACTACGTACGTATGTATGTATGTATGTATGTATGTATGTATGTATGCATGCATGCATGTTTGCATATATGTATGTATGTTTGTGTTTGTCCTCCTTCCGATCGACAACCGATGTTTGCTTTCATTTCTGTAACTTAGCGGTTCGACAAAAGGTGACGGTAGAATAAGCACCAAACTTTTAAAAAACAACTAGTATAGTATTATTTTACATCAGCGGCAATTGTCTCTGGTCAATATCACCCGATATAAAGGCGGCGAGCTGGCAGAATCGTTAACACGCTGGGCAAAATGCTCAGCGGCATTTCGTCCGTCTTCTTGTTCTGCGCTCGAATTCCGCCGAGGTCGACTTTACCTTTCATTCTTTCGAGGTCGATAAAAATAAGTACCAGGTGAACACTGGGGTTGATGTAATCGACTCGCGCCCACTTTCGAACTTGCTGGCCAAACTTTGAAACCAAAATTACTCAAAATAGTTTAGCTTTCAAACTTAAACATTTCTGATTTGAATTCTAGGAAGGCTATCCGCCGCAAGATTTTGAGGATTGAAGTAAAGAGAGGAGGAAAGATTTCTTGTAATAAGGTGGTGTCATTTCCACGAACAATAAAACTTCTCCGTCATCATTGTGAGCATCAAACGAGGCGACGATCAAACTGTTCTAGGTCGACAGCAGTTGAAAACCCATATATGCACAAAAGGCGAAAGGACTGAGAAAGCAGAGTTTACTTAATTCTGAATGGCTCTTCATCACATCTGATTTATATGAAGCTGTACGGAGCTCCAGTAGAGGGTTGCACAATGTGATATTAGCTGAAAATGGACAGTACACATCACTGTAACCCCTCCCCACAACAGAAAATTGTAGTGTTAACTAGTGAAAAAAGTTATTCCGTCCGTGCGCGCACCATCATTTCCTCTCAATCCTATAAACTGTTTTGGATTTGGGGGATTTAAATAATCAAGCCACTTAAAAGATATTTAAGACAGAGTCAGAACATTACCGCATCATTGGCTGACCCAGATCGTATGTAGCTTGCATATAGATTAAGATACGAGTTAATATTTTACAGAATACAAAGATAGAAGATATATGGTTTCACACACACACACCGCGCGCGCGTGCGTGCGCATACACACACACAAATATGTATGTATGTATGTATGTAGTATGTATGTATGTATGTATGTATGTATGTATGTATGTATATATATATATATATATATATATATATATATATATATATATATATATATATATATATATATATATATATATATATATCGGTCAGTAGCTTATGTATCCGAAAAGGAGCACACCTAAAACATTAGAGTAATAATGTTTAGAAGGCTGTTTATTATGACCGGTTACTTTCTGACCGGCCATAACAAACAAATCTCGGGCAAAGCGAAAACTCACTTGATCCGTGGATCTTCTTAAACTCTAAAACAGAGATATTTAGTAAGTGCCCATATCAGTGGAAATTCATGTTAGAAACATGGAATTTCTCATTTGCTGACTAGGGAAATGCTGCCATCGTCAGACATCTTTGACAGGATATCGTAGACATAACTGGAACCGATTTAAGGGGGATAACCCCACCTCACTCAGGTTTTGCCAGTAGAGTTTTGTTCCGGATGTTTTGCTTAAAAAATTAACTCACCATGACGTTTTCCTCCCTCCAGTTGTAGATAGGTTATGTGCCTCGAGCCATTTAAGTCAGACGTACCGCCTATACAGCTAAGCGCTTTATAGCTGCGAAACCAATGGTCACTCTCTTCTTGGCCATAGCAAACAACCTTCTAAATTTGTATACATGATATTTTTATTTTGGTCGAGTCAATCTCTTGCAAGTCTGGACTCCTGAAGTTTCGCTTGTATGACAAGCAAAACTCCAGAGTTCTAGAGCAGCGATACACTCTGATTTGACCAAAATTAAAATATTATTAATCTCATAGTATTAATTACTCTTTCTGCTAACATTAGACCTTAAAGCACTAAAACGTAACACGCACTCACGCACGCACACACTCACACACACACACACACACCACACACACACACACACACACACACACACACACACACACACACACACATTTACAAGATTATTTTTTAACTCCTGACTACTATTGTGAGGAGGTAAATATATAGGTCCCACCGTGATGAGTCACTTGTGGCGATGTACTGTATTTCTAGAAAACACGCTTACGTTAATGGACTGTCTTGGTATGTATGTATGCATATATGTATGTATGTATGTATGCATATATGTATATATGTATGTATGTATGTATGTATGTATGTATGTATGTATGTATGTATTTATGTATGTACGTATGTATGCATACATGTATGTAAGTATGTATGTATGCATGCACTCATGCATGCATGTATGTATGCATTATGTGTGATGTATGTATACATATATATGTATAATTGTGGGGAGGAGGCCTGTCGATTAGATCGACTCCAGTACGCAACTGATACTTAATTTATCGACCTCGAAAGGATGAAAGGCAAAATCGACCTCGGCGGAATTTGAACTCAGAACGTAAAGATAAACGAAATACCTATTTCTTAGCTATCCACAAGGGGCTAAACACAGAGAGGACAAACAAGGACAGACAAACGGATTAAGTCGATTACATCGACCCCAATGCGTAACTAGTACTTAATTTATCGACCCCGAAAGGATGAAAGGCAAAGTCGACCTTGGCGGAATTTGAACTCAGAACGTAACGGCAGACGAAATACCGCTAAGCGTTTTCCCCGGCGTGCTAACGATTCAGCCAGCTCGCCGCCTAGTGCTGGCTATAATTTCGATACAAAACCTGTAGATATAACCCTAACAAGTTACCCTAAAATGTTCAGGTAAACAATAGGACTTATCTAAATTGAACGGAGAATCAAAGTTGAAGCCCGTAAATTTCCAAGTGCGATGTGGAAAGAAGCTTACAGGAAAAATATACATCTAGGAAATCAACCGTTTCGGGCCCATCTGCACAAGCTGCGGTGGTATAATCTGACAGGGAGCCAGCGAGTCAAGAAACTAAAGATAGCTAGAGGGCACATACGAACAAGAAATATGCGTGTCAGTTTTTGAGACGAGAGACGGTAGTCCTAGCAGATTGTACAAGACATTAATATTCCATTTGCAGTTCAGAAGATGGCTTTCGGGAGACGCGATACGGGGTAAAAATAATAATAATAATAATGATGATAATAATAATAATAATAATAATAATAATAATAATAATATAATAATAATAATAATAATAATAATAACAATAATGATGATAATAATAATAATAATAATAATAATAAATAATAATAATAATAATAATATAATTAATAATAATAATAATAATAATAATAATAATAATAATAATAATAATAATAATAATAATAATAATAATAATAATTAATAATAATAATAATAATAATAATAATAATAACTGTTGACAATGCATAGAATGCACCACCCTAAGGCAGATACAGAACGACTCTATCTGCCAAGAAAAGAGGGAGGCCGTGGTCTTTTGCAACTGGCAATAACAATGAAGATTGCTACAATTGGCCTAGACACCTACATGAAAAACTCTGAGGACTGGATGGTAAAACTTGTCTCAAAACATGAAAACAAGAAAGCATCATACTCAGTCACAAAACAGGCAAAGGAATATCTAAGTGAATTCCGAATGCAACCAATTTCGGAATTAGAGATAGACACAAGAAACAAGCACAGAAAAAGCTAGGCGCATGAAAACTCGTGCCAAAACTGCAGCCTTAGATATTCTGAATAATAAATGGCAAGAAAAACCTCTCTATGGCAAATACCCAAAGAGAGCGAATAATGCAGATATTGACAAAGCCCTGATCCATCAATGGCTAATGGCCTCTGGCTTAAAATCTGAAACAGAGGGGTTTATCATAGCAGCTCAAGATCAATGCCTACCAACAAGAAACTACCAGGCCAACATATTAAAGAACGGCAGTAGCCCAACATGTCGTGTATGCCGACAACAAAATGAAACCATTGATCATGTTGTCTCCAAATGCAGTCTTCTAGCGCCTACAGAGTACCTCAACAGGCATGATAGAGCTGCACAATATATTCACTCGGTAATTTGCAAAAACCTGGATTTGCCCCATGAAAAAAACTGGTGGGAACACAATCCACCTCCAGTGCTAGAAAATGACCACATCTCACTCCTCTGGAACTTCACCATTCAAACTGACAGGAAGATAGATGCAAATAGGCCAGACATCATATTGAAAGACTTCAGACAAAGAACATGCCTCCTCATTGATATGACTGTCCCAATCGATATAAACGTATCTGTCAAGACCTACCAAAAACTGAGCAAATATAAAGATCTTGAAATAGAAATCAGCAAAATGTGGAAGCTGAAGACTAAAACAATACCTGTTGTCATAGGTGCCCTCGGAATGGGACTGATTGCTACCTAACTCAGATACCAGGAAACCCCAAAATGGCAGAAATTTAAAAGATAGTGCTCATGGGAACTGCTCATATCCTACGCAAAATACTCTCTATGTAATCCCAAGGTTTAAAACAAACTTTTATTTATTTATTTATTTTTTTAAAATTTTATTTTTATGTATTAGATATTCACTAGTACAACACCCCCAAAAAAAACCCAAAATATATGGCACAGAACTTCCAACCTGTTGTCTCTTGAGGTCTCTGGGTGAGACTTGGAGCCAACTTGTACAGACATAAAGCAAAAGTCAAACATAGAATATAATAATAATAATAATAAAAAATGCTCTGATGCAGTACCAGGCAGTGGCTCTCATGGCTTCTGATCTTAACTGATTGGAAGTGTTATCATGTACATTGTTTTGTCTTGGTAGAAAAGATGGGCTACAGCAAATATTCTGCTCAATACCTCAGATTTGCTTATCAGTTGTTTGACCTTTACCAGTTGAGCATGTGCCTTAGTGGCTGACGATATGTGCATCTCTGATCGTGAGCAGAAGTAGTGGGGGAGCATCATAGCTGTGTGTTGAGAGGGATTCTTCGGAGTTTGGATAATTCACCTCTGGAAACATGGGTGTTTCGTTCAACATCCTTAAACAATCCTTATTCAAGAACCTTTTGAGCGGGATAGGTTACTCGACCAGAAGAAAATTCTAACTGGGCCCCAGCTGCAAGGTCATGTGCTGTTTGTCTTGATATGAGATCACTATATCGCGGCGCACACATGGTTGTGATGCATGTGCCTAGTGTACCCTTATCTGACGGGTGGTCATGATGGGTATACTGGGCTTCGTTTATTTTACACCCAATGTCACTTTGATGGCATGCACTGCTCTCTCACTCAATAATAATAATAATAATAATAATAATAATAATAATAATGATGATGATGATGATGATGATGATGATGATAATGATGATGATGATGATAATAAATAAATAAATAAAGTTTTAGAGTGAGAGACTTAGTTGCTGTGCTGGGCCGTCAAATGCGAAGTTAACAGATGACTTACAACACAATGGCTCCTTATCGTTATTTTAAAATAATTCATTCCACAACAGTTGCTCATGTTAATCTTTTTCGTTACTTTGGTTGTAAATCTTTCACAATATTTGACCCACCCATCCATTCCTTCACTATACAAAACTGAGTAAACATTATAATACACTTAATGCATTTCTTCAGATTTAGTATAAAAAGTCGAAATTCAGTCAACAGAAATTCAGTTTCATTTAGTCTTTGACGGATTAATAAATGGCTGGTGACTATTAAAAGACTAGAAAAAGAAGAAAAAAAGCATCTAATGTAATTAAATCATTCAGATATTAATTCTGTGTTCGGGTCAGAACATTCAAGCGTACTAGGTTATCGTCTGGGTGTAATATTAGTTGCGAAGATATCCGACATTTCGAGTTGTTCATTCGAGTAGTAATAAGTGTAAGTGAGGGGGGGGGTAGGAAGAAAGTAGGGAAAAATTGATAGTAGTGGATAAAGAGAGGGAAATGCAGAAAGAGAAAAAGAAACAAGAGATAGATTAAAGGGGGGAAATAGCAGAGAGAAAGAGAGGGAGAGAGAGAGAGAGAGAGAGAGAGGAGGAGGAGGAGGAGGAGGAGGAATCCAAAAAGATTGAAAGAAAAAGTCATGGAATACCAGTGGAAACACAAAAAGACGGGAAGGAGAAAGGGGAGAGGAGAAGAGGGGGCGTATGTGTGTGTGTGGCGTGTGAGAGGAAAGTAGAGAAACTGTGAGAGAAAAGAAGAGAGGACGAGTTCATGCCATTTTTTAAAGAAATTAATGAGAAAAAAAAAAACAGAAAAAAACTCAACTTAAGTCGATTTATCCTACTTTATGTCGGTCTCCGCGAATATAATTAAAAGCATAAAAATTCATAATAATAATAATTAATTCGTTTATTGACCGCAAGGGCTAACAAAAATCAATTAAAACATAAAGGGACAAAACACAGGACGAAAGTTACAAAGGGTTTTGTCCATTTGAAAAAAGTCCGTGTACAAAAGCAGGATAACAACGAAAAATAAGTAACAATTAAAACTCCTATATAATAAAAGACCTAAATATCAATACTGAAGTGAAAAAATCAAATAAAATACATGCGCAAATATGTACGAACCATATATTGAAACATACACGAATAAAGTTTTTAAAATGTTTTTTCATGTTGCGTCGTTTTTTTCGTGTTAAGTCGCATGAATTGGAACCAATCACTGACGTAAGTTGAGGATGGCTTGTATTTCTAAGGTTCCTTCAATTTCTTTTTATGTTAAAGATGTAATTTAAAGATTTAGCTACTATCTATCAATCGAGTACATCGATGTCCAAAGAAGTTCCAGCTTTCTTAAGACTACATTGTCCAACGTATCCTTGCATTTTCAAGGTAGCTGAAAGCAATTTGAAGATTTAGCCGCTATTTTCTGTAGATCGAGTGTCCATGCAGAGGCTCCCTCAGTATGATATTGTTTAGTGCAGTTGTGTATAATATAGTACAGAGGTATCATGTTGTAGTGCGGCATAGTGGTGTGTAATCTCTCTATCAATATGCGTTAAGTCTCTGGATATGTTCCCAGAAACGAATCCAAAAGGTGCATAACGCGCATTAAGGAAGAAAGAGAGGAGGACGAAGAGAGAGAGAGACCAAGTAAAAAATTGTGACAGATACATATATATACGAGCAAAACGCCCTCCGTCCAATGGACGGTGCTGAGTTGTCATACATTTAAACCAAATTTTCTCAAAACAACTTGTCTGACGTCCCATAGGCCTCCCCTTTGAGAAACACTGATTTAACCTAAATTTGAGATACCAGCAAAAGAAGAAATAAAGATAGACTTTTTTTCTATTCCAAAGAAAAACGATTTTATTCACACAAATATGCAACCGAAGAGTTTAAAGTACCAGTAATGATAAGGCTGTTGACTGGGAGAACACAAACATGGTTTAAATAGTAAGCTTGGCAGGAAAGAAACGTGCTTTTAAGCAGTACAAAAACAACAAAAAATGGAAGGTGCAGTTATGTACAGGTTGACGGAAGAAAAGCAGGACAGAAATGGCTTTATCGATCGCATTCTCACCTGGAATCGATTTTTGTAATTTTTCAAGACTTATACACGCCCTGATACCGTCGGTATCTACATATCAAATTTGAGCGCAATCGGATGGAGGATGCCCGAAATCCTAGAAGACACACAGACAGAACGGATTTTATATAATATATATCAAGAGAGAGACATACACATATCTGACACACAGTATAAGTATATATGTGTGTATGTGTGTGTATATATATGTTTGTGTGTGGGATACACACACACACACACACATACAAGCACATATGGGCGTGCTGACATGTGTATACGCGGGCTGATAAGTACTTTACACATTAGTTTCCTCATATATATATGTGTGTGATGTTTTCTTCGATTTACATACTTGCTACTTTCCTTCTCTTTATTCCTAAATAAAAGACGGTTGGCATTGGTTAGAAAACAATGACAACCTCACAATATTACTCATGGTATGTAAGTGCTCGTAAGTCTTTTAGTTCTATCTCTCTTTCATTGATGTGAAAAGGGAAGAGAAATAAGGAAAAGAAAGTGTGTCGCAAAGAGGGAGAAAATGTGTTCGCTGCATCTCCGAACAGAGTCAGAGATTTGTAAAGAGAATCTATGAAAGAAAGAGGGAGAGAAAAATATAGTGTGGGAGAATGAAGAAAAATGCATGAATTTTCTTTCAAACTATTCTCTGGTCTTATAACTCACAAAGAAGAAGGCTAACTGCTTTTGAGGTTTGGCATCAAGCTAAAGATCAATGTATGCTTCTCTCATGATCAGCTTTATATGATTATATCCAGAGTAGGAATTTAAAGACGAATTTTATTATGGCACGCAGTTATGCAACTTAAGTCATTTGAATTCTGCTCACGATTTACTTTCTCCAATCGTATGACTGACATTAGATTAGTGGTGTATAATATTTTGTATTAATGATACAAAGTAATGCTTACTCATTACTTTCACGAATTCCTTTTCCTGTCCAATCTTTGATTGTAGCGCTGAAATTAAGAGTAGGAATAGAACTATCTCAGTGCTGGAAATTACCATGACACTCGTAAGTTTTATTTTGCTGATACTGCATGTAACACTGCTTTTTATTTTGTTAGTTGCACTGGGCCATTGCAAGTTAAGGTACAGTATAGGGCTAAAAATAGACTACAAACCTCTATTCCTTTGATACCTTATTTATTCGTGGTTAGATTAAACGCTTGACATCTCTCATTTTCAGGGTCTTTATATTGTAACATCTTTTATTTTTTACCCGTTTCAGTCATTGGGCTGCGACCATGTTGGGGTACTGCCTTGAAGGCTTTTAGTCGAACAAATCGACCCCAGTATCTTTTTTTTATTTTTAAGTCTGGTACTTATTCTATCGGAATCCGTTTATCGAACCACTAAGTCACAAGGAAACAAACCATCCAACTGGTGTTGGATGGTTTACTTCACTGTGGGGTTTGACAATCACAAACACAAATACACGCTCACTCACATGCACAAGATTCAATCTTTTACAACCTTGGACTCCTGGAGTTTTGCTTTTTATATTCACAGAGCCATCAGGTAAGTTATGATACAAGCGAAACTTCAGAGTTCCAGAGCAGCAATAAGCAATAGTATTGATTACTCTTTCTTCTGACAATGGACTCTAAACCGCTGAAACATATCACACACACACACACAACACACACACACACACACACACACACACACACACCACACACACACACACACACACACACACACGCAACACACAAACACACACACGATACACTTCCGCACAGTTTCCGTCTACCAAATTCATTCATTCTGCGTTAATCGGCTCCGGGCTATAGTAGAATACATTGGTCTATACTTGAAGTATGTATATATACTTGCACTGTGAGACTAAGCTAGAAAGTAACTAGTTGCAAAGCGAGCTTCTTAACCACGCAGTCATGCCTGCGCCGGTGGAAATGTTGAATTAAAAACTTATGGTATATTCAATTAAAAGCCTTATGGCAGTTAAGTCACGTGTCTATCAAACACAAGTACCTCTGTAAAGATATATTGACAGATTACTTATTAGGATAGATTTAGGAATGTTACAGCGAATTGAAAAACTAGGGCTTGTAAATATTCTGAAGGTTTTTACAAACATTTCGAGATATTTTATGCATATTTTCTGATATGTACCTGATTCTTGTTTCGAAAAGCATGAAACTCTTGGTGTATTCCTCCTCCTCCTCCTCCTCCTCAACAACAACAACAACAACAACAACAACAACACTTTCTCGAAGCTGCAATGGCTCGAAGAGATGCACAAAAATACGGAGAAACGTTGAACAGGGCGCCTACAAAATTGTTTGAACTGGAACAGACAAGTTATACAAAACAGGGGTGGGTAGAGGTGAAGACGTTATCCAATATGAATAAATAAATAAATCAATAAATGTGCCCTTGTAAAGCCTAGCCAGGCTCATGGGCCCGGTTTCCCGGTTTCTATGGCGTATGTGTTCCCCAGCTGGACGGGACGCCAATCCATCGCAGCGTTACTCATTTTTGCCAGCCGAGTGAACTGGAGCAACGTGAAATGAAGCGTTTTGCTCAAAAACACAACGCGTCGCCCGGTCCAGGAATCGAAACCACAATCTTACGATCATGGTGGTGACACCCTAACCACTAAACCACGCGCCTCCACGTTTTCCACTATATAAGTTTAAAAAATTATTCCGACAATTATTTACTTGGAATAAATAAAGAGTATGATAAAACACTATAATAATAAAAAAAAAAACGATCTCTTTATTAAAATAAACTTAAATATTAAATATTAAAATAAACACCCTTGCATTGATCAGTACAACTTACGTTTCCGGTCTTGTTCATACCCACTTCCTTCCAGTATTGTTCAAAGCTGCAGGTTTCCGGTTTTGCCGTGTGCCAGTCCACATCTTCTGAGTCCTTGACTTATAATACCAATGTCTATCCGAAATTTGTACTAATATTCTGTCTTTTTATGCTGTTTGAAATGTGATACAATTTCTTTTCCGTCTCGTAATACATCTGTATATTCCTTGTGTTTATTGTGTAAGTGCCTTATAAAAGCTTTTTTTTATCTTACGAGGAATTGTGAATTTCATTTCTTTCGTTGAGGAAGCTGGCTCTTCTTTACAGGATATGGGCTTCTTTCCACTACAATTAGTACTTCCGTCACAGAGAAAGAGTCTCCTTGTCACAGGAGGTGTACTAACTCCTCGTATATTTTGATAGTATAGCAATATCGTTTCCCTCATTGCTATCTTCACTGTTTGAGAAGAGTACTAAGAATAATCTCGTTCGAGATTACAAACATCTTCGGCTAGTTTAACATTGTTGTAAACACTGATCCGATTAGCTGACATGTGGTCTCTACTACGTTCGCACCGCTGGTTGTCACGTGACGCGATTTGCCTCCGCTTATTTTCGCACCATTTGTTCCAAGCAGCCAATCACAGCTTTCCATTTCTGAAGTTCGTTTTGAGCCAGATAAACCTTATATAAAAGAAGTGTTCTCAGACAAATATCCGTCTTTGGTTCTAGTCCTTCTCAGGACTAACCTCTGACCACAGAGCTCGTCTTAGGTTACAGTCCTTTTCAGGGCGGATCTCTGACCACACAAAGCATACCAACTATGTTCCGGTTCGAAAGGCAGGCGATCACCAAGCATAACTATCCACGAAGATTTAGCTTGTATACAAGATGTTACAGATTCCTCTCATACTGTTAGTGTGAAAATATCACCACGAAAAGAACGGTTACAGGATATCTATAACTAGAGAAAAATAACCAAGCAGAATATATAATGAAGACGCAGCAAAAACCAAGCGACAGACACAACTCATCGCCAAACATCGTCTCTATCTACTAAGGTTTAATTTGTACACAAGACAACTACAGATTCAACTATAGCGGTTAGGTGAAAATATCACCACGGGAAAAACGGCTACAGTTAATATATCTGGAAGTATATTCATATCAAGAGAAAGATAAAACACAACAAGTGATTCAATTAATCTCAACTACGAGACGCAACATCTTGATATGGAACTCTTACACTCCGTGTACCTCATAAACGGTAAATCAATGATCTGTCTTGAGTTCTAGTTATTCTAAGAACTAACTTAGACCACCTACTGCTCAACTTAGAGATAGGCGATGGTTTCTGCTACTGCTTGTGCTATACTGATACAAACAACATGAACTGTAAACCGAGTTCCGTGGTTAATCCTATGGTCAGTACCTTTTATGCCTCGCGAACACACAGACACAAAAACTCCCAACATCAGCATGATTGTAAAATATGTAAAATAAATAATGTATATATCTCAAAAAGAAATCTTATTGTCATTCCACTTGTGTTCTATTGCCGCTGTATGTATTTTATGGCTTTGAATAATTCGTTAAGAGTAGAACCGCGTGCGATTGTATTCCCTACACAATGCGACCGCATGTGATTCTATTTTTATAATAGTTTTATATCGTTGTCGGGACCTTTTATTTTTCTTTGAAGAAAACCTTTAAGCTGGTCTTGTTGTCGTTTGGCTGTCTATGTTGGCTGCTAAGTTTTAAATTCTTCCTCTTGGTACCTTCTGGTATTGTTTTCTGGTCTTACGGAGTCACGAGGATTTATAAGTTCATGATGGTCTTAGTCGACCACCTACTCGTATTGTGCCACAAAGGTGGTTCCTCACCCGAGGTCGACATCATTGCTAATGTCCTTGACGTTAACACTTATGTTCATTCTTCCCAAATATTGCGGGACGAGCTTGTAGAAGGTGTGTCACATACAGTTTGAACTTGCTCTTTCGCCCTCTCTATTTTAAAGATAACTCTTATTGTGTCATATATCCTCCTTTTTCCATACCCTACTGGGTCACATTATAGTCAACACTCAGAGAAACACGATATATCTTATGATATTTAGTTTGCTTGTAGTTCTGAACTCGATTCCATGAATGGGCTTAGCGTACAGAATGGGAAACTGTTCCAGCGCATTGCCTTCCCCAGAATGATCTTGAAATAAGGTAGGACATATTTTGGATCTTTTCAGTTTGGCTTAGATTTTAAAATTTTATTTTATTTTTTTAATAACAGTTTGAAACTTCATATACTGGTGTAATTTCTCACGCTGAACACGGTTTACTCTCAACATTTTAAAGAAAATTTCGTATTTTAGAAGTTATTTCGTGTTAAAGTTGTCGTATTTGAGTAATTTTAACCATTCAACGACGTGTATTCAGTTGAAGTAGTAGAGATGACCCGGAAATTGTTGCTCTTCGATTACTATCGCAAACAGCAATAGGTTTCTTTGGCTGAATACACGTCGTTGGTTGGTTAAAATTACCCAAATACGACATCTTTACCACGAAATAACTTGTAAAATACGAAATTTTGTCAAAAACGTTGGAGGTAAACCGCATTCAGCTGGAGAAATTACACCAGTATACGAAGTTTCAAGCTGTTTAGTTTTAAAAAATAATAATAATAAATTTGTGAGCCAAACTGAAGAGATTCCATATTTTTATACTTTAGTCAGGAAGAAAGGGCTACACGATAGACTTCTGCAAACATTTCGAGGATGGTGAAATAGATGAGGTTTATACTTAACTTGTGTAGAAAAAAAGAGTGTATATGTGGTGGTGGTGGTGGGAACAGGCACAGGAAAAGGAATTCCAGGGATGACATTCTGGAAAGGAAAGATCTGGCGCAATGATTAGTGCTGTGCTGGAGTAATGAGATATAGTAGTTGTGGTGGATGGGGAGTGACTGGTGTGCTAATTGGGCTTGGATATATGTTATGCAACTAGCTCGTCTCAAGAGATATAAGCTGTTGTATAAAACAGGCAGGGCGAGGAGACAGGACGAGGAGACAGGACATCCGTAACATTGAGATTAAACTGTGTTGGTGAGTTCTTGATAATCAGCTGGATATATATATATATATATATATATATATATATATATATATATATATATATATATATATATATATATATACCGGAGTAAACACATAAATGTGATATATATATATAAATTTCAAATTAATAATAAAAGGGTAAAATTAATTAATCAAATTAATTAATTAATCAATCAATTAATTGATAATTTTACCAAGTAGCTCGGTACGTTAAAATAACCTTTATAGGTAATATTATACAAATATTCTATAATTATAAACATAATTATAATTAGGAGTCAGCTAATTGCTTCACCACATACCGAATTTAGAAATAGGAGCTAAAAATTCCTTTTCTACTACTATAAGAATCTCCACGATAGTAACACACTTTTTTACGCAGGCAAAGAGAAAAACAACGAATCAACACGATTGTATATTTATATATATACTAGCAGTATAGCCCGGCGTTGCTCGGGTTTATTTTCTTTTCGACCCTTTTGAATTGGAATTTTTGAAAAGTAAAAATTTTGCCTTATGTATCTTGTTATTCTCTTTAAGTGAACATTTTTCTGGTTGAAATACACCGAAAACTGGCGACACAGCTGTCAAAAAATCGTAAAAGATAGGGACTTTCATAGAAAGAAAGCACCCTTTTGATGTAAATAATTTTTGGTGTTAACATGATCCGATTTGAATTTTTTCTTCTTCGGAATGAAGAGCAAGCCTTCTATCATACTCTCAATTTTGGTCAACTTGCACCGCAGGGTCTCGGAGGAGATAGTGTTAGTTTAAGGCTACCAAACATGCCACACACACAGAAAACTTCAGCTTTAAACATAAAAATATATTTTGGATACAGTCTTGAATATTTTTGAGTGTAGCATCAGCTGCATCTTAGATGTGAAAGCAACACTTCATTGTGAGTCTCGCTTGAGTTATGTAGGGAGTTCACAATTGTTAGAGCCGAAAGTTTTTCCGTCCTCAAGGAAAGGACTTTGGGTCATTTGGAAAGTTTCACAGAAATTGTGAAGTCTAGAAGTTAAAGCGATTTTGAGGCTTTTAATTGCGATTTGTCCATGTGGTGATGAGGTACTATATCATTTCCTTGTTATGTATAGTGAAATGAATGTATTCGCATTGCTGAAAGAGACTTGATTGTTTTGTTTCCATTCTCGGATATTTTTTAATATTTCTTTGGTTGCAGTGCATTCTTGGTGTGTGATGTTTAGGTTGCGTGTATGTGACGTCAGTGCGCGGTAAATTCAGGAAGCATGAAGAAGAACAATATCTAGATAATAGTATGCGTTGTAGGAAGTGGCTGAAAGCAGATCATTTCTGTAGGAAGTAGCAGAAAGATCATTTCTGTAGGAAGTGGTAGAAAGCAGAGGAAGAATGTGGGAGACATAGTCCACCTTTTTAGTTTATTGATATAACTAAGGTGTACATCCGAGAGTGTCCTACCAACACACGCTGTGATAGTGTGAACAGACAGGAAGCCCAGCAGTGGGTGGCTTAGTTTTGGAAGTTATCATACGAGACACGGTTAACATATACTACGACATTGTTTTAAGTGAACAATTTAAGAGTACGAGACCATAGTGTGTGACGTCAGTGCCGTGTAGGTCTAGCTTTACGTAAATAGTACTGGAAGTCGTGGAGGAGGAATACACACTCAGATTTGGAGATGACTGTTAACTGCAGTTTTCATAATTTTTGAGATGTCGAAAGTAAAAGAGATGAGTCAGAAGTCGGCAATATCAGAAACGTTGCCTTACTTGGGATATGATACAGGATAGCATGTTCCTTAATAATGGGACAGATGCGTTTAGAGAGGAACTGAAGAATTTGGCAAGGACAATGGCTAGTTCTGGAACGTACAGTTTGAGGTTAACAGAAATAATACCGGTGGCTTCGTTAACATGAAACAATTGGACAACACGCAGGCACAACATTTAATGTGTGTGTGTGTATGTGAGAGAGAGAGAGAGAGAGAGAGAGAGAGAGAGAGAGAGAGAGAGAGAGAGAGGAGAGAGAGAGAGAGAGAGAGAGAAAGTTGTGGAATATGGAAGGTTTCGATGACGTTTGAGGAAGAATTAATGTATTTTGGAGTTTGACGCAAAACGTAGCAAAAGCGGAAGATTTCTCTATAGAAGTATTGCTTACTGCGCCGTCATTCTTGAAGAGTAGTGGGTAGAAGGATTCTACAGAGTTAGAGGGAATCCTCTCAGCAAAGGATCATTTCGGGAAATTGGGAGTGTTTACAAGATGCAGTAGTGTAGCTAAGTGGGCGGTCCGCGCCAGGCGAAACTTTTACAGGAGCTGCAGTTATAGATCTACTGTATGAGCCTGTATAGGCTTAGGGAATCCAGACGGAGAGGGGTATAGCCAACTTAAGGTCTGTCCCAAGCAGCATACATTCTATTTACGCTACTGGTATGGTGTGCAGGAAGGCGGCGAGCTGGCAGAAACGTTAGCACGCCGGGCGAAATACTTAGCAGTATTTCGTCTGCCACTACGTCTGAGTTCAAATTCAGGCGAGGTCGACTTTGCCTTTCATCATTTTGGGGTCGATTAAATAAGTACCAGTTACGCACTGGGGTCGATATAATCAACTTAAACCGTTTGTCTGTCCTTGTTTGTCCTCTCTGTGTTTAGCCCCTTGTGGTTAGTAAAGAAATAGGTATTTCGTCTGCCGCTAGGTTCTGAGCTCCAATTCCGCCGAGGTCAACTTTGCCTTTCATCATTTTGGGGTCGATTAAATAAGTACCAGTTACGCACTGGGGTCGATATAATCAACTTAAACCGTTTGCCTGTCCTTATTTGTCCTCTCTGTGTTTAGCCCCTTGTGGGTAGTAAAGAAATAGGTATGGTGTGCGGTGAAGGGAAGCATCTTTTGCCATACGA
Source organism: Octopus sinensis (assembly GCF_006345805.1). Classification (NCBI taxonomy): domain Eukaryota; kingdom Metazoa; phylum Mollusca; class Cephalopoda; order Octopoda; family Octopodidae; genus Octopus; species Octopus sinensis. The sequence continues at coordinate 86,917,545 of NC_043001.1, read as the reverse complement.
ATGATAATCATAGGAGCTACTGCTACACGAAGAATATCGTCTAGTTGGTAAGGGTCGGTGTGTTTTTCCATGAGTTGTGGGCCGTGTTCTTTGCTTGTGCAGTTGTAGTGTGGCTCGGTATCAGAATCACGTGGAAGATTTTGAGTTGTGGGTTCTGGTTGTGTTAAAAAATGTGAACGAACGTTGGAGTGGCTGTGTGGTAAGTAACTTGCTTACGAACCACATGGTTCCGGGTTCAGTCCCACTGTGTGGCACCTTGGGCAAGTGTCTTCTACTATAGCCTCGGCCGACGGAAACTGAAAGGGGCCCGTCGTATGTATGTATGTATGTATGTATGTATGTATGCATGCATGTATGAATGCATATATATATATATATATGTATGTGTGTGTGTGTGTATATATGTGTGTCTGTGTTTGCCCCCCCCCCCCAACATCGCTTGACAACCGATGCTGGTGTGGTTACGTCCCCATAAATTAACGGTTTGGCAAAAGAGACCGATAGAATAAATACTAGGCTCACAAAGAATAAGTTCTGGGGTCGATTTGCTCGACTTAAGGCGGTGCTCCAGCATGGCCACAGTCAAATGACTTAAACAAGTGAAAGAGTAAAAGAGAACTTGTCTAATAAAGGGTAGCGTAGTCGGAATTATCCGGACCATACAGGGTGGCCACTTTGTGTGTGTGTGTGTGTGTGTGTGTGTGTGTGTGTGCGCGTCTGTGTGTGTGCGCATGTATGTGTGTGAGTGCTTCCTGTGATTGTTACGTTTAATGGAAAGACGACCAAACACTATGCCACGTTACTAATTAATAGGATGGTTTCAATTACGTAGGTGTCTTAGATATGTCAGCGATGAACTGTGGCGGCTCGTAGATAAGATTAGTGGGGGCTGCTGCTTCAGAAAATGTTTAGCCGTTGTTTAATATTGTGTAAAAGGAAACAAACATATAAAAAGAAAATTTATACATAAACTCGATCGGTTCGCGTTTTAACCACTGCCTGGTAGTGTGTTTAATTTGTTCACTGAACACCGCCGCGAATTCCCCCTTGTTTTTCAAAAATCCCTCCTAAATTACAAAATAAGGGGTGGCGAATCTGCCCTATTTTTCAAATCCTGGCGGCAACAGTGGAAGCAAGAAAATAATCTAATTCTACACGTTATCACATTCAAGAATATAAACACGCTTTTAAGCACAACACACGCGGTGATAAAAAGAAACACCATCTTTCACCAGCACACCAACGACATAGCTCTCTTTCCCTAGCAAGAGCTTCCAAACTCGAACATGTGAGTATGCGGACAGCAGCCAAACACCGCGTCGCTGGAACTGTGAAACGCACAGTTCTATACAAGGATTTTTTATATTTCTTTCATAAACTAGGGCATGGCTACTGACATTTGTTGTTGTTATATATATATATATAATGTATTGAGTATTAAAGGAAGTAGTGAGTACTTAGCATGAAAGATTAAGAAAATGAGAGAGACTGAAAAAACGTGTTAACGATACCAGATACTTTATTAGACTGCCGTTGTTGTACAAGGTATTTGTTGTGGCGGGAAACTTGCTGAATGTCCTTGTATCAAGGGAGACAATGGGCAACGTTGATTGTTCATGTTTGTTGTGATGATTACATAACAACATTAAGTTTTAAAATTTTATAATGTACAAGTATAAAGAAAGAATTAAAGAGAAGAGGACTCATTATATTGAATGTTATCGATAATATCGAGTGGAAACAGGGGGCGCTGCAGTTTCGCAGTGCCTATACACGAACCGTCACTGCAAACACATTTGCTATCAGAGATAGAATAAAGCTAGCGGATACACAACCATTTAGTTGACTTGAAGTACCACAAAGTTCAGAAGTGCTGTTGTACATTTTATGGGTGCGTGGTAAGTTAGTCTTGATCAAGCAGTGGAAGCAAGCCTGTCGTCAGACTTCAGTGCCTGGCTGGGTATTAATTTGTAATTATGCTAAAGTGGAGTTTCGAAATAAGTGTATCACCGTAAATCTGAGAGTACACCACTGAATAGTGAAGGGTCAGCGCCATCTGGTGCACCCCCCTTAGAGACGAGCATAAATGGAAGTACGATTTGATGAGCACGGAAATGGTGGTAGTTTGGTAAAGCTTATATTTGGAGATGGTAAAGAAACTAAAGAGTCTTTGGAGATTAAGTTTGTGCATAAGTCAGAAATATGAGTTGGTAATGAGAACAGTAGGAAGGCGTAGAGACAAAATAGATGAAAGTCTTTGTCGCTGATTTTTATTTTTTGTAGGAAGGAAGGAAGGCAATACACATGACCTGTTATAAGGGCATCTGAGATTGGTGAGAAGAAAAGTGGAAGATATCATCTAAATAGAAACCTGACCCATATGCTTGCAACAGAATAACTTTCACTAAAGGTAACAAAGGTACCTGGTGGTGGTGCTAAACCAGGCGACGGGTGTTAAACTGGGCGGAATTTGAACTCAAAACATAAAGTTGGAACAAATGCCGCAAGTCATTCTGTCTGATGTCTTTACAGTTTAGCTAAAATACCTACTTGGATTTTTTATCGACCCCGAAATGATGTTAGTAAAATTGACGTCGGCGGGATTTGAACTAGGAGCGAAGAGGTTTGGAATGCATAGCGCTACGTTCTGAATCCAAATTCCGTCGAGGTCGACTTTGCCTTTCATCCTTTGGAGGTCGATAAATTAAGTACCAGTTGCGTACTGGCGTCGATCTAATCCACAACCCCGCTCCCCAAAATTTCAGGCCTTGTACCTAGAGTAGAAGAGCTCTTTACCATCTCCAAATATAAGATTCTGTCCGAAGCTCTAACGACCATGATTATAGAGAGGTGAATGGCAGGAAGAGTGGAATAGGGAAATCTGTGTATGTACAAACACAGATGGGCTAAAGATAAAGGTAATAAATCTGTGTTTCGCCGAGTAATAAGATGTGTGGGTTGTGTTCTTGTTAAATATGATGAGTTGGGTTATAATTGATTTGAATTTTACGCAAGCTGCTATTCAGGGAGGAGAATTGTCCAGAGGATTAAGCGCGGTTAATGTTTACTTCAACATCCGGCCACAAAAACAAAAAAACAAACAAACAGGTAGTGTACTAGGTGTAAAAAAAAAGTGTATTAAACGAATATAAGAACAAAAGTTAGCGTCAACGAACCGATTATAAAGAAATTTGTGGAGAAAAAGTTTTTCCGAAGGGGTGAGGAGAAGACTTTCTTTCTATCCCCATTAGGCTTGTTAACTTGCTTATTGGTGACCGAGAAAACTTGTAGTAATTAACCGAAAATATTAAACAAACAAGGAAGGTATCAGATGGTCGTGAGTTGTGCTAACAACAACTGCTAAATCGCTCTTAACTTTTTTTCCTTAGGGAAACCATATTCAACACTCTTTTTATGAAATTTGTTTCTCTCACCATGATACGTGTGATCTTTTCTAAAACATTTTCTGTTACTCAAACGAAAAATAAATGAATCTAAAAATTTTACTTTCAAACTTTATTTCATTACACACAAACAAAAAAATAATTTATGACTTTCTTTCTCTTCGAAAGTCCTCTCCCCACTCCTTCGGAAAAAAATTCCCCGCAAATTTCTTTATAATCGGTTCGTTGGCGCAAATTTTTGTTTTCGTGTTCGTCCAATATACATCTTTTACATCAATTACCATTAAGCACGATTTATAAATAAATATTTGATCTCAATTCGTCACAATAAACAGTAAAGTTTTCATCAAAATCACTCTAAAAAACAAGAAACATTGGTTAATGTAGTCCGAGATACATTACAACAGAGTTACAAAAAATAATAAAACGAGATTGTAATAGCTAAAACAAAGACGATCTGAGTTTTTAAGGCCATAAATACGACAACCTCTTTTGGCAGAATTCTAGAAAACAAGACGATGTAAATAGATAGATAGATAGATAGATAGAGAGAGAGAGGGGTAAACGAAGAAGGAATGGCGATGAGAGAGTGTAAAAGAGAGAAACGAAGAGCAAAATAGAGAAAGGGTAAAATAGTGAGAGGAGGAAAGGAAAAGAAAGATACGGGTAGAGAAAGGGAATAACTTAGACAAAGAATAGTAATGAGAAAAGAAGATGAAGAAGAACGAGGTAAATAGAATAAAAAAGTAAGGAATAGACTGAGAAGGTAAGAAAGATAAAGTGAGAAAGAGGGATACATAGTACTTGAAGAAGGATAAATGATGAGAGCGAAAGACAGGGAGAAAAAGGCAAGAGAGCGTGAATTTTGATTCGCGAGAAAGAAAAATGGATGAGAAAGTGAATCGATATAATAAGAAAAAGAGAGAAAACAGAATGGATGAATGAATTGAGATTATCTGGGAAGTTATGCGTAAGTGTCAAGAAGTTTCTTTGTGTAGACTGAAAAACAAGGAGGAGGAGTCAAGATGAAAAAGTAAAAGGTAGCAAGTGAGTAAATGGTTGATAAAACGAAAGAGAATGAGAAAAGAAGAAAAACAGTCGGGTAAAAAAGTTCACAGAGAAAAAAGAAGTTTCAAGGGAGATATAAGGAAAGAGAGAAAGAGTCATAGTGGGAGGCAGGGTAATAGTATGAGAAGAGGTGGGAGGAAACAGAGCGAGAACAAGTAAGATAGAGTGGATTTGGTAGTGGTGTGAGTGAGAAAAAGTGTAATATAGAGAAAAGAAAAGAGAGAGAGAGAGAGAGAATAGTAGCAATAGGAGTAAAAGTAAATTAGTAGAGATTGTATCGGTGGGAGGGGATGAGAAAGAATAGGTAAGACAGAGAGAGTGAGAAAGAAAAACAGTGAAACAGAAAGAGTGGATGAAAGGTGAAAGTACCGCGATAGAATACGAAAAACTGCGAGAGAGAGAGAGAGAGGGAGCGAGAGGAGCGCGCGACGAAGAGGATATGAGAAAGAGACGTTTGGGAGTAAGAGAGAAGTGTGATAGGATAAGAAAAACAGAGAGAAGAGATAGAGAGCGCGCGCTGAGAGACACAGTATGAGAGAAAGAGACGCAGTGGGAGTAAAAGCAAAGATGCGCAAGAAAACATAGATAGAGAGAGAAAGAGGGGACCGTGTTGTAGGAGAAAGTATGAGAGTGGCAACAGAAGAAAAGGGAAAACAAACAGAGAGAGAGAGAGAGATAGAGTTTAAGAAGCGTTCAGGAAAGAGAAGGTATGAGAGTGATAAAGTTGGTAGCGGTGTCAGTAGTACGAAATAACTGACACATAGGTAGTTACCCATATACTAACACTCATACGCATAAGCACGCCATGAGGTATACACACTCACTCATACATATAAACAACTCAATATGTTGATGCATAATATTAACGTGCAGATACATGCACTCATACCGTATATATAATATCTATATAGGTAGAAGCACACAAACGTACTGTAAATAATACTAACGAAGCACGTATAAAGATACACGGAGACCAGCGTAAATAGCGTACACCAGTATTACAGATAGAAGCAAACAAATACCAACAAAAAAATTACAGCTGTTATAGAAAGACACGCATAAAAACAATAGTCATAGACACGCGCGTGTCATACACGTAGAAAGGTTCCCATACATACATACATAGTACACACACACACACACGAAGATAGACATTTACGTAAAACATAGAAAAGCGCGCGCGCACACACATATATATATGAACAAGCATTCACGTGAAACACCAGTAACATACACATACTCATATATTATAACTTTCAACAAAGACTATACTTAATCGCAGTACACAACACGTTATTATTACTAGTCCATAGTTTAAAGCGAATCTAGGAGATAGCGTTAACTAATTGCTTGGCTGGCTGGCTGCCTGCCTGCCTGTCCTCTAAACCTGTACACAGAAACGTTCAGCTCTCACCAGGTTTACTTACTGCTTTTGCCTGCTTTTTGGTGCAGGAAATGACTAACAGACAAGTAGAGTTACTAGTGAAGCTTGTAGACTTTTGGCAAGACCCCAGTAAACAATCCATACTATTCTAGTTCCATAAGCAAAGTGCTATGGACACGGAAAACCATTGTCTCAAGACTGGCTATCTCTTGAAGCAGGTAAGCCTTGTCTTTTTTTTTTCTTTCATTTTACGCACAGATAAGTACATTCACCATCATTTATATACATGTATTAATATATGTGATATATATGCGTATGTATATTCTCTTTAGCCCATAAAAAACAATATATAAACATTGCTTGCCAGCTCATGGCTAAAATACAAAAAATTGTTCAAAGTGTAATTATGATAGTAATTGATGTCTGATAAATAATAGAATAATTTTAGTATTCAACAATTGGTAATTTCGTTACATAAGCATTTTACTTCGCCCGCCCAATTAATTATAAACGCATTCTTATCTCTTTTATTGGTGTTTATATATATATATGTATATATGCGTACCGCGGTTTCTGGATATATTTCTCATTAATTTATACAGTTGTATATAATAGAAAGTTGAACTGGGTAGTGGTAAGAAAGCGCACACGAAAGTCTAACATTCCCAGACGGCATCCAAAATTTGAATGGGATTATATTAGAAGACACCGCTGGCATCTTAGTTTATCTTCATATTCTTACTGAATATATAATAGTCTGTGACATAAGGGATATAAAATACATTGTTACTGATGTGATATACACAAAGCCAGCGATCCTGATCGTAGTGATATAATAATGTTAATGGTTTTTAATAGAGGTACAATGCCTGCAATTA
>NC_043001.1:86828311-86908311 GCF_006345805.1 Octopus sinensis | reverse complement strand
AAGCAAATCTTGCTGTTGTGTATGGAGGTCTTCGTGTATGTTTGTCTATACATGTAAGCAAATCTATGTTCGCATTTATTTTACTGTACTCACGCTGAGAAACGTACATACATACATACATGTTGCTGTGTGTATATGTGAGACGTTACTCAGGTACGTAGACAAACCTGTATTCGCAAATCTGTTGTGTCTCAGATCGCACTTAGAAACACATGCTATGTGTGTGCGTGTGGGCTCCCCCACACGCACACACTTTCTATCATGCACGTACTCACGTCTGTGGTATACATGTGTGCGAACTTATATTCACATACATGTTGCTGTGTTTATATCTTAGATCACACGTTGAAACAAATATATGATGTCTTTTCACACAAACACACACGTCTTTCTGTGTACACATGTAGACAAGCTTATATTTACAAATTGCCGTGTGTATTTGAGAGATCATACATAGAAACATTCTTTCCTCTTTTTTTCTCCGCTTCTTCAGATATACTCTTTTTCCTTAGTCTGGCGTTCTGTACAATTTAATAAGTATTTAGTATTTAACTGTTACATAACTACCACACGCAATTTTCTGTTTTGTCTTCAAGGGCTCAAAGACTCGCTATTGTTGATGCTAACCTGCTCCCGAGGTCATGCGATAAATATAAATTACCTTAACTACACGGTTGTCTTTTAAGTTCTCATCTATCGAAGTGGATGTGTGACTTTTTTTTTTTGTAAGCGGTCAGCGGTGAAATACTTCAGCCTTACAACTTATATATAGACTTTTTTTTTTGTCCTGGCTAGATATACAAGAACTTTCGGAAACTGAAATTGATATTCCGACATCCACCCACAAAGGGCCCCAGATCAGCCTTGTATTTTGGATTATGCTATCCAGTATATCTGGGAGATCCGACTGCAAAGCCCAAGTAGTTTCTCACTAAGGTGTTTGAGACACTCTTGACTGTCCTAAACAGTAGTTAATAGCATCGTGAAGTTCCCTCTGGCGCTTATATTTTTCTTGGTTGGTTGGACTAAAACAGGGATGTTACACTTTATCATACGAAGAAGATAGGGTGTTGAGATCAAGGAACAGTTGAAAGCCACTGATATAGGGGATCCTTTTGATAGCTTGGATAGCTTGCAAAGATGTACTAGATATATGTGAGTCAAGTACGTCTTAAGATCCTGCCATCTCGAGTAGTAGTATGTTTTTGTTACAATTATGATGAAGCATCCTATTTGACAAATCTTCCTTGAAAAAGACAATGTTTTTCTTCTGGCTTTATCTTTCAAATGATGTCACAAACTCTGTCGAAAAACTTGACCTTAAAAACCAGGTCAAACTTTAGATCTGACACTAATTTTTGCCTTTTTTTGTTTTTGTAAGAAGCACTATTACTGGCTGATAGTCCAAAATTTTTAACGAAGCCCTGTCCATCTTTTCCCCCTGTTTTATCTTCCTTTACTTTCCTTCATTTCAAAATTTTTTTCTAACTAGCCAATAGAACAGAAGCCAAATCTCCAAAGCCCATCTTATTTTCATAGAAAAGGTCACTTTGGATAATGTGGTTGTGGGGGCACTGTGCCTAAGAAAAAGTCAAGATAGTCATAGCCAAGCAACAACTTTCTCCACCTCTCCCCCCACACAATTCTACCTCTGTTCTCTCTCTCTCTTTCTCTAGCTCTTACCAGACGATTCATTTTACAGTTTAGTAGAAACCTAATCCAACCTGATTTAGTAAGTTTATTAAAAAATTGTTGAAACACTTGCTCACAACACACACTTATATACATAGACACATATACTATGTTGGTGAATAGTCCCAGTAGCTCTCTATGTAAAGATCTACTGTGTAACCTATTAAACAATATTTGACATATGGCAAGAATAATATCTGAGATAGTTTTTTTTCTTTGAAATCATAAAAATTTCATAAATTGGAATATGAGTATTAATAAGAAATGAAATTGGCAACTGAAAGAAATCCCTTTGGTAATTAAGTTTTCATTCTATTAATTAGTCAGATATGGTTGTGATGTTAAGCAGTTCACTTTCCTAACTATGTGGTTTTTGGGTTCAGTCCTACTGTGTGGAAGCCTGGGCAAGTGTCTTTTTGTGTGGTTTTGATGTTGACCTAATCTTTGTCAGTAGACTTGATAGTTGGAAACTGAAAGTGCATAAATCTATGTGTATATTGCGTGTGAGTGTTTCCTTGTCTTTATGTTGAACATCACCATCATACAAGCAAGGTCCTTCATTTCCTGTTATTCTATATAAACCTGTATTACTATGGAAAAGTATTGTCTTGCATGAAAACAGGTAATGGTTGCTGACCGGAAGAACATCCGGTTGCGCAAGCATGGAAAAGTGTGTGTTAAAAATGATGTGGATGATGGGTAGTTCCCGTGACTGAGACAGATGTAGTTGATGCTGAGTTTGAACATATGTAGCTCTGATGCCTGTTGGGAATGGTGGATAGGCAAATGAATTATAGAGATTCAGAATTCAAGGGATGCCTGGTTGTTGTTGATGGTGGTGTTGGAGCACATTGTTTACTGTGAGTTGTGAATGTTCTTATAGCTTGTCCAGGTGTCATTTTAATATCAATGGAAGAGCAGAGAGAAGAAACAGCATGTATGAACAGCTACTGGTTGCAAAGTAATGGTGAGGAAATCCTTGTCAATCAGTCTGCTGATCCTTTTGATGTGGTCAAGGATGTTTGTGCAGCAGCAGTATTTCCCCAGATATATGTTAGTTAGTTAGTTAATTCTTTGGCTCAAAAAGCAAGGCCATGTAGGGGACATGGAGTTATGTACAGGATGGTGTTCAGGTAAAGAGTTCAGGCCACTTGTTGTCAAGGGAGACTTTGAACCGAGCGGTCGTCGGCATCTTCACCATCTCGTCTGGCAGCTTATTCCACGGATCCGCAACCCGGACGGAGAAAGCCCCCTCTCCTTCGATTGAGATGAAATCGTCGCAGATAGAGCTTTTCGGAATGACCCCCAGCCGACGCTCTGGAGCAGGAGTGAAGACCAGCTCTTTCGAGAGGTTACACTTTCCACTTATGATGTTGTGAGCAAGAATGAGATCACCACGGCGTCGTTGTTTTTCTAGAGAATAAAGGTCGAGCGTCTTCAGCCTTTCTTCATAAGACAAATTCTTGAGACCAAGAACAGTACTCTACCATGGGTTGGAAGCTTTGTATACAGTCAGCAACTAATCAAATTTGAAGTATTTCCTGATTCTGATATAAAAAAAATATAAATATTATCTCATAATGTGGCACCTTAGGCTAACATCTACTATAACCCTCTGTCAACCAAAGCCCTGTAAGTGGATTTGGTAGACAGAGGTTTGAAGAAGCCTGTTGCATACGTGTGTGTGTGTATGTGTGTACCCTTGCTTTGATGTCATGTAATAGTTGTAAACAAGCATCACTGTCATGTGATGCTATTTATTTTGGGTCTTCTGTAAAAAAATCATTATCTGAAAATAGGTAGGATTTGATGATTGGAATGGTGTCCAGCTGCCTCAGGAAATTCCATCTGATTCAAGCAAGAGTGTAAAAATGAATGTAAAATGTTTAGACTTTGTGATGCCATTCAAATAGATAAAATTACTGAGATATTGTTTGTGGAGACTTGCATTTATAATGATTTTGTTTGGTTGTCTGTTCATGACTAGATGGGTACAATACTGTTTTCCTTGGTAAGTGTTGCTATTGTTTGTTGGTGAGGATGGAAGAGAATTGTGTTACATTTCCCATTGGAGAATGGTTTTGTAGTCTCTATTTATGGCAGTGGTACAAATCTGGTATGAAGTGTTTGAGTGCAGAGTTTGTGCAATAGCCAAAATAAGTTGTGCATTGTTGTGTGTAGTAATCCAGAAGAAAGTGAGCTGAGAAAGATGACCTTAAGGAGTTCAGGGATGGTAGAGGCAGAAGATGAATTTAGAACAATGGATAATTTTAGTCAGAGTAGTTGATTGCTCTTTGTTACTGACATCAAGTTGAAAGAGAAGAATAAATTCTGCATGTGTATAGATACATATTTCTGAATCATCATCATCGTTTAACGTCCGTTCTCCATGCTAGCATGGGTTGGACGGTTCGACCGGGGATCTGGGAAGCCAGAAGGCTGCACCAGGCTTCGGTCTTATCCGGCAAAGTTTCTACAGCTGGATGCCCTTCATAATGCCAACCACTCCGAGAGTGTAGTGGGTGCTTTTTACGTGCCACCTGCACTGGTGCCAGGCGAGGCTGGCATCGGCCACGGTCGGAGTGGTGCATTTTATGTGCCACCTGCACGGAAGCCAGTCGAGGCGGCACTGGCTTCGTCCACAATTTGGATGGTGCTTGGATAGATAAAGGTTTGTTAAAGACAGACTGAGAGTTGTGTCCTGCCTGTTAGGCAAGCTTATAAATTTATGATTTTGATTCTTAGACAAGTTAGTACATTGTATCCTTGAGCAAGGCACATCATTTCATGTTGCTCCAGTCTACTAGGTTGAAAATAAGTATTAGCTCATAGCTGGTGCAGCACCCTCTCTCTTTCTTTCTCTGTCTGTCTCCACCCCAACTGTCACCCTTGGTGATCTACTGAGTTGTTGGTGGGAGAATTGAGAGGATGTCTGACTGCTTGTGACTACATAGAAAGCTAAAGCAATTTGTGAAAACATAGTTCAAGCTATCAGATCATACTAGCTTGTGTGTGATGGCTAAGGTCCATGTAAAATGTAGTGTGATGGGTAGGTTCTAAGTTAGCCTGGAAACTGGATGTTTGTCCCACGATGGGAGATGTATAAACCTACTAAAGATCTGGTCTTTAACAGCTTGCCTATGGTGATGATATTCTTTAATATGAGACTAACCTCTTTTGAGGTGTGTATGACAGCTTTGTAAAAGGTGTTATTGTGAATCTGCTCTGACCACATCCCCACTTCTGAGCTGGCTCTTTGGGCCTTATATACACATTTACACATAACATAGACTGTATATTTACACATAACATAGATTGTATATACATGGTACTTTTTGTTTTTCCATTTATCTATTTTCATCTCTACTAAATTTCTTTTAGGTTGTTTCATGTTTTAAAATCTATGCACGTTTTGTGAGTCAGCTGTGTTTATCTGTATGTGTATATGAATTCAAAGCTTTTCAGCTCTGTATGTGTATTCTCTCTTTCTATTGTCTGTAACGGTGTATATCTGGTGTGTAATTGCTATTGTTTACTGTTTCTGCATCTTCCATGACTGTGGTTTTACTGTTTGTTTTGCAAGCACTCCCCTCCTCTCCATCTCAGTGGGTCGGGTTGGGAGTAAGAACTGAAAGTGTTGACATAAGAAGAAAGATGAGTTGTTTTGTAAACAGAAATCAAAGCTTTTCTATTTAAAGGTCACCGATGGGGGTCAAACGTAAAGGGTAGCTGGGGTGTATTTCTGAAGTAGAGGCTAGATTGAGAATACATTGCAGTGTATTAGTGATATCCTAGTGTTTGTGAAATGGATTTATAACTCTACATGTAGTAGACATAGATAAACATTGAGACTTTGGAGGTCACATGTTGTTAATAGTATTTGAATTATAATCAAAGGTATTTCATTCATGATCATCCTTTCTTTATATCTAAGGCAGCATTATCTAGTGTGTCCTTCCTTTCTTTAAGACAGGAAGCTATGATTTTAGAAAATAGGCTGCTGTTTCTAGGTCTCATGGGCCATAGTGTCTACAGTTGTGTCTGTGGGCCATGGATGGAAACAAGTTCATAATGGACTTGTTCTGTACTTCAGGAAATGACAATACTGAGATTGATTGTGAAATCATTTCTGTAACTGGCAGTACAAAGTTCAAGCCTCTATACAGTGTGAACTTGACCCCTAATTGATGCACTGACAATATGGTTTTGTTTTCAACTCTATCAGCTTTACTCATTTATGTAAGGCACTATTTTACACTCACTATCAGCACTATTTTACACATATGTACACATGCATGCACGCACACATACTTGCACACTATGTATTTGTGCATGATATCAGTAGTCAGCTAGAACTTTGTCTTACATTGTAAACTTTCTTCACTGATATACAATGTATATATCAGGCTGTTTGGTCTATAATCTTTTGCAGACTAAAAAATTGAAAATCACTATGAGAAGTGGCAAATACTATATCAAGTTGCTCCCATGGCTTTTTTACTGTTGAACTTCTTTTTACTAATCTTTTCTACCCCTTGTGATCTTTGACTTTTTATATACCACAGAACCTCCAGAACTGAATATTTGTATAACTTTTTAAGTGTTTCATTGGCTTTGGTTACCCTGGTGGCATTCATCTCCTCCTCAGGAAATGAATGTCATTGATACTCAAAGAGCTCGGTTGCCATTTAAAAATCTTTCTGACTATTTGACTGTAAGCTGTCAGTTGCACATTTCCATCAGTCTGTAGTGGAGTTGATTTTCACCTGATGATAACATATATTTAGGTACAGGCGAGGCTGTGTGGTTGAGAAGTTCACTTCCTAGCCTGGTAATTTCAGATTAAGCTCCACTGTGTTGTACTTTGAGCAAGTGTGCTCCATTATAGACCAAGGTTGTTCAAAGCCTTGTGAGTGGATTTGGTAGATGGAAACTAAAAGAAATCCATCAAGTGTGTGTGTGTGCATATCCATGGTTTTCCAGCTTACAAGTTGCTAATATATAGTGTAAACATCTAAATATTGTTGCTATCTTTCCAAATCTTGCTTCATTTCACATGGAATTTTCAGTCCTCCAGAGTTGTCTTTGTGTATAAATTGACTTATTTTGGTCTGAAAATTTGGACTTTTATGCCAGAAAATATAGTAGTTAAGGCAGTGAGGTGGCAGAATCGTTAGCACACCGGGCGAAATGCTTAGCGATATTTTGTCTGCTGTTACATTCTGAGTTCAAATCCTTCTGAGGTCGACTTTGCCTTTCATCCTTTCGGGGTCGATTAAATAAGTACCAGTTACACACTGGGGTTGATGTAATCGACTTAATCCGTTTGTCTGTCCTTGGTTGTCCCCTCTGTGTGTAGCCCCTTGTGGGTAGTAAAGAAATAAGAAAATATAGTAGTTGTTAACAAGTGTCACTGATAGAAATAGTGCCGATCATTTTCAATATTATGAAAATATATCTGGCCAAAGGAAGATGTTACTTTGTTTGGAAACAAGTGTCGGTAATAAGCAAGTGTGTCCAGCCATAGGAAATCTGCTTCAATAACTTCCATCTGATCCATGCAGGTATAGAAATGCAGATGTTAAAATGATGTTTTATACATACCCCATTACACCACATAGATAATATCATCTATATCACTTGGAACTACTTCACTTTCTCTGGCTCAATTTTCCCAGGCAGTCTAGATGCCTTTTGTTTCCCAGATTAAATCTTGCTAACTGTAGTCAACTGCATAACCATTGATCATTTTCTCTTATTTACTTGATATTTGTATTGAATAGAAATGTAATCAAATCTAGATTCAAACATAGGTGTGTAATGAAGAAGTTTGCTTCACTACCAAGTTAAATTCCACTACATAGTATTTTTGTGGGGAACTGTCTGATAAAAACTGTGTGGAAACCTGTCTTTACACACAACGCATGTCCAGTTTTCATCTAAATTGAAATTTTATTCTGTTTATGTTGTGCCTTTGCAAATCAGTGTATAGTTGATACATTATCACTGTATATATCAGACAGGCTGATTTGATTTTGTTTCACAAGCGTCAGGAGTACACTATGGTGAAATACGAGGGTGAGTCAGAAATGCAGTTTTTATTTGTATTACTTTCTAAATCACACTTGTAGTGACTTAGGTGGTGATTTCGTTTCACCTAGCTCTGAAATATATTGTTTTTTAACACAGTGCATCTTAGATAGAAAGTGCAACATCTGGTTTTTTGATGACACTTATATTATATTGGTAAAAGTTTTGCTTATACTCTTTTACTTGTTTCAGTCATTTGACTGTGGCCATGCTGGAGCACTGCCTTTAGTCGAGCAAATTGACTGCATGACTTATTCTTTGCAAGCCTAGTGCTTATTCTATCAGTCTCTTTTGCTGAACTGCTAAGTTATGGGGACGTAAACACACCAGCATTGGTTGTCAAGCGATGTTGGGGGGACAAACACATATATACGTATATATACATATATACGATAGGCTTCTTTCAGTTTCTGTCTACCAAATCCACTCACAAGGCTTTGGTCAGCCCGAGGCTATAGCAGAAGACACTTGCCCAAGGTGCCACGCAGTGGGACTGAACCCAGAACCATGTGGTTTGCAAGCAAGCTACTTACCACACAGCCACTCCTATGCCTATATATTGAATAATTTGACATATATATGTTTTTCTGTATGTATTATTGTTCCTTTATGTTCTTATCTTCCATAACTGGCAAATAGTGATGAACGCCTGAAATAAGAACTAAGGTTGCTATGATTGACTAAAACCTTCGAAGAGAGTGCTCCAGCATGGTGTTAGTTCTGTGAGGAGTAAAATAAAAATGGCAAATCTGTCCGTTTTTCTCCTCTCTCTTTTTCTGATCTGTATTTAATACATATCACCTGGTGTTTGCGTGTTGCTATTTTTGGAAGTTTTCCAGACTTAAGATCCTGTTGTAATTTTAAATTTATCACATCATGGTGTCATATCTGTCTACTTTACTTGAAAATCTGCAGCTTTCCTTGAGTGACCCCCACCCACCCCACCTATCAGCTCTGTTACAGCAGGTGTATGGGATATTGAGGGGGCTGGTTAAACGTTGAGAGAAAACCCAACTGTCTAGAATACCAAATACTTGTGTTCAACCATTGTTGTTGTTTAACCCTAGGTAAGGCCTGGTTAATCAGACCTGGCCAGAAGTAAATGAGCAATGACCACCTCATCTTTTCCAACATCTTATTAGTCTACATTAGCCAATGTATCTCCCTTTATTTTTATGAGTATCGTGTGTAATTTGTGAGAGATTTATCTCTCATCATTATACCAAGGTAGTCTTTTCACTTAAATACACTAGGCCATTGAGTTAAAGTTGTCCCAGGAACATGACATAAGCTAAATAGAGTGGGTAGGAGTAATCTTTGCGATTATCTTGTTGGTTATCGAGCCAAGCTATTTTGTATTTTTAGAATAGAGGATTGTGATATTCTTAAGAAAGATGGTGTAAGAGCTAATTGTTGTGAGAATTGATGGTTGCATTTTGTTGGCCAGTTGATTGTCTAAAGGGTCCAGTTAGTGTCCCTTTGGGTGAATATCTTACAGAATGTTAGAATATGAGGGGAATGAAATGAAGAGAAATAATCCAAACATATACTCTTTTACTCTTTTATTTGTTTCAGTCATTTGACTGCGGCCATGCTGGAGCACCGCCTTTAGTCGAGCAACTCGACCCCGGGACTTATTCTTTGTAAGCCCAGTACTTATTCTATTGGTCTCTTTTGCCGAACAGCTAAGTGACAGGGACGTAAACACACCAGCATCGGTTGTCAAGCAATGCTAGGGGGACAAACACACACATACATATATACGACAGGCTTCTTTCAGTTTCCGTCTACCAAATCCACTCACAAGGCATTGGTTGGCCTGGGGCTATAGCAGAAGACACTTGCCCAAGATGCCACGCAGTGGGACTGAACCCAGAACCATGTGGTTGGTTAGCAAGCTACTTACCACACAGCCACTCCTACGTCTATATGCTGAAGTTATGATGGTGACTCAGTAAGAATATTATTATTGAGCGAATTCAAACAGTTGCTGCTGTTGTTTTTGTTGTATATATAGGATCATCTATGTTTGAACTAACCAGTGAAACTTGTGCCAATAAAACATACGAAGTAACAAAGACCTCATAGGTTATATTCCACTAGCACTGCCCCTCCCATCAAAAGGGTCCCACATATGTTGAAACAAAGTAATTTGTTTCATGTCGGTCTGGCTGTTCCATGTGTTGTGCATTCTGTTCTATTAACTCTCAGCTATTTGAGACAAGATTTGTCTGTCTTAGCAGGACATTTGACTTGACTGAAGCTGGCAAGAGAGCCCCATCCCTGTGTGTATGTGTAATTTATAATATAGGCAAAAGTTTTTAAATATAGATGCCTATATCAACATCAGTACATTCCTGGTATTTTCTTTATCAATTTTGGCAGAATTTGAACCTAAAATGACTGCACACCAGAGACTTACCTTTTCTCTTTGGAGCCAGAAGAGATTTCAGCTCCCAAGAACTACTGACACCCTACATGGCTCATCTGAGCCCTATACCTACATCTGGGGTGATATTGTTACTACACACTCTGGGTTGCTTTCAGACATTCTAGAATGCATTCAGACAAGGGCCCCTTGACTGAGTGGCAGTAAATCACTAATGCCCACCTTCTGACCCACAAGTGTGTTGTTTCTTCTCTCAGTCTTGTCTGTTGCTACTGTAATGGCCTCATCACTCTGGAGCCTGCCGGCCTTTTACCCTCACCATATAGGTATCCTGACCCACTCGTCTCTCCACTTCATCACCAGTATTGCAGATCTCCTAACCACGGCCCAGAACTAATTGCTATGATCAGTCCTTTCTCCTCAGAACTTTTTGAAATCACTTCCTAGCTCATGACTTTCTGGCAGATGTTAATTTGCAACATTTTAACTTTAACAATAACATCCTCATTGATCTTGAAGGGCCTGCAAGAGCATGAGCAGAGTTATTTCTTCCAGATTCAGAAAGGAAAATAAAATAAAAAAAGAAGTACAAAGGTACATAAAATGCCAAGTGGTGAGCTGGCAGAAACATTAGCACGCTGGACGAAATGCTTAGTGGTATTTTGTCTGCCTTTATGTTTTGAGTTCAAATCCTGCCGAGGTCGACTTTGCCTTTCATCTCTTTGGGGTCGATAAATTAAGTACCAGTTATGCACTGGGGTCAATATAATCGACTTAATCCATTTGTCTGTCCTTGTTTAGCCCCTTGTGGGTAGTAAAGAAATAGGTATTTCGTCTGCCATTACATTCTGAGTTCAAATCCTGCCGAGGTCGACTTCGCCTTTCATCCTTTCAGGGGTTGATAAATTAAGTACCAGTTATGCACTGGAGTCAATGTAATCGACTTAATCCCTTTATCCTCTCTATGTTTAGCCCCTTGTGGGCAATAAAAAAATAAGTGGCATTTTGTCTGTTAAGTGATTCTGGCCTATTATAAAATATAATAAAAAAAAGTATTGGTATATCTACCAGACAAAACACAATAGTTGAATATGCTTTAGACATAACTGATGTTTACCTTGGTAGTTATGTTTTATATTAATTGTGCTAGACAACCAGTGATTTAGAGGAAAAAGCTTCCAATATGTTGGGACATCTGTTGTTTGAAAAATAAGTCCAGTAAATGTTGGTATGTCTATGATATAAATAATGCTAGCAGCAGCTGGAACAGTTACTACACACACACACACACACACACACACACACACATGTGCATGCACATCCATCTACGGTTAAAACTTCTCTGTAAAGGAGAGATACTTTTTGTTTGTTACCCATCCTTCTTAAAACTGTTAATATACAGGAGTGTGTGTGTCTGTAGGGTTGTTGTACTAAGATGCTCAAACATTCAGGTAGGGTTTGAGGAATTTTCTTATGTTTCTTAGCTCTAAAAAGGAATTGGTGTGAGTAATGAGTGGTGCTAGTCTTTATTCTACTTTGATCATGTTAGACCGATGTCGTGATAAGAAAAATTAACAATGACTTGCATGTTCATTCTTAATACATTTGGACAGATTTGAATGCAGATATCCCAATTGCTATTGTGTTTTGTCACAGGACCACAAATTTTCCTTTATGATGAATGTGTTCATAACACATTCGATTCATGAGCACAAAGGACTCTGAGATAGCCAGTGTTTCGGCATCATTGTGTCTCATCAGTCAGAGGCACTCCAGACTAATGAATCTGACAAGAACTCTTGTTTATAATTTAGTGGACTAAGTTGTTTGCTGACACGTAGGTGTAGTGAAATCTGCCAACTGATAATAAATCACTGTGCATTATGTATATCTTTCACTTGTTTCAGTCATTGGGCTGTGACCATGCTGAGGCACTGCCTTGAAAAGTTTTAGTCAATCAAATCAATCTCAGTGCTTATCCTTTTTTAAGCCTGGCATTTATTCTGTCATTCCCTTTTTGCGAAATCATTAAGTTGCAGGGATGTAAACAAACCAACACAAGTTATCAAGTGGTGGGAGTGGGAGTGCAAACACTGAGTCACACACACACCCACTCACGTGACAGGTTTCTTTTAGTTTCTATCTAATGCACTCACAACACTTTGGTTGGCCTGGGGCTATAGAAAACACTTATCCAAAGTGCCACAGAATGGGACAGAACCTGAAACCATGTGGTTGGGAAGCAAACTTCTTACCACACAGCCATGCCTTCACGTATGACAATTTATAAACAAAAATTTAAATGGCTTGTAATGGCTGTTGCATATTATTTCACCACTAATGAGACAATTGAAAGTGATCGTGGCTACAGGTGTTAATTCTAATTTGTAATAGTGTTAATTATGCTTTTGCTAAGTAGCCCACCACTAAACTTAGCTATTTAAGAGATGCAACATATTAAATTGTTTCAATTGTGTGTGGGGGCCAAAGGTGTGTTACTTGCGTCATGTTAGGTGTAGTCAGTCCCGTGCTTCTGTTAAGTGGCCTACCTCTAAACACATTTTTGGGAGATCAGACATATTAATATGTATTGTTTCAATCGTGTGTGGTACCAGAGTCGTGTTATTTGTGTCATGTAAGGTGTAGTCTATCAGACAGACAGCTTGTGTTACATTAACTTCATATTTTGTTTCTTACCAACCTAGAATTTTAGCAAGGACTGCAGTAGAGACAGACTAAGTTGTGTAGGAATTTGATTTATGTAGAGTAAAATGTTATTTTCATGGGATTAAAGTGGTAGGCTAGCGATTACATGGCTATCGTTTCAAATTTAACTGAAGCCAATTGGATTGTCTTGGCTTAACTCAGTGTATCTGACTAAATGTAGATAATCATTCTACTATTAATTATTAGGTGCAGGTGTGGCTGTGTGGTTAGGAGTTTTGTTGCCCAACCACATGGTTTGGGGTTCAGTCCTATTGTTCTGTGCTTTAGGCAAGTTTTTTCCTACTTAAATCAACAAGCCAACCAAGATCTTCTGAATGAATTTGTTTGGCAGAAACTGAAAGAAGCTTGTGTGTGCATGTATTTATGCTCTACAAAAGTCGGAAGCTGTAAGTGATGTTGTCGCTTGTAAACAAATTCTGTTCACTTTGTGCCTTTCAAAAATGTTTGAATTAAGAGATTTTGGAAAACAGGAAATAGTTAGTGACTGGAAGGGCATCCACTATAAAACAGTGTCTCATTAAGGACCTAATATATGCAAAACAGACTAGCATTGCAAAATGGCTGTAATAAAAGCTTTCCCTCAGAGATTTCCTCAAGCTTTCAAAACAAAACTCAGGTGAAAGGATCACAGTCTGAAACCTGATATCTACCCCTTCACATACCTCACCAGTATAAGGTTGCCCTGCATTGATATATATCACTTCTAATCTTAAAATCTAGTTACTGTCTATAAACAAAACAAAAAGAAGGCAGATATTTATCATTCTATGCTGAAACGCACATGGGGTGTATTTAGTATGAAATAAGTGTTCATGCCTGTTTTACTTGGTTTGATCATATTTACATATTGGTGCATTTTGAAGTTAATTGACATGATATTGATTGTGTTTTATGATTTGTAGAGGCTGATTTTCTATGGCCAAATGTCCTTCCTGTCATCAGTCCTCATCTGTTTCCTTGCAGTGATGAAGTTTTTCTTTGGCTGGACATGTTTGCACAGGAGATTAGAAATTGACACTGCTTGTATGATGGTGATGCTTGTTTTACAACTGTTGTGGGATGTTGAGACAAAAGGACACAAGCACAGTCTGCTATAGCCCAATTCTGTGTGTGTGTATGTGTGCATAGGTAGCTATGTTTGTGTTTCCTTCTTGGTGTCATATTATAGCAGTAAAATAAACATTGCTATCATACAAGTGGTGGTCCTTTGTTACCAACCTTCTGTGAAAACATGTCCAACCGTAGGGAAATATCTTGCTTGGGAACAGTTGAGGAGTGGCAACAAGGAGAGCAGTTAACCAAGGAAAACGTGTCTTAATGAATTCTGTTTCATTTGGTATA
The DNA here is from genome assembly GCF_006345805.1 of Octopus sinensis. Lineage (NCBI taxonomy): Eukaryota > Metazoa > Mollusca > Cephalopoda > Octopoda > Octopodidae > Octopus > Octopus sinensis. The sequence continues at coordinate 86,894,072 of NC_043001.1, read as the reverse complement.
AGCCTGGAAAAGAGGATGTTAAAATGATGATGATAGTTTTCAAACAGCGTATGTGTATGAATGTTTATATTCATTATGTTATTTGTATAGTGTAATGTTTGTGCTGTTGGGTAATCTGGTAGTAAAGGGAAAAGGTTTGGCATAAGTGGGGGCTGATTTTAGCAGCAGTGATATTAGATGGGGTGGGTTGTGGTGATGAAATCATTGTTGGTTGTAGTGTTTTTGCTATTGACTACGCTACCTGACTGTTTTCATGTAAACCCCTAACAAACATCTAACACTGTATTCTTATCTCTACCCAGACAGCTTTAATTTCAAACTGTAATCTCTTCATTCTCAGGGTATTTTATATAAAGCTGGACATTGGTTAAGAAGAAGGTACAAAAATATGGTGGTGGTATGGATGCTTTTAGAAACATGTTCTGTCATGAAGTTATCACAATGAAGCATTTGATAAGAATTAGAATGTAACTAGTTGATTGTTTTGATGACTCTAGAACAGGGATCAGCAGAGTTCTTATCTCATAGACCCCACCCGCCATGGAATTGTTGATAACTTATTAACTCCTATCATGTAAGTTTCTAAAAAAAGTATAATTAATACAAAATCTCTTAACTTATAAACAATAATTTCTTCATTCTTTTGTGTTGTACTACTTTTTGATAAGAAATATTTAAAGAAATTTAATGAAGAAATTTAATTTCATTATGAAATTGAAAAAGAGCAATAAGATTACAAGTGTTTATTGACCACTTTGCTGATTCCTACTATAGAAGAACAAACCATGAGTAAAATTTGACTGATGGAAACCATTTGGAAGCCAATTGGAGTGACCGTTCCAATTCTTGCTTGGTAAACTTAATCCATTGCAACAACACTACCTTGCACTTGGGTACCTTGTGCAAAATCCACTTTGTTGTAATGATTTTTGGGAAGTCTTTGGTTTGAAGACGACTGAAATAAAAATATTATATATTTATATTTAATATTCATATTTAATAGTATATATTTATATTTAATATTAATATTATATATTTATATTTAATATCATATATAGAGAAAATATTTTGTTGACATCTTGAAAGCTGAAAAAGGGTTGTGGACAGTACCCTCCCTCATTTGAGTTAGCCATTATAAATTGATAGTAGATGGTAAAGGGTAAAGGGGATTGTTTAACTTTAAAACCTTGTGAACTAAGGTCAGAGGTATTCAAATCAGGACCTACAAATTTTTGTCTTATTTATTTATTTATTTTTTTCATACTGTAGTCACATCCAATGCATTTTGTTTTAAGATGGTTGTGTGGTTTTAGAGAGATTTAGCTGCAATTTCTAGTAGGTTGGGTGACTATTGAGGCTCCCTTGGATTGTCAGAATAGCACTTTAGTGGTGTGAATATTCAGTAATACTATGTTAACTGTAGAAGACCATGATGGAGAGGAAAATTGTAAGTCATTGGACTGTGGCTATGGTAAGACATCACTTTAATAAATCGAATTCATTTAAAATCAACATAATTATTTGAATGCTATGTATTTTATTGATCTTGACAAGTTGAAAGACTCAGCTGAGATCTGAACTCAGTTTGGTGTTGCATCTACCAGCCAAATAAAGGTTCCAGTGGTAGAAATATGTAACTGGTGTCTTGGTGGTGATGGTGGTTTAGATGCCTCTTACCTCAAATTATATTAGTCAGCACCACTGCAATGCTCTCTAAAATATTTTTATTCCATGACTTGGTTGTGTAGTTAAGAAGCTTGCTTCCCAACCATATGGTCTTGGGTTCAGTCTTACTGCTCAGCACTTTGAGCATGTGTTTTCTACTATATTCTTAGGCTGGCCAAAGCTTTGTGAATGGATATAGTAGATGGAAATTAAACAAAAGCCTGTGTGTATATGTGTGTAACCTTGTCTAGACATCACATGATGGTCAAAAATGAGCCACATTGTCATACAAGGAAGATTGCTCATTTCTATTCTTCTGTTAAGAAACGTACCTAGCTATGGAAAAACATTACCTTTCTTGGAAACGGGGAGAGATGATGACAGGAAGGGTTTTGGAATCTGATCATAGAAAATTTGCATAAACAAATTCTGTTTGCATGCATGCAAGCCTGGAAAAAACATTAAATGATGACGATGATGATTCATTTGTCTATGAATTATTTTGACTTCTTTTTTCATTTTTTTTCCAGTAAATTTCAGGTCAGACACACTTGTAAATAAATATAGGTTACACATAAGATTTGATTTGTTAATCTTCCTTCATAACTGAATTCACTACTACTGCCAGTTCTATCCATACCCCCACCCTCAACCACCTAACTTCTTACCTATCTCTTTTGATTTATGTTTTATTGCATTTCTGTCTTTATTTATTTACATGAATTACTCGACTTGCTTGGTGGTTGGCCTATTTTCTGTTTTGCTCAGAATTGTACTTACTGATGATTTCTCTTGGCATTTTTATCCTGGAGATGGCTTAGTTATGTTTTGGCTCAATTGCTGAGTTGCCGCTTTTTATCATTTATTCTTCACTTGTTTCTCTTAATGAACAACATCCATTCTGGGGCACCACCTTGAAGGGTTTAGTTGAAAAAATCGCCAACAGTACTTGATGTTTTATTGGTCTTGTTTTTTGTTTTTGTTGTACTACTAAGTTATGGGAACGTAAACAAAACAACACAGGTTGTCAAGCAGTAGTGATAGTAGGGGTCAGACATAACATACATACAATGGTCTATTCCAGTGTCCATCTATCCGTCTACTGAATCCACTCAAGTTTTTGTTTGACTTGGGGCTGTTGTAGAAGACCCTTGCCCAAGGTGCCACACAGTGGGATTGAACCCAAAACCACATTATTGGAAAGCAAGCTTCTTAACCATATACCCAAACCTGCACCCCTATTATATATTTTTATCATCTTGATCTGACTTTTTCATAGTCAGCATAAGCTGCTACTCCACCTTAGTCTATAACCCATAGCTACTATCTACGATATTGCCCTGACCTACCTCTACCATCTACCACTGTTACTGACTACATCAGCCTGTCTTACCTCTGTAATAACCGTCTACCACTGCTACATACCACATCACTCTGATCTACTTATATAGTTGCCATATACTACAGCTACTGCACCATCCTGACTATTCCTAGCTACCATTTACCATTGTTACATATCACAGCAACCTGACATATATCTACCTCTACAATCAATACTTATCTACCCATGAAAACAGGAGAGGTGATAATACCATGTAGCTGTATGACCAACACCTCATATCCCAGTGTTAGGTTCAGGTCATTCAATGGAACTGGTATGTAACAGAACTATTAACAATGCAGCTCTACTTTAATTCTGTTACTACCATTTCTGGTTAGACTGGAAAATGAATGACTGATACTACACGAATTTATCCAAGTGGTACTACCTAAAAGTATTCTAAAACAAAAGACATGACAACTGTTCTTGGAGTTACATGAATACTTGATCTGATTGAATCGGTTAATTCTGTCCAACAACTTATGTCCTCAAAGTTACCATTGAAACATGGTATTGTAGCATTCATTTTCGTTTCATCCCTTCTGAATCTAATTCGTAATAGTAGTCATAGAAAGAAAAGCTGTGCTGTGAGCTGACATAACAATTTTTAACTTAGAGCTTCAGCCAGCTGTAACTTTTCATCCTACAAGCTTAAATGGTTTTGTCAGTTTGTACTCTGGTACTGTGTTCTGTCCATGACAAACAGAGCAATTCAAAGTTGGCTGTGTGTGTTTATTCATCATAAGACTGACACAGCATACAGGAGATTAAATATGTAAATAAGATCATACCCAGCCTTATCATGTTTACATTATTCATAAAGTAATGTTCTTATATTCTCTCAGCTTATGGGGAAGTATATGAATCCTGGCAATGACTTATCCAGAGCCAAAAGCAAATCTCTTAGTCAATTCTGTCTCCTCAGCTGCTGAAAACTCTGTGGCTCAATCTGCAGATCTATTTTGATCTGTTTTCATAACATAAATATATATTTATTAAGCAAATGACGGTGACTTTGTTTACAAGTACAATTTTGCAAGCACTTCATGCTCCAATTATATATTAATGTATGTAATATATATATGCAAGCATGGTTGTATTAAGTTAATTTCCCAACCAGTATTCAGTCTCACTGTACAGCAACATGGGCAGATGTTTTCCTATATGTCACTTGGCTGGTCAAAACCCTGTGACTGAATCTGGTTGAGAGGAACTGAAAGAAGACTGTTGTGTATATATGTATGTTTGTGCACACACATGCACATCTTCCATTTACTCCGTAATGAAATAAGAGATGTCATACTTGAAACCAAAGGTTAGTAATAGGAAAAGCCTCCAGCAGTAAAGCCATACCTCAAAAATCTATTTGTCTAACCCATACCTGTATAGAGTGTGTGTGTATATATATATATATATATATATATATATATATATATATATATATATATGACTTAGACTTTTGGCATTATGTTGTGCTTGAGAAGAAAACCCATCAAGCTGAGTGAAATCGCAGTCATGGTAGATACTGGTGTCATGCTAATGGCACCCGTGCTGGTGACATATAAAAGCACCCATTACATTCTTGGAGTGGTTGGCATTAGGAAGGGCATCAGGCTGTAGAAACCATATCAAATCCGACTGGAGCCTGGTGCAGCCTTCCAGCCCTGGTCAAACTGTCCAACCCATGCCAGCATGGACAATGGACATTAAATGATGATGATACTTATATATATGAATGATAGAAACAGTAGTACTCGTAGTATTTGCTGAAGAGGCTGGTGTAGATGATACTTACCTTGAACATCAATAAGCTGGTGATGCACCTGCTCTTAAGTGGACCATATTAATTACTGGATTCTTTTTAGTTGATCCTTCATTTTGAGCTGCATGTGTTAGTGTTGTTTCTATTTTCCTGTGCTACATTCAAATGCATGCACCACTGAGCAACCATGCTAAATAACCTCTTATTGGATCTGACTCAGTATCTGGTTTCTGTTTTTGTGTGTATCACCAGCTCCCCATTCCTTCTGTGATCTTTCTCCAACACTAACTTACAGTGATGACCTCTTTAAAACACCATATGATATATATATCTATATAAAATATTTACAACGTAAATGCCAGGATTGTTATTGCATATTAAACGGTTGTGTATTTTTCTCTTTTTATTAAAGCAGTTTACATCTATTATGTATACTGTACAAGCACACACAACATGCACTGCACTACAGTACTCCTGCACATTGCCATCCACACCAAACTACATAGTACAGTAACTGGAAAACCTTATCAATAGCTAGCAGAAAAATTACTCTCCTCTGTACACTGTAAATCTAATATGATAAATGTGAAAATTAATGTGTCACACTTTGACCCCCTCTCTCACTATTCAATGACACTTCTATTATTCCTTGTGCTGGGGTGAGAGTAATAGTAGGCATAAAGATGGTGAGGGCCGTAGCAAAGACAGACAAAGAAATTTAGGGAGAGTTGATGTTTTATTAAAAGTAGTGGTGTTGATGGTGGCAGTTGGAGTAATAATAAGAGAGTGAGAGAAAGAGTTGGTATGTGAGAGAAAGAGGGACTGACACTAACTAACATACTGAACACTGATGGTAATGGGGTGATACTAATAGTATGAGTTGTACCTATGATAGAGGCGGAGGCAGCGGTGATGATGATGGTGGTGATGGTGGTAGCTGAGGTGGTCAGGGATGAAGGTGAGAGGAAGCTATGTGAAAGACAGTGGTGATGGTGGTGGAGGGAAAGGCATTGAAGTCAAAGGTATTGATGGTGGTGGCATCAGACGTCTGAATGGTGTGTGTATGGTAGGTGTGGTGGCAGCTTTGCAATAAGTTCCCAAGTTGACAAATTATATCGTTATTTTGATGAAAATTGTTCATTTAATATGTACTCAATGCATGAAGTGTAATTGTCGGGCCCAAGGCCTAATGAAGAGCCCTTCATAGGAGCTGACTCAAAAGCCATCCTATCAGGCAGCTTTTGAGCTAGTTTTTTTATAATAGCTTATCCATTACATTGCTAACCTGTGCATTTTTTCAACAATAAATGACTGCCCATGCTCACATCCAACTATGTCAGCCAAGGAGCTGTGCAACAGCAACAACCCTTTCTCAGTATATACATTCTCGGCCTGTCTGTCTCTCTCTCATATAAATGTTTTATTACAAGGTATGACATCTGAAACAAATGGACCAATGAATTTATATTTAGAAATAGTTTTAAAGAACTATTTAGAAAAAAACTGGTGTGTGTATGTGTATGTATGTGTTACTGTGCCAATGTAGTCACATTCCTGTCTATTAGTGTGTGTGTGTGGAAACACTAATGCTGAAGAATGTTGAGTTATATTGTCACAAGAGTGGCTTGGCTAGTTAGCTAGAATTTATTGCTCTACTGAATGGTACTGCTTGACAAGTACACATTCACAGGGTTTATGAAAAAAAAAGCTGTAAACTTTATTGGTGGAAGGTAGCTGTGGTGGTACTGGCAGGCCAAGAATGACTTAAAATAAATGAAGTCTGATCTGAGAATTTTAAGTCTCTGACAAGATGATAATGGGTTGATGTATGGCGATAGGCCGTTTCAATCCAACTGATGTGTGTATTTATGTATAGGCATGGGTATAGCTGTGTGGTTAAGAAGCTTGTTTCTCAGTCATGTGATTTTGGGTTCATACCCATTGTGCTGCTCCTTGGGTATGCATGCATCTTCTATGTAGTCCACAGCCTTGTGAGTGGATTGGCTTAGATGGAGACTGCATGTGTTTGTGTGAACCCTTGTCTTGACATCACAGGATGGTTGTTAACGAATGTCACTGTCATATGAGTAGTGTTCTTTGTGTCCAGTCTTATGTGAGAAAAAACATGCCTGGCTATGGGGAAATATTACCCTGCTTGGAAATGAGTGGGGGCCTATGACAAGAAGGGCATCTAGTCATAGGAAAATCTGCTTCAACAAATTTTGAATCAAACAAGCATGGAAAGGTAACTATTAAGACTGATAATATTGATACACATAAACACACACATTAATTTGGCTACCAGTTTAAGGCCATGAGTGATTTATAGTTAATGAGTCAGAGGATAGATAAAAATGGAGATTTGTTGTTGATTGGCTTTTAGTCTTTTTATAAAAATGTGGTGTTGCAGAATGGTTTACATTGCACAATGGTTGTTACAAAGAGTTGGAATAAGTGAATCTGAAGCTATTTCATTACTCAATCTTACATGGACCACCACTCCCATCACCAATTTAAGGGAGGAAAGATATTACCTTTGAACATTGCTGGCCTTGCATGCGTAATGCTTAATTCGATTTTAAATGTGTTGAAGAAAAAGTTTTTGTAAATCAAAATCTGCAGTCCTGTAAAGGATTGAGCAGATAATACCTACAAATGTGTTTGTTTCTTTGATACTTGTATCTTTTATTGTGATCAGATTATTTGTGAAATTGGCAATATTGCAGAAATGTTGGGTTTTTTTAATATAAGTAGCCATTTCTGCTAAAAAAAATATTGTTTGTGTTGTGAATTAGTTACATGATTAAAAACAGGTATTTTCAAAAAAGATAAAGGGAAGAAAGATGTTGGTAGTAAATTAAATGCAATTAATAATTAATTCTTTTATTGACTACAAAGGATAATTAAATGCAATTAATAATAGATGTAAAAATAACAATAAAACAAAAAGAATTTTTTGTGGCATATTCATGATGAAATTTATTGGTAATCTGAGCTACTCCCATCAGAAAGAACATACCCAAACATTGCATGGATTTTAACATTTAGAAAACTGTTAACTGCTCCCTTTTACTTGATATACTTATGAGTATGGTGGGTAATTCTACTGGTCAGTCAATGGTAAAAATTGTAAATACATGGATAAGGAGAGAATTCCGTAGTGGAGCTGTTTTGAGGTGGAAGGATTGGCATGGTAAGCTATAAAGTAATCATCAGTTCTTTATTTCTTATTTCTTTATTGCCCACAAAGGGGCTAAACACAGAGAGGACAAACAAGGACAGACAAACGGATTAAGTTGATTATATGGACCCCAGTGCGTAACTGGTACTTAATTTATTGACCCCGAAAGGATGAAAGGCAAAGTTGACCTCGGCGGAATTTGAACTCAGAATGTAATGGCAGACGAAATACTGCTAAGCATTTCGCCCGGCGTGCTAACGATTCTGCCAGCTCGCCGACTTTAGTTCCTGAAAAATAACCAGACACACTCATACGTACACATGACATGTTTTTACATGATTTCTGCCTACCAAATTCACTCCCAAGGCATTGGTTGGCTTGAGTCTATAGAAGACATTTGCCCAAGGTACCGTACATTGAGACTGAAACTAAAAGCACTTGATTGCATAGTGAGCTTCTGAACCACACAGTATTACCTACACCTGTCAACATTATATATTCAGTGGATCAAGTAAGGATGTAAGCGAACTGTATTAAAGGTATTAGTATGTTGGGAAGAGGATTTTATAAGTATGGCTATGATAAATGAATGAGTGAAAATGTATTGTGTGAGAAAGACAGCAGAGGTAAAGGAAAGAGGAAAGCTGAGGAAGATGTGAGCAGAGACGATGATGCCAAATAGCAAGACGCTAAGTTTTCCAAATGTGAGAATGCAAAATGAGAGGGAGAGTTGTATGCTGTATGGCAAACCTAGCCAACCCACCCACCCACCACTGAGAAATAATTGCTGAATTCAATAAAATTTTGAGGAAGTGGTTAACTTGGTGAATGGCATCAAACAAATCACTTGCTAATATCAGCTCCTCCTCCTTCTCCTCACCCCCCACCACCACCTGCATTGAACAGTAGCTGTCACAAAAGCATAATCAGTGTTGCTGTTTTCTGATGCTACTTCCCCAATACAGACAATTGAAGAATTTCCTTCAAACTTTTGTTCTCATCTGAGTATTGTTCTGTCAATGGTAGCAGACTCTGCCACCTGATGTCAAAGAGAGAAGAGGTAGGAAAAAAAAATGCAAGTAACCATTCTGATTAGGTTTTTATATTTCAACTAACACTCCTCCCCCAGCATTGGTTTTCTCTTTTTTTTTTCCAATTTAGTTGTTTGGTCTGGCAACCACAACAATCTACTCCAAAAACTGTGTCACCTGTTACATAAGTTTTTTTCTCTTTGTTTGATTTAGTTTCTCCCCCAACCCCATCCTGACATCTCTTTTAACATCATGTTGTTTGGTTAGTTAGACAAGTGGAACAGCATTTTGTCTGTTGTATCTTACTGAATACAGCATTTTTGGAATGATGATTTAATTTGTTTCTATTTACATATAATTTTAGATTTCATTAATGTACTTTTATTATATATATATATATATATATATATATATACACACACACACACACACATGTAGATGTTTGTGTCTCTTAGAAATGTTTTTGTGTATGTTTTATGTGGTATGAAACTTGTATGGTATAAGTGTAGATGTGGTTGTATGGTTAAGAAGCTTGCTTCTCAACCATAAGGTTTTAGGTTCAATTCCAAGTCCATTTCTCTGTCTGTCTCTCTCTCTCACACACACACCTGTGTATATATACACATATTCATTCGTTCATTCATTCATCATTCATTCATTCATTATATCATAACTAGTACCACTGCTAAATACAGTAATAACCACACCACTGTATTGGAAGTAGACTGGAAGCTGTTACTCAACATAGAACTTGAAACTCACCAATAGCAGTTGTACACATAACTACTGTTCACCCAAGATATACAACATAGTATATAAACATACATGTATGTGTACTTTTGTCATGATGATTGTAAACAAGCATTACTATCATATAAGTGTTGTTCCTTTCCAGTCTTCCGTGAAAAACATGTCTGGACAAACAGATGAGTATTGGCAGCAGAGCTTCCAGCCATAGAAAATCTGCCTCAACAAATTTTGTCTGACCCATGCAAGCATAGCCAAGTGGATGTTAAACAAAGATGTTTGTAACAAATGTCTTGGATTGCTTTCATAATATAATGTTAGTATTTTTGTTGCACTTGTGACAAATAAAATGTGTGCAGGATTAGCAGAATCTTGTCCTAAATGTTTTATTCCTTTTTTCCCCTTATTTATGTTGAAGCACATTGCTTTTGTTTCAATTACTCTATTTTAACCCCCTAATTTTTGGGGCTTAAAATTTGGAAAAAAAGGTTTTGTAAGGGATTATAAAAAAACTCATATTTTTTAACCTAATTTTTGACAAAGAAGGGTTCTTTATACGTGTTAAAATACGGTAATTTTGAAAATTAGGAAGAATTAGTAAAATAATTTTGTCATTATTTAGCTAGTGTTTGGGATAAAAATTAACACAAAATTTTGATGGATGGTTTAAATTCAGATTATTTTAAACTCACAGTTTGTATCTCAGAACCATGATTGTTCTTGGGTGGATTGGTATCAATAAGTTAATGAATTTAGCTTTTGTTTTGTATTGAGTTATCCCTGATCAAGTAGTCCCCTGATGAAATGCATTTCAATTTTGACCAGGCCATCTTTAATATATCAACTGGGACTACATTTTCTAAAGTGTCCTTTTTTGAAGATGGTAGGATAGGATTTGAGGGAGATTTGATTGTTATTTGTAACAAATTTCACATTTGTATCGAGGCTTCGTTGTTGGCTCAGGTTGGAGTTGGCAAAAAAATACCCATCATACATTGGTTTCTTTCACTTAACCTTCTCTACAGAGAGGAGGGCAGTGCTCATGAGACTTTTTCCAGGGTCCCTGAGACTAGTGAAATGAAGTAGGGAAAGTTATCTTCAGACTGAAGACTGGGACCAGATGCTTGCAACAGAGTGAACTCCACTAAAAGCATCCAAAGACCAGGTATTAACCCTTTTGATACTGACCCATCCAGGACCAACTCTGGTTATATAATAAAAGCTTCCTGTTTTAAAAAGTTACAACCTTCCATCATGTTAATTATTTCACTAAACTCTTCATTATTTTCAAAATTAATTGAAATAATAGCAATGTATTTCAACAGAAATGTGGTAACAAAAAGGTTAAACTGGGCAATGTTGTATTAATTACATAAAAGCTTATTGATATTCTTCAATTTGTAAGTTTTGTAACTCAACTACATTATCTTCTGTGTTGCTACAACCATACAGGGACAGCCTGGTATATTACCAAACTGCCACTGCTCTACAGCACCAAATCATCACAGAAATCACTGACTCTGACGTGCATATAGCACCCTCCACTACTGCATACAGTACTTACTTTACCTACCACAGACCCTGCACCATTCAAGATTGAAAATAAAACATCAGTTTCCCCTAGAATTTGATAGGTTTGTAACTAAATTATAGTTTCTGACATATGCATAAGGCCAGAAATTCTGTAGGTGAGATTAGTTGATTAGATCAACTCCAGTTACAATCTGGTACTTATGTTATTGCCTTTGAAAGGATGAATGGTAAAGTCAACCTCACTGTAATTCAAACTCAATATATAACCCCCCCCCCCGCAATACTAAAAAGTGTTTTGTCCATTATGTTACTGTTTCTGCCAATCCCCTGTTCCACCCCCCACCTCTAAACAGGGTAAATGTTTGCCCTATCTACTCTTTACATAAACTTTTTCCCTTTGGTATTTGTGTGTGTATATCATTTTATATATTGTGTGCATGTACACACACATATACATTTAAGATCATTCAAATCCGTCTCAGATTTTGTACACTCCCAAGAGATTGGGTGGAATAATTCTAGAGTATCCAGTTCTATTCCTCCTCACCCGCTTTGGCTAAAATGCCACTGGCAGCACTGTGAGATGCTTACTCTTTAACTCTGCCTTTGTCTCTCACCAACCAATCTGTTGCTCTCTGTCTCTCTATCTCTCTCAATATACACACATATAACATATGTCCATTTATATCTCTGCCAAAACATTTTTTTCTTTTCTTTCCATATGACCTTTTCAGTAGATAACATTAGATATCAGACATGTTAGAAAGACCAGCCATGTCTACTTAATTTTTTTCTGTCAGTGTCCAGTTATCATTTACCTCCTCCACTAAAATTGTTTCTCTATCTAGCTGTCCCTCAGGGCAACAAGAGAAGAAAAATAGTAAACAGCCATCTTGATACTATATTCCACATGAGAGCTTAATATTTGCATTAAACCAATGTAGCATTTACTTTGGCTCTCTGCAGGCATCTGCTTTTATACCCCACTTCCTATCATTTTAGTTGTCAGAGGAGTCTGAGTCTCACCTTATTTTCCATCACCTAATTCTTACCTCACCACCCCGTGATGATTCTTAGCTGGGTTGCTATGTATGTGCCAATATAGCAGAGAAATAATCAACTACATATGATACTGGTCTACAATTTCATTGGTCTTGAATATGTTTTGCTATCCGAAAAATGGGTTGTTTTGTAGTTTTGGATAGCACAGATCATGTAGCTCTTGAGGCTCTTACTAGAAAAGATTGTAACATTTCTGACTGTTGTTTCAGTCATGTGACTCTGGCCATGCTGGAGCACCACCTTTAGTCGAGCAAATTAACCCCAGGACTTATTCTTTGTAAGCCTAGTACTTATATCGGTCTCTTTTTCTGAACTGCTAAGTTATGGGGACATAGACACACCATCATCAGTTGTCAAGCGATGTTGGGGGGGTACAAACACAGACGCACAAACATACACAGACACTTAACCATACACACACACACACACATATATATATGTACATACACGATGGGCTTCTTTCAGTTTCTGTCTACCAAATCCACTCACAAGGCTTTGGTCTGCCCGAGGCTATAGTAGAAGACACTTCCCAAAGGTGCCACGCTGTGGGACTGAACCGGGAACCATGTTGTTCGTAAGCAAGCTACTTACCACACAGCCACTCCTAAAAAAAATCATTGCTTGTTTCACAAATGAAAATTCATGAAGGGGTTTTGTTGACTGCTAGGTTGTTGTTAGCTGATGAAACCAGTGTAAAAGGAGTAAACTTAGATGCAATGGTTTTTAAGGAAATTTAGTTCAGTTTAGTGTTGATGTGTTACAGGTCTTCCATAATCTTGTTCTCAAGGAAAGCCCTGCATGTAGCTTTGAAAGAGGACATGAACTAGTGTCATTGACCCTTGTAGTTGGAGTTTGTATTTACCACTGACCATCAAAGGATTTCTCCTAAGAGCCTTTGTACAGTTTCTTTGGTGCTCATCTGACGAGGTCACCAGTAGAGAGTTTGTTGGACAAGCAATAATCTTCCAGCTTGGAAATATGTCCTGCCCAGCGTAGTGGTGGCTGTAATGTCATGATGGTTACATTTTGCCTGTTCAAGGATTTCAGTGTTTGATAATAAAGTTACTCCAGTGGATGTTGAGGATGTAGATGCAGCATTGCCAGGAGTGCTCAAGAACCATGGTGATAGTAGTTAACCAATGACTTGTACAGAATAATGGTTAGTATAACAGCTCTGAACATGGTGGTCTTTGTAATGTTTATTATTCCAGACTCTTTTGTGTAGTCTGCTGAATGCACAATTTAATTTTACCTGCCTCTGGTTATCCTCTTTGTTGATTTTAGCACTAGATGGTGATAGTGCACTCCAGGGAGCTGAACTGCTGGGCCATCTTCAGATCTGTTTTGCTGATAGTAATGCAAAGATGGTTATAACCTTCTTAAGGTGTAGGCTAGCAGAGGGCTTCTGTCTTCTTCAAGCTCTCTTTCAGTTTGAAGAGTTCAGCAGCTTCTGCAAAGCTGATGTTATATGTTGCATGGTTGGCTCTGTATGGGTAACGAGCACCGCATAGTCAACAAAGTGTAGCTCCCATTTTGGAATAACCTGTCCAAGAGGTAATCTTCCACTAGTCACCTGAAGTTGAACAAGCTGTCATTGATGCAGTGTTGGATGTAGTGATCACTTTCTTCATTAAGGTCTTCTGTGGCCATTATGAATGTCATGGAGAGAGAGTATGTATAAGGAAACTGTTTCCTATTAAGGGCTTTGAGAACTTGTTGTTGGGTCTAACTTGGCCATGCTGATCCACATATAACTAGATGACCATTTTGGGGAATTTAGTAGTGGCCATCTCGGTCAGTCTATAATTTTTCCATGAACCCTTCCAGCTCATGAAGACATGTTGCCTAGTGGTTAGGGTGTTGCTCTCATGATTACAAAATTGTAGTTACATTTCCTGGACTAGGTGCTGTGTTATTGAGAAAAACATATAATTTCACATTGCTCCAGTCCACTCAGCTCTAACTGAGTAACCCTGTGATAGACTTGTCTTGTTTAGGAGGAATGTTATGATCTTGGTCACTTACACACCATAGAAACCAAGTAACTGGAACTACGAATCTTAGGACTTGAGATTGTAGTGTCCAAGAAGCTTACTTTCTGAACAAAGTGGTAAATGTATTGGTAAGGTCTGAAAACATCATTATTGTCTTCTGTTTTCTCCATTGCTGTTGGAGCTGTCTGAGAACATCAGTAGTGCTTGTATTGGCTTTAAGTCTGTTTTGGTTCTCTTGGTGTTCTTCTGCAATGATATACACCAGTCATTCTGGAGTGTTATTATTTATCTTGCAATGGATAGCAGAGTTATCCCCTGGTAGCTGGAGCAGCAGATTTTATCTCCTTGTTCTTGTCTTGGGTGATGATGACTCCTCAGCTTATCTGGTTATAGTGCTGGATATTTGGTTGTGCCAAAATGTAGCAATCTCTATGGCACTGATGAAGTGTTGCTATGAACACAGCAAAGTAGGAAAGGCTATTTTTTTTTTATTCTCTGTCTAGCAAGTCAGACATTTGTCACACAGCATTCACTACACTGGGAACAAAGTGATGCATTGCATTTTCACCGTCTCTAAGTAAGCAGAACCTCAAGCCCTTACCTCACAACCACCCTAATATTGTGTGTGTTCAGGGAAAGTATGATTGAGTGTTTAGTTAAGAAACTTGCTTCCTGGGTTCAATTCCACTGCAGGGTGTCTTAGATTAATGTCATTTTCTGTCAGCCTTGAGTTGATGTATACCATGTGAGTGAAACTGGGTAGATGTAAACTGTATAGAAGCTTTTTGGATGGATCATACCTGTTATTGAAAAGGTATAGCCTTGTCAACATGCTGTGTCATGCTGATTCTACCTGAGAATTACATTGATTACATGTGTTTGTGGAATGCGCAGTTACTTATACATTAATTCAAAGGCAGGTAATTCAGTTGATTGAACAACTGAATCTTCATTGTTAGATGGTGGAGATCCACTACCACATATATATATGTGTGTGTGTGTGTGTGTGTGTGTGTGTGTGTGTGTGTGTGTGTGTTTATTTCATGTGTAGAAATTCAGTGAAGCTTACTTAATGCTCAGTCTCCCTGTGGGAGCTGTCTTCAGATATAGTCTAATAATAATAATTCTAATTTTAGTACAGCACTTTTAAGTTTCTTGAGAGATAATCTATCGAGTTGGTACTTAATTGAGTCCTTGGAGGGATGAAAAGCAGAGTTTACATGAATGGAATTTGAACTACACTGCACATACTAAGGTATGTGATTTAGACCTACCACCACCTGCCACAAGGCTTTTAGTCCTGCAACACTCTTCTGCTTCCTACACTTCATCAACTTTCTAATCATAATACTAATTTCTTACATTGGCACAAGGCCACAAGTTTGCAGGAGTTCAACTTCAGTTACGACTAGTATTTATTTTATCAATATCAGAGAGATGATAGGCTGATTTGAGTAATACTGATAATAATAACAACAACGATAATTTTTCTTTTTATTATAAAAGAGGCACTTGAATAAGGGACAGTGGGAGTTTCATATCAAGTGAGTGAATTAGTGACCTACAAGAAATAAGATTAGAAACTGTTGGAGAGGAATCCATCCATAAAATCAGCTCCTACACTTGACTGGCATTTGTTTTATCATTCCTGGAACTTGAAACCCTGCACGATTTTTAACTCTGTGAATAAATAACAATTATAATACTTGGTGCTGTATCAAAGTAGGTTGGCAGCTTCTTTAACACTTTTGTTAATATGTTGAAATACACTGGCTTCATTTTAATTAATTTTGAAAATAATGAAGAATTTTGTAAAATTACCTTTGTCATAATTAAGGTGGTATTTGGAATATAATTTAAAATAGGATATTTGTGGAAGGCTTTAATTTAGATCATGCTAAAACAGGAAGTTTATATTACAGAAAAGAAATAGAGGCGGTCTCAGACGGGTTGGTATCAAAAGGGTTAAAGAAACCAAAACAAAGAAAAGAAAAAAAGCTGTAATGCTACCTTTTGAAATAGCTGCTAATTAATGAACATGGTGTTGTAAGGGATTTGTACATAATCAAAGTCAACAGAATAGTAGTGCAATGTAATGGTTTTACATTCACTGAACTTAGCTTGCTTCTGTGGGGGGTTAGTTAATGTTCAGTGAAGCACATCTAACAAGGCAGGAAACTTAGCAAATAGCTGATAATAGTAAGAATTCCTTAGCCTAGGTTAGATAGTACATTGGGTGGTGTGAGTATGTAAGTTCATACTTATGTGTGTACATGTGCACACTTACGCGTGTACACACACACACACACACACAGATGTATTAATGTTTTCTGAATACTCATGAACTTAAGAGATAAGAGGTAAAAACAAACAATATGAATAAGCTTTATAGTTTAACTTCATTTCCTGTGAGGTGCAAACTCCAGGTATAAGTTTATTTTCCTTTTCCTATCTGAGTATAAAAAGAGCCAAGCTGATTGGGGATCCCCTCTTGCAACGAAAATGGTGAGCTAATAAAGGAAATCATTGGTTGGGGAAGTAGTTTCACAGGAAATGGCATGGACCTTAATATAAAGCAGCGACTCTTTCATCCCGTTTTTGCTCATGATTCCAGTTTGAACCTAGATTATCTCTGCCTCACACTCCACTTTCATAGATGCTGTTAGTTGAAAAAACAAAAACAAGACATTTACTATTAGTAGTGTTAATTGTAGCCATATCATTGAAAAACAAAATGTTTTACTATAAACAACTGCTTCTGTGCAGATAAAATTGTGCTTTTGCAAACAAAATACTAGAAAGACATAAAACGATGTTGTGTTGGGGTGGATGTTATGTAGCCCCAGGTCAGACCCTAAATGAGCAGTCATAGGCACACTAGTAGTTCACTGAACAATAAGGTGCATCAATCATATCATTTTCTCAGTCACAACATGTTTTCATTTAATCGGAGAGGAATGAAGGTAGTATGCTCTGTTGTACACAGTTGTGGTGTCTTTCTGCTGTCTAACTGTGGTACCTGTGATTGCGCAATTGTTTGTGCCTTATTTCGTTTTCCTGTCTTCTTTGAGTCTTGTGTGTGTTGTGAACTTTTGGGTGTGTTGTTTATGTTGTGATGATTGGTAGTATTTCATATTCTTTGCTGGTGAGGGAGAACCAGGGTGTTATCATAGGTGTTGTTTGAGCCCTTCAACATTTAAACTGGCCATAACCAGCTCAGACATTCTACCTGTTGGTTTGGACATGTGATGTGTATGAGTGAAGACAGCTGTATGCAGAAGTGCCTGTTGCTGAAAGGTACCAGTGGAAGAGGGAAACCCAGGAAGACGTGGGATGAAGTGGTGATGACTGATCTTAGAATGTTGGGGCTCACGGAGGAAAAATAGTAGACTAAGATGCTTGGCAGTATGAGGTCCTAGAGGAGACCCATCCACAAAACTGAGTGCTAGAAGAGTTGTGTTCCACCCACATGTAACAACACACTTTTCACCCACTCTACCCTTAGAAATTGAACTACAACTCCTCTTCTAACTGCTTCTTTCTCTTCTTCACATTTCCTCTTTGTAAATTATGATTATTTTCTAATCCCCTTTCTTGCCCTCACTGCCCTGCTCACTGTATTGCTGCTCCCAACATCCCCAACACCCACACCCTATTTTTCTAACTAGATTCTATGCTCATATTCTTGTTACTTGTGAGTATACCCTAGCACCACACCATCTCTCTTCTGTTCTCTCTTACACTTTTGCTGTTTCCTACACTCTCTTTTTTCCTATTGGTCACTCTCTTTCTCCTTCTCTTGTTCTTCCTCTGACTAGGTAACCAAGTATCACCTTTACATCAACACACTTGTTTCTAGCCTCTTATACCTCTCTATCACTCTTATTTCCTCTCTCTCTCTCTCCTTTTCACTGGGTAACCATGTACCTCCTCTATAGCAAGACACCTATTTCTGCCTTACACTCTAATTTTCCATTGAGTGTAAGGCAGAAATAGGTGCCTTGCTATAGAGGAGGTACATGGTTACCCAGTGAGAAAGAGAGAGAGAGAGAGAGAGAGAGAAACATGCTATTCAAGCAAAGCTCACCATGTTCCTCGAAAAATCATCTACCTCAACCCATGAGGATGACTGAAGATCAAAAATTTATTTTCAATTTCACTTTTTCTCAGGAACAATTTTTTTTATTGTATGTATGCAGAATTTCATTTGTATTAATTTTTGCATTCATTTTAGATTGTATTTTTGTTTACAGTACAGTAGAGTACATATCACATATTTTTCACATTATGTACAATAATTATGAATTAAATTTTTGCGTTTTATATTTTTATAACCCATTTGAATGAAAATAGTGTTGAAAAATATAAATCTGACATATAACCAGGTCAACAAACGACCTGTCAGTCAGTCAATGGAACCTGGGGTTGTAAGTTGAGGAGAAGGTGTATATGTATGGGTATGAGTTGATATATATATATATATATATATATAATATATATATATATATATATAGTGGCAGGTATGGAGGAAGTGGAGTTGTAGCTTGCTACAGCAACAAACTGGGTACCATGTTCAAGTGGCCTATAGGAATGATCTGTGTAGTATGTGTAGTGCACTGTTTCATGTATTTTGTAATTTATTGTGGTTTGTTGTGGAGAGATTGAGGTTTCAGATATGACTAGTGTAGTTCACAATGGATCTAATGTATTACTTTGTACACAACATTTGTGGTTTCTTTCTGTGGTCTAAATGTGGTACCTGTGATTGCACAAATGTTTGTGCCTTATTTCGTTTTCCTGTCTTCTTTGAGTCTTGTGTGTGTTGTGAACTTTTGGGTGTGTTGTTTATGTTGTGATGATTGGTAGTGTTTCACATTCTTTGCTGGTTAGGGAGAACCAGGGTGTTATGATAGGTGTTGTTTGAGCCCTTCAACATTTAAACTGGCCATAACCAGCTCAGACATTCTACCTGTATTATGTTCAAACTGGCCAGATCTGGCTTCCTATGCCTACCTTGTTTATAGTCATCAGGTGATGCCGAGATATGAATACAATGCAAGAAAACATGTGTACACATGCATACACACGATGGGCTTCTTAGGGTTTCTGTCTATCAAATCCACTGACAAAGGTTTACTAGGCCTGTGTCCATGGCACAAGATACTATATCTGGCAGAGTAATCTGAATGTCAAAGGGATAAATCTGTTTTTGCAGAGCCAGGTTTCTAATTGGTTTATGTAGTGTTGGAATAGCCATGCAACTGTGACTAGAAAATGGTGAGGGGATATGATATCAACATAGACTCTCTTATGTTTTGTAGTGGCATGGGAAAAATCATTGAAGTATAGATCAAAAAGAGTTGGCCAGGAGAGAGATCCTAATGCTGCTTTTATCAAGAAATTGTAGGCTCTGGAAATAATGTTCTTATGTTGGTCTAGCTAGTAGTTTGCTAGTCAGCAATTTGTGTTGCTTCTTAAGGTAGTGTCGAGTATTTTTATAAGAGTGGATGGCAGAAAATGCTGCTGTTTTTGTAGGTAAATTGTGTTGTGTAAATACTTTATAGACTTTGTAAGACTCTTATTTCTATAGTTGTTTGAGTTTGCTTTGTACAGACTTGTAGATGCTGTTCTCTGGTGAAGTTCATAGTTTCTGAGAGAAATATTTCTGTCAAATGATTGGAATTTTAATTGTGACCTTGTTTAAATATTTTTCAAGCTGGTAAGGTAGTATGTGAGGAAGATTTGGCTGAAATTTTTTTTTACAAGTGAGTGATAGCACATATTTTCTCAGGTAGATATAATAATTGACTTTGGGGAGAGAGAGAGAAAAAAAGAAAGGCTAGGTACAGTTAATAAATTTGATGGGAGAGAAAGTGAAGATTCTTAAGAAGGCTTTTGATTAGGAAGTGAGCTTTTGAATGTTGTCTATGATGCTTGAACCATACTCAAGGAAAATTAGTATAAAATTTAATTTCTAAAATATACATTTTAAATTATTTGTCAGATACTTCAGATCATATTTTAAATTTGAAAATTGTGTATTGATAAAAAACTGTACACATTTTAGACAATAATGTATAAATGTTATTTAGAGTGAAACTTTGTTACACATCTGTTACGCAGGTGAAACAAGATTTGTTTTTATACTTCATATAGCAATTAGATATTGTTTAGATGTATATTTGTCTATCTTGACATAGAGGAGTCTATGCTAACGACCAAACTTAATGACTCTATTGAACTTGAAGGAGGAAAAGAAAATTTTTGTGTAAGCATCCTTATTGGTCTACCTTGGACTATGGCTCTGCTGGGGCACCACCTTTAGTTGAACAAATTGACCCCAGCACTTAATTTTTCAAGCCTGGCATTCTGTCTGACCACATGGTTTGGAAGCAAACTTCTTTCTACACAGCAATGCTTGTGCTTATATTCACAAGTTTTTCACCCTTCAGACATCTTACAGGATTGAAACAGTTTGAAACATGTGCAAGCATGTTTCTTACTGATCTTTTTAAGTACTGGAACCAAGAAAACAATAGTAATGTACACTGTCTGTAGCTGACATGTCGATCAGTTCTCAGGTGTGGGTAAATAGGCAGTTTTTATTTTTCTTAAAGCCAGAGGAAGGAGAGGTGTGATCCTTTGACCTTTGCATACCTCTGCTAACTGGTAAGACTGATGTCATTGAAGTTCAATTTGAATTTGTGTAGGGTATTGATATCATAATTTAATGTCTACTTTTCCACACTTGCATCAGTCTGATAGAATTCCTGTTGTTGACCCTCACTTGTTCCATCCAATGTCAATATTTCCCAAGACCAGACCATTTTCAAAGGAGACTGGAAACGGACTGGAAATGAATGCTTGCATGAGGGTGATGCTTGTTTATAGTTATCAGGTGATGTTGAGTTACGGATACAATGCAAAAAAACACATGTGCACACACACACACAATGGGCTGCTTTGTGTTTCTGTCTATCAAACCCACTGACAAAGGTTCACTAGGCTTGTGTCCATAGCACAAGACACTTACCCAGAATTGAACCTAGGGCTACATGGTTGGGAAGCAAGCTTCTTAATCATACAACCACCCTTGTGTTTACTGCCTAAAAATAGGCAGACTGAGAATTCCAGGATTTTCCAACTCTAAGGAGGATGGATTTGGTAAAGTCTTTAGAGAAGCCTCTGAGAGGTGAGACATGGTGGAGATGAAAATAAATAGGTGAGTTGGATGGGCTAGGATGGAGATGAAATATGTCTTATTGTTTCAGAGGAACTGAGGCTGTTGTGCATAAGTGAATTATGGGCTGTTGTAGTAGTGGTAGGTGTTGCTGTTTACTGCTAAATTAGACTTATAGTCAAAGACATTCCTGTCATGATCATCCTGCTTAAATTTTTATGTAAGCATCTTTTTTTTTTTTCAAGTATAGTGCACTGCGTTCTACTGTAACCAATGTGCCCTGCTTATTTATTTATTATTTTTTTTTTAAGGTGCTAAGTGATTTGAAAGAGAGTTGGTTACTAGTTCTAGCAGGGTGAACAACCTTGTTGACATGACGGAGCTGTTGGTTTGGTGCTGTGGTTGAATGGTAGTTGCTGCTGTTGTTGTTTAGCCTCAGATAATCCTGATTGTGAAGACTATGATCATTATAGCTATGAGCAGAACTTTGGAGTTGAAATTTGAAGTAAATATTGGCTTATGGGAGTTTGGAATCAGTAAAAATCTACTTACGTAAATTGTGATAGGGCTTGAGAGATTTTGACATAACTGTTTTGGTGCTGCCTATTTGGTGTAGATGATTCAACATCAACTTATTTGACATCAGTTGTTTTATGTTCCTCTCATTTTGATATGTTTCACTTGTTTTGATCTTCCTCTAGTCCTCCTTCACTCCTCCTTCTCTCTCTTTATTATGTAAGCGTATTTCTCTTTGTGTTTGAGGAGAGGGTTCACATTGAATTAATAAATTGTAATGTCTCTCTTTCTTGTTCTCTCCATATGTATATATTTCTGTGTGTGTGTGTGTGTGCCTCCAGTGCATTGTCACCAAAATTGGCTGAATGTCTGGTCACCTGTGCCAAGTTGTCAGCATCCAGAAAGCTTCCCCCATTCATCTCATTCCGAAAGTAATATTACAGTCTATTAAAATATCTTGTTTCACAGACACTAGTTAAACTGATTTCTGCATTGAAAATAATCAAATCAGATTTGATGGCTTCTGTTAAAGAAGATCTGGTAGAAGCAATTCAAAAGCAGGTAATTTAGTTGATTGAACTGAATCTTCTTCATTGCCAGATGGTGGGGATCAGTAAATTATAATTTACTCATTTGGATTAAAATTTCTTTCCAAATTAGTAAATTTGGGATCTGGGTATTTTGCCCCGGTTCTTAAAACACAAGGTTTCTTTAATAAATTTTATTGGCATAAACTTCCCAGTTTCTTTACAGTGTAATTTCATTTAGTGTAATTTTCCACGTTACTTTCATTCAGTTTTTATAGTCAAACAGAGATTTGAGATTTTCTTTTAAAAATAGTCATGTGCTGAGTTGCTTTAGGTGTTAAATCTTTTAGTTTTAACCTTGAAGTACTTTGGAGTTGGTAAACAAAGATGTTCCTTTTAGCTTTTACTTGTTTCATATTTCTTTATTGCCCACAAAGGGCTAAACATAGAGGGGACAAACAAGGACAGACAAAGGGATTAAGTCGATTACATCGACCCCAGTGCATAACTGGTACTTAATTTATCGACCCCGAAAGGATGAAAGGCAAAGTCGACCTCAGCGGAATTTGAACTCAGAATGTAACGGCAGATGAAATACCGCTAAGCATTTTGTCCAGTGTGCTAACGTTTCTGCCAGTTTGCCGCCTTAAGCTTTTACTTGTTTCAGTCATTAGACTGTGATCATGCTGTGGCACCACCTTAACTAATTTTTAGTCAAATGAATTGACCCCAGTACTTATTTTCTTTTTTGAAGCCTGGTAATTATTGTATTGGTTTCTTTTGCCGAATTGCTAAGTTAAAAGTATGTAAACACACCAGCACCGGTTGTCAAGCAGTGGTGGGGATGAAGCACACACACACACTTTCAGTTTCTGTCTTCCAAATCCACCCACAAGGTTTTTGCTCAGACCAAGGCTATAGTAGAAGACACTTGTCCAAGGTGCCATGCAGAGGGACTGAAGCTGGAACCATGTGGTTGGGAAGTAAACTTCTTACCACACAGCCATGCCTGTTCATTTTTTTTTTTTTTTATATCCTTTTACTTTACACCCTTTCAATATAAACAACCTCTTTTTTTAATTAATTTTGTTTTTGTTTTTGCTTACATGTTTGTAACTTCTATAGCAATTAGTAAAGCAGTGACGACAAAGCTATAGCCTTTTAACACAAATGTTAGATTAATGGTGCTAAAAAGTAGCCTGTTGCTGATTCACATTAGCGATGTATGATGTGTACTTTCAATTACTACAAGAAATATATGATTAGTCTAATTACAGATAGGAGTTAGGGATGGTGGCACCATAAAATAATAAATTAAAGCTTTTGTGCATTAGGTTCCATAGCTATGATCATCCTGTCTTCTATTTTATTTATTTATTTTTAGAAGCTGGCAGGGTGAAATTTGAAGGAAATTTAGCTACTATTTCTAGTGTTCTTGGTGTGTAGAGGCATTCTGTTTGGATCATGGTGACAGCTGTAGAGTCTGTATTGTAGTATTGGCATACTGTGTGGTTATGTTTGGTGTGTGTGTGTTATGGGACATGGGGATTAAAATGTTGCTCAACAGGAAAATTTGTATGGTGGAGTTGTCTGCTGGCTTGGAGAGGGACAGGGAATGAATTCTTTCACTTACATCAATGTATTTTGCTTTGTTTTGATTTGTTCAATAACTGTTTACACAAACCTGCTCCCCAGTTATTTATGTTTAATGGTATCTCATGACAACCACTTAGTTGTTGAAATGATGAGTCTACATTTCTCTTTCTCCCTCCCCCTCTCTCTCTCTACTTCTCTGGGGCACTTCTTGAATATCAGTGTAGTTATTGGTGGTGGTGGTGCGGCTAGTGAAAGTTGGCTTTTAAGCACTTGGTCAGATCTCCTTATTAAAGCCATTTCACTTTTCTTTTTGCTGGTCTCACCACTGAGAAAAAGCATGAATGTCACAAGATCCTATTTCCCTCAGATGTGAGGTCTTGTTTTGCAGGAAACTACTATAGTGGGTGAGGGCCATAGTATGTGACTTGATCTTGGTATGAGTCAATTTGGTGTGGCAGTATCTAATCTAGATTAATTTGCTGTCACCAGACATGAAATTAAACTGTGAAAACATGACTGTAACATGATTTTACCCATCTATGTAACATCTGTCCATTTATGCCTAATCAAAAGAACACCATTTTCTTACATTTTATCATTTGCTTACAAGTGCTGTTTCAATGACCACTTGAAGCCATATAAATCTACTTATTTCTCTACGTGGATATATATTGAATGTTTACAAAATAAATATCTGAGAAACTTAGTGTTTCATTAAAATCATAATATTTACTTTAGAAGCTAGACGTTTTTAGAAGTCACCTGCTGAGAAAACTGTAAGTTTAGTAACATGGATACTGGATTGTGTTTTTCTTCTTTACATGCTAAAAGAAAAACATTGAGCTGATAGCTAGCAAATAGTATGATTTTTGCTGCATAGTTAGATATATCTGAAGACTATTTGTTTATGTATGTTAACCCTCTTGTTATATTTCTCTTGAAATTCACTGCAGTTGTTTTAATGAATTTCATAAATAATGCAGAATTTATCAGAATTACTCTCATTATTAAGGTGACAAGCTGGCTGGGCAGCAAGCTGGTAGAATCATTAGTGTTGGACACAATGCCTTTTGGTGTTGTTTCTAACTTCTTACTTTCTGAATTCAATTCCTGCCAGAGTCAACTTTGCCTTTCATCCCACTGGGGTTGATGGAATAAAATGCCAGTCAGGTACTAGTGTTGATCATATTAACTCATCTTCTCCCCTCAGAATTGCTTTCATTTGGAACAAGTTAACATGATGATATTTTTTTTAATGGAGGGCTTTTAAAGATCACTTTAAAACAAATTTATGCTGGTGCCACATTAAAGGCGTGGAGGTGCAATGGCCCAGTGGCTAGGGCAGCAGACTCACGGTTGGAGGATCGCAGTTTTGATTCCCAGATCGGGTGTTGTGTGTGTTTATTGAGCGAAAACACCTAAGGCTCCATGAGGCTCCGGCAGGGTGTGGTGGTGACCCCTGTTGTATTCTTTTGCTCCAAATTTCTCTCTTTCTTCCTGTTTCTTGAATAATACTGCGATGGACTGGCGTCCCGTCCAGCTGGGGGGAACACATACGCCATAGAAACCGGGAAACTGGGCCCATGAGCCTGGCTAGGCTTCAAAAGGGCGAAAAAAAAAAGGCATTAAAAGCACCCAGTGCACTCTATAGAGTGGTTGGTGTTAGAAAGGGCATCCAGCTATAAAAGCCAAGTCAGAATAGACAATGGAGCCTGGTGCGATCTCTGGCTTTACCAGCTCCTGTCAAACTGTTCAACCCATGCTAATATGGAAAACGGACGTTAAATGATATTATAGAATCAAGGTCACTTCAAGACATGGTTGGTATCGAGTTAGATGTGAATTTACACAGAGGAATATTTATATACCATGCCAAAACAATGGAGCTTGGTGCAGTCCTCTGGCTTACTGGCTTCTGTCGAACTGTTCAACAACCCATGCTTGTATAGAAAATGAATGTTAAATGATGATGATGAATCCCTTGTAATCCCAGGTAATTTTGTTATGCTTTCATATCACTAATACCTTTGATAAGAAAATGAACTTTACAACTTCTCATTAATATATGGAGCCTTTCTGCCAAATGTTGTGGACATAAAAGTAGAAGGGAATGAGGAATGGGTTTAATGTGTGAAGAGTGTCTTACTCGGAATAATTTAATCTCCCTTTGCACACAATATAACAACAACTGGGTCTGATAAAGTCTCACACTTAAGAGAGTGACTCATATTACGTCTATCCAATGTTGTTTAATACAGTCAAAATATATATAAAAAAAATATTTTGCATCTGGATTTTACATTAAATTCTTTCATCTTTAATTGCCCAAATTTCATGTTTGTTGTGTATTTTATTTATTTAATTATTTATTTTTGTTAGTGTATTCTGCTGTGTGGTCTTATTTGATAGATGGTCTTCACTTGCAGTGCTGGCAGGAAATCTACTGTCTGCCATTTCTCTTTGCGGCCAACTTTTACATCTGTCAGTGTGCAAGCACGCACGTATACACTGCTTAATTTTGAACTCAGAGCTGAGGTTTATAATTGTGAAGTTGTGGTGTTCATCTCATTTTAGTAAAAGCAAACTGAACTGGAAAAGGAAAATTCTATTGTTGGTATTTTATAAAGCTTGCCAAAATTAGATGTTTTGTTAGATACCATAAAGGCTGTTAGCATGTTGGACAAAATGCTAAGCAACATTTCTTCAGACTTTGTTCTGAGTTCAAATCCCTCCAAGCTCAAGATTGCCCTTCATTCTTTCAGGGTTGATAAAATAACTTCCTGTCTAGTAATGGGATTGATGTAATTGACTACCCACTTCCACAAAATTTCAGGCCCTGTACCTATTGTTGAAAGAATTGTTAGGTACCATATTTGATGGCATATAAGCTGCACTGATTCATAAAAAAAAAAAAAAGCCTAAAAAAAAATCACTCTGGGTCCTATATGTGAAGTTGGGCATCCCATAATCTATAATGCGCTAATGTTTTCTTTCTGAATTTGTGCTGTATCTAATACACCTGTTCATCTTTTATGCCATCAAATGTGTTATTTGCCACATGTGAATTTACAGTGTTCATTACTGCTGCTGGCACTGCTACTGATGATACTAATGATGCTAATGTTTGTTTCTAACTTAGACCCAAGGCCAACAATTTTAGGGGAAGTAGGTCAAATCAACACCAGGACTTGACTAATACTTATTTTATTTGACTCCATATTTAACTGGTACTTTATTTAGGAGGATGAAAAGTAAAGTTGATTTTGGTAGGATTTAAACTTGGAATGGAAAGAACTATTATTCTAGTTTTTTAAGAGGATCAGTTGGATAAGTTGTAATCCAGTATTATGACTTCATTAGTGAGTTCTGATATCTTTTTCTAACATTGACACAAAATTTAGCCATCATTTGCAATTATGAGCTTGTACCATGTTTTTTTTTTTGGTGACAGTGGTTGTGAGCAGACATAGACACCTTGTCACTTATTTTCTAGCATCATTTCTATGGCTAAATGCCCTTCCCCACACCAAATACTTTACAGCATGTACTGGGAGGTTTTTTTCGTGGCACCAACTCGCAATTTACAAGACTTAAGGCCCAAAAGAGTCCCTATAACTAAAGGAGAATACATGAGATGATGTAATGATTCTCACAGTAGGGTGATAAGAGAGAGTATAGTATAAAGAGAGGAACAGGTTAATAGTTGCGAGAGGGTAATAGTGAAAAGAGTACATCATAGTGCCATGGATTCAATTCCTGGACCAGGCAGCATGTCGTCTCCCTAAGTCACTCTATTTCATGTTCCCCCAATCTACTTAGCTCAGTCACTTTGCCTCATCACAATATTTCCTATAATTCAAAAATTGCACGCTACCAACTTATTGCTGTATTTCTTCTTTAACAACCAAATATTTTCAAAATATTTCACTCTGGATCCTGTCTTCAGTGTTTAGAGTTTCTAAACTGTTTTAATCTAAAATGAAGCTGTTTATCATGTATTTTAGGCAATATTTAAGTTGTTGTTTATGATGATGATGATGATAATGATGTCTGCACTTTTCTGTGTGTATTTTTATCAATGTTTAGTATATTACTGGATATTTTGGCCTTGGTTCTGTCTTATTTTGGTGTCTGAATTATTTTATCTGATGGTTTTTATGACTGATATCGCTGCTGTATTTACAGCTAATGTCTAAATGATGTGCCTGTCTTCAAAGTCACTGCTAAATTGTTTTAGCTCGTTTAAAATGTATTTTTAGCTATCCTTGTTACCAAATTAAATACTTCATTATTAAATATTTAAATGTAGACAGTTTGTGCTATGTTATTTCCCTGCTCTACATTTACTCATCTTTTCCCATCTTTATCAGCACCTCCTTCCTCCACTATTTCTTTTCTCCTCTACTGTTTGTCTTCTATAAAATCTATTTCCTCTCTGTTTCATTTACACAGATGTCTCTATTTTGAGTCACATTCAACTGATATCTGACATAAGATTCTTTGTCTTCTTACCTGCCAGTCTGTCTGTGTCTCCCCTCTGGTCTCAATGGGTATCAGTTTGTTACATACCTTAATAGACTTTAAAAATATTGGATTTGTTCATATAGTTAAGATGTTTGTAAATACAAAGCTAACTGACCACTAGTTTGAGTGAATGACTAAGACAATCTAAATCTATCTACATAGCTTCTCATTTGTATGGGGTTATGGGATCAGCCTTTAACTGTGTTTGGTTTAATATTATTCCAGGAGATTACAAATTACCTTAAAAAAATTATAGACCTGGAATGATGTGGAGGACTGGAATTGTAGTTGTAACTATTACAGGTTTACTATAGGTACATCATCTTTAGATGTTTTGTGTGTGGCATATTGTCACAGCCATTTACCAACTGGTTAACCATGTAAGACGTAACTAAATGAACTTTTTCTTTTTCTCCTTTAGTACCTATAGATCCAGTATGAGTTTGTGGTTTGTCCTGGTATGACAGGTTGATGGTTTTCTTTTTCTTTTATCTATCAGCTACCAAAATATGTAGCTGATTGATAATCAAGGTTTACATAAGAATCTTGTTGGATCTTTTCTAAAAGATGGACAGAATTTGTACTTAACTAAATAATTTGAAACTTCGTATACTGGTAGAATGTGTCAAAAGAAAACATTAATTTTAACTAGTTTTTTTGAGAAATTTGTATTTTGTAACTTTTACGTAGTTTAATTCTTCGAATTTTAACCAATGAAATCCCAGCATTTGACCTAAATTCATGCTGACCAAAACCTTGTGAGTAAATATGATGGACAGAAAAGATGGGGCTCATTTTCTGTGTGTTTATATTTGTGCTATGTGACTTGCTATGAATGATGATAATGTCACTTTTGTCATCAACAACTATGCTCACTTTGTGCCTTCAAAGATGTATGGAATAAGATATCTTTTACATGGAAGACAGGTGAGGGCTGTGACGAGGAGCATCTGGTTGTAAAATGATGTTTCAACAATATAATCATCATTTAACATCCACTTTTCTATGCTTGCATGAGTCACTTTGAGTTGGATTTTCTATGACTGGAAGTCATTGCTCATCTTGTTTCCAAGTAAAGTAATATTTCCCAATGAACAGATATGTTCTCATAGAATATTGAAACTGATGACACTGCTTGTCTGACAGTGATGTTCGTTTACAACTATCATGTGATGTCAGTAGGAGACATAAGCACACACACACACATATATGATGAGTGTCTTTCCATCTTCATCTTCCATATCCACCCACAAAGCGCTGGTCATTCTGGGGCCACAGTAGCAGATATCTGCCTACGGTACTGTACAGTGTGATTGAACCGAAAACCACTTGGTTGCAAAACAAGCTTCTTTACCTCACAGCCATGCCTGTGCCTATATGTTTGTAATTTTCTACCATTTCCTTTGAATAATGTTATAAAAACAGAGGAATCTTTGGCTAGAAATGGATTGAGGTCCCAGCTTCAAATAAATGAACCCTACATATATTGAGTACTTGTTCTTTTCTCTTTGTACTTCCAAACACTTGTGGAAGTAGTGATTGATTGTTATAAATATGTGGTTAGTAATGTTGGTCAGTATGTTAGGCTGATGTTATTTACCTCTTGTTTCTCTATCTTTAGTTCTCCCTCCTTCCCTCTTTGTCTTTCCATCTACCCCCTTCCTCTCTGTCACATTACCACTAGCTGGCTAGATAGAGAAAGAAATACAATATAGAAATATTTCTTTAGATAAACTCTATAGGTATATATACTCTATAGGTGTATACAACAATAACAATCACCATATGAACCAAAACTGAGAGAGAATCTCAAGTGGCAGCTAGGCAGGACTTCATAGTAATTATTTACTCACCATTGCTATTTTTTTTTTACTGATGAGCCATCACCAAAACACACACATGGACTCTCTCTCTCTCCCTCTCTCTCTAAGGGTGGAAGGGAGATGGAGATTAATCTATTTTACTCTAGTCTCCTGTTTCTAGTTGAAGTGAGCAATTACATTTCTAACCTAATGATATTTCTCAGCTGGGGGTAGAGAGAGGTTTGTTGTGTTTTTAATGAATGGCACAGGCTACTGCTGCCAAGTCATGCAACTGGTTGTTTCACAGCCCCCCCCCCACACACACAACATAGATGATGGTGATGGTGATGATACATGGTAAAAGAAGGAAAAAGGTTAGTTGATTGTAAATCTGTAATGATAGTGTGTTGCTGAATAAATGAGACCAATTGCCCGAATTCTTCAACCTCTACTAAACTGTATTGCGCAGCATTTAAATCTATATTGGTGCTTGGTTTTTCTTGATTGAGGAAGTTATATTTAATAGTTTCATGATCACTGCTATTTGCAACATCCATTAAACACCTGAACTACAGCCATAACCATGTCTTTTGTTTTTCATTTTTATTTTTTCTTTACTCTTTTTTTTTTTTTTCCTTTTTACGAATTGTGGTTTCTGAGTGCACAGCTCTTCACCTTACTCTTAATTCTACATTGCCTCAGTTGGGTATGAGATGTTTTGGGTATGATACTTTTAGCATGGCTTGTTTCAGCACCAGCTATTTGGTAGAGCTGACTCAATGCTTATTTGACAGACATTTTAATTTCTCTAGTTATTTCCCTCCCTTCTCTTTTCCCTCTCCCTGTTCCCTCTTTCCTTGTTTATGTGTGAGAACATATTTCCCTTTGTGCTTAAAGAGAGGAAAAGTACTTGTCAATCATACTGAATTAATAAATTGTATTGTCTCTCTCTCCCTCTGTGCATGCATGCTTGTTTGCCTCCAGTGCTAAAAAGTTATGTTGGCAAAACAAACTGAATGTCCAGTTAGTTTTGCCCTATTGTCAGCATCCAGACAGCTATTTTCATCATCTCATTCCAACCTGAATTCACTTTGCTGATGGTTTGAATATATACCAGGTCATTTGGTTGTGTTAACATCGATAAACTGACTTCTTATCCAAGAGAGAGTTTCTCTTAATGTAATATTTTGATAGTTGTAGTCAAGTACTTTCTATCCTAGGGCCAAGCTGTTTAATTTCTTTCTTTTCTTTATTTTGTATCTCAGTAAACTTATTCCTGCTTGCCCTTGATTCTCCAATCACCAATAGATGCTAACTTGTATTCTCTTATAGTTACCGTCAATAACCAAAGCGAGATTGTCTTTCACTTAATTGATTCTTAAGAAAACTGACTTCCCTGGGCTCCAACTTAAAGGATTAGCTTAATTTCATTCACACTCATAGTTCCATAGATAGCAGTTTCAATCTCTAGTACTAGTGATAACTTTATTTTCTATCAGAAACATTTTAACCCTTTGTTTACAGTTGCATTGGTGTTTCTTCCTTCAGTTCTGTGTTTGAATCTCACTTGTGTCAATTTTGTCTTTTTACCTGTTTAAGCATCTCAATAAGTACCTAATATGTTGGTGTTCAAATCAATTGATTTTGCTTCTCTTCTGTGAAAATTGTTGCAAATTGCCCAAATCTCAGAAAACATTTGTTGTTATTGTTTGGATTACTGCTTTGTCCCCACCATCTATTTTAGTGCTTTGGGGTGGGGCAGGGTTTGGCTGGCTGGTGATGAAACGATTGTTTTTATTGTTGAGAATTAACATACACTAAATTAACATGCAACCTGTTGTCTGCCTTTCAGGCTGTGACAAGCACAATTTCACACTTTTTAAAATTCTTCTCATCCAGATTATTCTGTCAAATGTAATGCTTCTTTATTCACATTGCTTTCAATTAATCATGCACTGTCCCATAACTTTGAGATTTCGATGTTGTGCTTGTTTATCTTTAGGATACCATTGTTGGGTAGGTGTGAGAAGCCAGATCTGGCCAGTTTGAACATAAAATAAGTAGAATATTTGGACCAGTGGAGGCACATGGCCTAGTGGGTAGAGCAGCGAACTCGCAGTTGGGGGATTGCAGGTTCAAATGTCAGACCGGATGATGTGTGTGTTTATGAGCAAAACACCTAAGCTCCACGCAGCTTTGGCAGAAGGTAATGGCGAACTTCTGCTGACTCTTTTGCCACCAATTTTTCCCATTCTTTCTTCCTGCATCTTGCAGCTCACCTGCGATGGACCGGCGTCCCGTCCAGGTGGGGAACCTATACGCCAAGGAAACCGGGAAACCGGCCCTTATGAGCCAGGCATGGCTTGAGAAGGAACAAACATAAAAATATTTGGACCAGTTTAAATGCCAAAGGACTGTAGTAATAGAGTTGATCAAGTGCTCAAATCTCGACCACTTGATCAGCTGCCTAAGTTATATTTTTGTTTTCCCATGACCTGCTAGATATATAATCTTTTATCTTTTACTTATTTCAGTCATTAGACTGCGGCCATGCAGGGACACCGCCTTGAAGAATTTTTAGCTGAATGTATCGACCTTGGAACTTGCTTTTTAATAGCTTGTTACTTATTCTATCAGTCTCTTTTGCTGAACTGCTGAGTTATAGGGACATAAACACACCAACACTGGTTGTGAAGCAGTGGTGGGAGGAGAAACACAGACACAAAGATACATACACAGATATATGTATACATATATATATATATATATATATATATATATATATATACGAGCTTCTTTCGGTTTTCATCTTCCAAATCCATTCACAAGGCTTGGATCAACCTGAGGCTATAGAAGAAGACACTTGCTCAAGCTGCCCTGCAGTGGGACTGAACCCCAAATCTTGTGGTTGGGAAGCAAGCTCCTTACATAGCTACACCAAGTTAAAATTCCCTCGTTGTACCCCGCTGTATTTTTAAAAAGGAAAATCCATTCCCTTCAGCTGTTGACTATCTACTGCTGGATGAACACCTCAGCATGCCATTGCTGGCTTATTTCTGCTAGTTGGAGTCTTACCTTACTTTGCTGTCTAGCTGTGGGTTGCGACAGGGTGCCCTTTTGGTCAAGTAGTTAACGCTGGCTATTGGCACTTATTTGATAGGATAGGTCTAGGTATATTTTTCTTTTACTGGTTACAGCCCTGGGAATGTGGCCATATTAGGGCACTGGTAATCAAATGCACAGTCAATTTACATCAGCCTGCCCTACTTATTTTGTTGACTAGTTCTTAACCTCTTTGTTACCAAATTTCTGTTGAAATACACTACTTTTATTTCAATGAATTTTGCCAAGTTACACAGAATTTTGACAATAAGTTTGTTATTGTTAAGCTGGTATTTGGAACATGACATGAAATTTTGATGGAAGGTTTTAATTTAAATTTCATTAAAATAAGTTTATATCATAAGACTAAGGGCGGTCTCAGGCGGGCAGGTTGGTATCAAAAAGGTTAAATTTCATTGCTTACAGACTCTCGTGTGTGTGGGTGAGATTTGAAATTGGTTTATAAAGAATGTAACCAAAATACCACAAAATGTTTTGTTTAAAGTTCTATTGATTCTGCCAAAATAATTGGATGGTCAAGTTTACATATTGAGGCATCTGACACCTTGCTTACAATATTTTCACATTCCAGCCATAGTTACATTTTAATGGAATTGCTAAAGAGGAATTAATGTTATTGCCAGGAATGTAGTGCAGGAGAATTCATAGATTGTGACATTGATATTACTACTGCTAACTGATATTACTACAACTATTTGTTATAATAATAATAATAATATTAATAATATCAATAATAATAATAATCTGTTTGTTTTATTTGCCACCGGAGCCTTTTCATTTAATATGTTGCAATGGAGTTAGAAGGCATGTGAGGATATTTACATTTTTCTTTTTTTTTTTTAGAGTGAGGGGTGAAGTAAAAATATTATACATTATATTAAAATAGACATATTGTGTAATATATGATACACTATATTAGAAATTGTGAGATAAACACAAACAAATGAATTCATGCAAATATATCATCATCGTCATTGTTTTAATGACCCCTTTCCCATGTTTGTATGGGTCCATTTGAATTTGTTATATATATATTTTTGTCTTGAATACTTGAAGATTGGTTACTCAGTTTCCATGGCATGTAAGTTATCAGTGGACCCCTGCAATGGACCAGCACTCTGAAATGGGATACTGGTCTGTAGCAGCGATCAAGGCCGGTAATTTGAGTGGTGGGGAGACAGACAAGTCGATTATATCAACCCTAGCACTTGACTGATATTATGTTTTATCAACCCTAAAGGGACAAAAGACAAAGTTGACCACGGGATTTGAACTCAGAAAGTGTTAGAAGAAATGCTGCTAAGCATTTTGTCCTATATGTTAACGGTTCTGCTAGCTCACCTTCTAAATACTGAGACCCTCTTCGGTCATGACTGACCAAGGGATTGCACCTAGAAAGTTAGTCTCCGAGGCACAAGTCTAGGCAAGGTTGTTTGTGGAAGACCAGCAGTCGCCTATGCATACCGGTCTCCCCTCTTCATGCCACCAGTGTTATCCAAGGGAAAGGCAAAGGCCGATACAGCTTGGCACCAGTGACATCGCAACTCATTTCTATAGCTGAGTGAACTGGAGAAATGTGAAATAAAGTGTCTTGCTCAAGAACACAACACACAGCCCGGTTCTGGATTCGAACTCACAACCTCGCGATCGTAAGCTCGACGCTCTAACCACTGAGCCATGTGCCTTCATATTCATTACCTTCTAGATGAATATATACAAATATAATATTTTCATGAATACAATTACATCATCATCATCAATACTTTAATTCTCTTCTTGTCATCTTGTTTCTTCCTTTGTCTTGAGAACCATGCACATGGCCTGTATGTTGTTCTATCACTCAAGAAAGCATACAAGTCTGGGTCTCTTTCAACTGTTCTTTTGTGGACATATAGAAGCCTCAGTTTTGAGCTACACAGAGTTATACTGCTCTCTCTCCTTGGATATTAATTTCCCCAAGCAAGAGCACTTTATCCCCTGTAACTTACCTATCCTATACTTTTTGTGTTTGGGAGTTGGCTTGTGTTCAATTTTCTCTCTGCCACTTGTAATACTAGCAAAATGGTTTTCTTTCTGTTTTTAACACTTATGTACCTCATGGTGTGTGAGTGAGTCTGTTTGTAAAAGTTTTTGTGGAAGTGACTTTATTTTTTCTGTGTATGTTTCAAATTATTATCTCTATTTATAATTGTTTTGTTTTTTCAAACTTTGTTATTTAAAAGATTTTTTATTAAAATTCTTCTAAGTGTATCATTTGTTTGTTTCACACTTATAACTAGCACCTCTTACTGCTACCCCAGAAGAAACCATCTTAAACAATTAATACACAGCAATTTCTAAAAAAATAAATAAATAGGTGCAGGAGTGGCTGTGTGGTAAGTAGCTTGCTTACCAACCATATGGTTCTGAGTTCAGTCCCACTGCGTGGCACCTTGGTCAAGTGTCTTCTATTATAGCCTTGGGCTGACCAAGGCCTTGTGAGTGAATTTGATAGATGGAAACTGAAAGAAGCCCATTGTATGTATGTGTGTGTGTGTGTGTGTGTTTGTATATGTTTGTCCTCCGACAACTGACAAAAGAGACTGTTAGAATAAGTACTAGGCTTACAAAGACTAAGTCCTGGGGTCAATTTGTTCAACTAAAGATGGTGCTCCAGCATGGGTACAGTCAAATGACTGAAACAAAAATAAGAATAAATAAAGAATAAAAAATAAGTATATCCATCCAAAAGACAGTACTTTCTTCTATCCCAGGTAAAAGGGTAAATGTCCAAAAGTTCCAGAATTTCTTGATTTATAAAATAAAGAAAAATAAGTCTTTTCCTTCATTAGATAAATTGTGGTAAAATCCAACTTTTCATGTGATAGCTGTCCGTTCTCTTTTATAATAATAATAATAATCCTTTCTACAATAGGCATGAGGCCTGAAATTTTTGGTGAGGAGACTAGTCAATTATATCAACCCCAGTGTACAACTGGTTCTTATTCTATTGATTCCAAAAGGATGAAAAGCCAAGTCCACCTCAGCAGATTTTGATTTCAGAATGTAAAAACAGATGAAATACAACTAAGCATATCATCTGGCATGCTAGTGATTCTGCCAGCTCATGGTAATAATAATGGTTTCAAACTTTGACACAAGGGTAGCAATTTTGGGGGAGGGGATGAGTCAATTACATGGACCCCAGTCTTCAACTGGTTCTTATTTTATTGACCCTGAAAGGATGAAAGGTGAAGTCAGCCTTGGCGGAATTTGAGCTCAGAATGTTCTACAAATTTGGAGCTTATTCGATTCTCAATCATTGCATTGTTTCCTATTTCTGTTGTTAGTTCATTCAATACATTCATTAATCCTTTGTTGGCTGTTCAATGAACTGTGTTTTACATGCCTTCAATGTAGGTTTATTTTCTCTTTATCCTCAGTGTCTCTATTATTTTCCACCCCATCCACTCCTCAGTTTTCCCCATCATTGCTAAATGATGGTGTGGTATTGTTTGAAGGAGATCCTTCAGTCTCCTGATTGTCAGCTCCTGACATCTAAGATAAGGTAATTTTTTTTTTCCTTTTATCCTTGGCACTGCAGCTTGTGGTTCCCAGGAAGCTGCAGTTTCCTGGACCTGCTGTTGAATCAGCCTTCACTATTGACTCCACCTTTCTTCCCCTGATTTCCCAGTTCCTCTGAAAAGAAAGCCTTTAGGTGGCTTTTAGCCACACACACACACTAATTAGGCATTCTTCTCTGACCACCTGTTCAATTACAATCACAATGATACACATTTCTGGGATAGCATTGTGTTCTTCCTTTGTTATGATCATACAGATCCCCACTTTTTTGCCATGCTATTTCATGAGCCTTCTCTGCCCATATTGGCTTATAAAGTCAATAGTCAACAAAACTACTTATATCTGTGATTGTGCTATTGTATTCCATCATCCTAATAGCAACCAGTCTGTGGACAGGTGTGTTGTGCACCAAACTCACCTTGCTTCTCACCTTATACTTCCATGCACTCTCTCCCAAACAGGCACATTATTTTCTTCCCTGCTATTTCTGAATGTACTCCTTATAATATATCCCATTTCTTTTTTTCTGTGAGCGAGCCTTTATCGATCACCTGCTTCTGTTGAGCAGTGCATGCAAAACTATTGTTATTAATGTTATAAGAAGTATTTGTTTTCGTTTGATAGTGTTGGATGAGTCAACTTGTCCAAATGTATTTATTCATTTTTTTTTTGTTTTGTCTTTTTTGTGAGGTTTCCAAAATGTTTAACCTTTTAGCATTTAAACTGACCATTTCCAATGCAAATATTCTACCTGTTTTACACTCAAATCAGCCAGATCCCATCTCTCACACCTACTCTACAATATCATTCTAAAAATATGTAGTCATATCATCAAAGTCTTGAAACTACAAGATAATACATGATTATTGAGAACAATTTGAGCAAATAAGCATTATATTTGACAGAGTAATCTGAATGCCAGCTAGTGGTTCCCAGGAAGCTGCAGTTTCCTGGATCTGCTGTTGAATCAGCCTCCACTATTGACTCTACCTTCTTTCTTTCACTACAAGATAATACATGATTATTGAGAACAATTTGAATAAATAAGCATTATATTTGACAGAGTAATCTGAATGCCAGCTAGAAAGAAGGTGGAGTCAATAGTGGAGGCTGATTCAACAGCAGATCCAGGAAACTGCAGCTTCCTGGGAACCACTAGCTAGGAATTATGAGAGTTTTGCGTTCGGGGAGTTATGGTTGAGGATTGTTGAAATAGGTAAGAAAAGTTTGTATCAAAGCGTGAAATTTTTGTAATAGTTGCCTAATATATCATGATGGGTTAGCACCAGTGTGACTCTACAGTAGTATGTTTGCTTCCTGTTTTTCACTTGGAAGTGGTTCTTGTGAATAGATCTGAAGCATAATGTCTGAGTGAAATAAGTTATTGCACTCCAAGCTCCATAGGTCTTTGTGTTAGAATCCCTCCCTGTAAATATTGTCATGTTTCTGGACTGTAAATTTAATTTCACATACTTCAGGTTACTTAGCTTTGGGGCTTAAGTGTCAGATATCTTGTTGGTGAGTTGGCTGCCTTAGTGTTGTGCTATCCATGTACATTTATCTCACATCCACTACACTATATTGTTCAAGAAACTTTGCTTTTCATCCCTTCAAGGTTGACAACATAAGTATTAGTTGAACGCTGGGGTCAGTGCAATTGACTAGTCCCTCCTACAAAATTCCAATTCTTATGCTTTTAGTAGGAAGGATTATTGTTATTAGAGTTGTGAGCTGGCGGAATTGTTAGCATATTGGATAAAATGCAGAGTAGTACTTCTGGCTTTGTTTGGAGTTCAAATGCTGTTGAGGTTGAATTTTCTGTTCATCCTTTAGAGGTCAATGAAATAAATATGAGTTGAAAACTGGAGTCATGTAACTGACATCCACCTCCTCTCAAAATTGCTAGCCTTGTGCCAAAATAGAATGAATTATTAAAAGAAAGCAATAGATAGATAGAGAAATACAACGGCAAGAAATCCTATGAATCTGTAATTTGTTTACTGCAGAAGTTTTATTCTCTTTGCCAACAATTACTGAGTGGGTGGAACTAGAATTTTGAACTAAGACTTTTCTGTTTTCAAATGAA
Organism: Octopus sinensis; assembly: GCF_006345805.1. Classification (NCBI taxonomy): domain Eukaryota; kingdom Metazoa; phylum Mollusca; class Cephalopoda; order Octopoda; family Octopodidae; genus Octopus; species Octopus sinensis. The sequence continues at coordinate 86,854,798 of NC_043001.1, read as the reverse complement.
ATGCCCCATCAGCCAACTTCTAGTGATAATTTTCAAGCCTGAATGATAAACAACCACCATGAGTAAAAACAAGATTGTGTAGGTGTTCTTATAGTGAAAAGTAATCTGCTAAAGAATTGAGTAGAATGTTGACTGATGGTTGCATCTAACATAAGTTAGATGTTATTAGTTTAGCTACATCTATTTAGTATTGTTGTTGTAATGATGATTATGATGGTTATTTATATATATTATTTGAAACAGTTTGTCAGATTGCCAAACTACAAAGCAAGGGAAATTGTAAGGCAGTCTTTTCTGTGTTGTGTGTGTATCTGTTCTTGTTAGAGAGCATTAATGAATATTTGTTTTTACATAAGAACTGGAACATTTGATTTTGCTTTTTTTTTTTTCTGGTGACAATTTGTTTGTTTTGATTTTTTTTATCTGATATTTTGTTATTTCCTTTCCCTGACATCATTAGATCATGCAAGATAAATGTTTTTTTGTTCTTTGCTTAGCAAAAAAAAAATTCATTATGAAGTAAATCAAACATTTTATACTTTTGTAAACATAGGATAATTAAGTTGTCATCAACATCGTCGTCGTTGTGGTCATGATCATGATGATGATGATCGTTTTACATCTCTTCTCTGCAGGCTGGCTGAATTTTCTGGGCTGACCGATGCTTTGAGGGAATTTGGTAGATGGCAACTCTGTGTGCGTGTTTTTTGGAAACTCTGTGTGTGTATGTTTTGTGGAAACTGTGTGTGTGTATGTTTTGTGGAAACTGTGTGTGTGTATGTTTTGTGGAAACTGTGTGTGTGTTTTGTGGAAACTGTGTGTGTGTGTTTTGTGGAAGCTGTGTGTGTGTGTTTTGTGGAAATTGTGTGTGTGTGTTTTGTGGAAACTGTGTGTGTGTTTTGTGGAAACTGTGTGTGTGTGTTTTGTGGAAACTGTGTGTGTGTGTTTTGTGGAAACTGTGTGTGTGTGTTTTGTGGAAACTGTGTGTGTGTGTTTTGTGGAAACTGTGTGTGTGTGTTTTGTGGACACTGTGTGTGTGTTTTGTGGAAACTGTGTGTGTATTTGTTCCTCCAACCCATACTTGACAACTGGTATTGGTTCATTTATGTGCCTGTAAATTAACAGTTTGGCAAAAGAAACTTCCATAATAAGAAATGGACTTTAAAAAAACAAAAACTGGAATCAACTTGATTGACTAAACCCTTCAAACTGGTGCCTCAGCATGGTTGCAGTTCAGTGACTGAAACATGTAAAAGAGTAAAGGATTATTTACTTTGTCCATTCATGGTGGGGTTCACATTTTTGAGGAAGGAACAGTGAACAAAAAAAAAAGTTGATTAGCACTGTTTTAGACTTATCACTCTTTTAACTACCATCACTTATATTCCATTTTAAAATCAATGCTAGAGTAGATCGGTGGTTTTATTTATTCAAGATTTTCTTTTCTTTTTATCTTCACATATTGAACTTGGTTTGAAAATGTTCTTATATTGTAGTTGGGTGTGCTTTCTTATATGACCCATATCAAGTCCATGGGGTTATCTCTTGAGTAGATTAATTGAGATTCATAGAATAACTACCACTGGGTCTCATTGTAAAGTCTGGCCTCGTGATTTAAACCACTGAAGAGTTTAATATTAAGTGTTTACTTAAATATATTTACTCTTTTACTTGTTTGTCATTTGACTGCGGCCATGCTGGAGCACCGCCTTTAGTTGAGGAAATCGACTCCAGGACTTATTCTTTGTAAGCCTAGTACTTATTCTATTGGTCTCTTTTGCTGAACCGCTAAGTTACGGGGACGTAAACACAGTAGCATCAGTTGTCAAGCGATGTTAGCGGGGACAAACACAGACACATATATATACTTATACATATATACGATGGGCTTCTTTCAGTTTCCGTCTATCAAATCCACTCACAAAGTTTTGGTCGGCCCAAAGCTATAGTAGAAGACACTTGCCCAAGGTACCACACAGTGGGACTGAACCGGGAGCTATGTGGTTGGTAAGCAAGCTATTTACCACACAGCCACTCCTGTGCCTGTTTGTGCTTTTCATATTTCTTTATTTTCCTAACAGAATCCTCAGTTTTCTGTGTTGGGATGGGAAACTGTGAACCTAGGAAAGAAGACAATCTCTCTCAATGTGTATATGTGTCTGTCTGTTTTGATTTGTCTTGCATATTCAGACTGAAACTAATGAGGACAAAAGAAAAACTATGGTTGTTATGATTAATCATAAAACAGTCACCCAAAACCTCAACAGAATAGTATGTTGCTGGATTGTATACACCTTCAAATGTAAAAACAGATCTGCTGTAGAAAGTGAGTGATAGATGGCTGCTATATTGTCAGCACAGAAAAATTGACAAAAATAATAGGAAGTCTTTCTGTACGCTAATGTATTTTTAAAACTCTTTTTGTTACCATGTTTCTATTGAAATATGCTGCAATGAATTTAGTAAAAAGATTTTGTAATTATTAAGTTAGTATTTGAAACTAAAATTTGAGGTGTGGTATCAAGTTGCAATGTTTGTCTCCAGTTCCTTTGTATTTCTTTTGACATTCGTCAATTTTCTGCAGGCAAAGTTTAATTGTTTGTATAAGTCTGCTTGAGCAACAAATGTCACTTTCACATTAGAGTTTAGTGTTAGCAGTAGGGATGATGTCAAACTGAAAAAATACTGCTGTAGAAACCATGCCACAACAGACAAATGGAGACAGGACAGCTCCCTGACTGGCCAGTTCCATGTCAAACCATCCAACCCATGTTAGCATGGACAATGGACATTGAATGATGATGATGACAGACATGTACATATATACACACACGACAGGCTTCTTTCAGTTTCTGTCTACCAATTTCACTCACAAGGCTGATCTGGAACCCAACCTAGGCCCCCATGTCTACGGCATTCGCTGATGGAATAGGGAGTGGTTGGAGATCACGCGGTCGTCAGCCTCAAATTGCCCAGGCCTGGTTGGCGTTTGTGAGAGATGCTGCATTGAGAATGAATGAAGCCAGCTCAACCCACCCTGGGTGAATGCTCTCTCGAGACAAGAAGAAGAAAAAATTCCACTCACAAGGTTTTGACTGTTCTGGTGCTACAGTGCAAGACTTTTGTTTAGACATGGCTCTGTGGTTAAGCTTACTTCCCTACCATGTGGTCTTGGTTTCAAACACTGCAGAACACTTTATGAAGCTGTCTTTTAATATAGCCCTGGATCAATCAAAGCCTTGTGAGTGGATTTGGTAGATGGGAACTGAAAGAAGCTGGTTAAATATGTGTATCATTGTCTAGATATCACATAATGGTTGTAAATGTGTATTATTGTCATAAAAGCAAAGATGTTCATCCATGAAAAGCATGTATGTCTGGCTATGGATATGGCAGCAAGTGAAGATTGGTGATGGGAAGAGCATCCAGCAGTAGAAAATCTCAACATATTCCATCTGGCCCATGCTAGCATGGAGAATAGACATATGGTGATGTGTAATAGAAAATTTAGAAGTGAACAGAATTGTATGTAACTATACTCTACAGAGCTGTCAGCCCTGTGCTATATTTTAGACATCACTGAATTGAATGTCTGGTGGTGGGGAGGGTTTGTGTCATTGTACTTATGTCTGTCTTGTCAGGTCTTTATACCTTGACAGTTTCTCAGTTCTCTTGATTGATATGTTTCTATTCACAAGTCATCACATCGAAGTCTATCTCTCTCTTGTTTTTACTGTTTTTATTGATGCTGTCAGGTCAGTTAACTCATTTGTCTCACTTGATATTTAACCACACAGTGTAACATCACCTCTATTCCTGCTGTATTTGCATATGTATATGCCAAAAAAACAATTTAGCAGTTCAGCAAAAGACACTGATAGATTAAGGTAGTAATCCAGGATAATAGCAGTCCAATGACTGAAAAAAGTAAAAGATACACACATACACATATATCAACAATAATGAAGCATACACATACAACCACTTGTATCTTATCTTGTATTTAGATGCAGTATATCCTGGACAGGACTATATTAAGCAATGTGTTCTTTTTAAAAGATAGTAAGGGTGTAATTTAATGGAAATTTGCTGCTGTTTTAAGCTGGTTTGAACAATGCTCTTTTTTGCTTTTTTAATGCAGAGATGAATAATTTTTTTAATGTTGAATTTAGCTATTGTCTGACAAGGCCACAACTGTTATCTGACAAAGCCATGTTTAAAAAACATGTGTAAATAAATTGTTGTTTTGGCCAAGTGGAGGTTAATTTATCGCTCATAATATTTATCCTTTTCTTACCATTTTTCTGCTGAATACACTAGTGTTGTTTCAATTAATTTTTAAAATTATGAAGAATTTAGTCGGTGAAATGTAACATGAAACTTTGACAGAATTTTAAATTTAAAATCACTTTAAAACAAAGTTTGCACCAAAAATTCAATGTTGGTTGGGTTGGTATTAAAAGGGTTACACATATGTGGTACCTGTTCCTACCAACAGGTTGTTGAAATAAGGCAATGTAAAATATAAGTGTACTACTTCTCACTCTTATTCTTCTACTTTATTTTCAGGGCATTAATGGCAAATGGAAAGCCCGAAGGTTTCAGTTGACAGAAGATCACATTATTTATCATCGGAAATGGAAGAAAAGAATAGGAGTCAGTTCTCTACCATTGGATGGTTGTTCTGTGGTGTGTCCTTGTTTAGATGCAGATTTACCATCCAGTAATCCTTCTGTAAGTATTCCATTTTCGTACTAGTTTTGTATTTGATTCATATCTATCTAAAAAAAACAAAAAAACTTTGTATATATGTATGTTTGTATGTGTGTATGCTTGTATGTGTGTGTATGTGTGTATACTTTATTTTTTTACTTGAGTTTGTTCTTTTACAGAATGTAAGTCAGTCAATAAACAGTGACAAAGCTCTTTTGTTTAACTCAAGACAGCTCTTGTCTTGGTGTTTGTGGTTATCTCAATTGTTTCGTGCATGTGTAGATAAATTTGCAATCATATAATTGGTACTCTTGTCACTTTAGTAGACAAGTGGTTGTATGTGTATGCTTCATTATTGTTGATATGTGTGTGTGTGTGTATCTTTTACTTTTTCCGGTCATTGGACTGCTATTATCCTGGATTACCACCTTAATCTGTCAGTGTCTTTTGCTGAACTGCTAAATTATGGAGATGAGAATAAACGAATGCCAGTTGCGAAGTCATGGTAGAGATGAACACACATGCACACACACATATGATGGGTTTCAGTGTAGTTTTCCATCTACCAAATTAATTCACAAGGCATTGGTTGGCCAAGGCCATAGTATAAGACAGTTGTGCAAAGTGACATGGTGGGAGTGAACCCAAAACCATGATGGTTGCAAAGGCGAGCTTCTTAACTATACAGCCATGCCTATATGTTTGTATGTATGTGTATATTCCATATGTACATATGAACATATGTGTGTGTGTGTATTTATTCAGCCTAATAGCTTCAAATGGATATTCCCTGGAATGTTTTACAAGTGATTGTATTTGGGGAATGTGAATCATTCAGCTGTATTCTTTCTTGGAGAATCCCAGCGTTTCTAGGCTTTTATGTAAATCTATTGTTACATGTCTCAGTGCAAATATGTTGTGTACAAATGAAAATCTATAGCTTGAATATAAGTGTTGTTACATTCCCATTATATCTTTTATCTTTTACTTGTTTCAGTTATTAAACTGCAACCATGCTGGGGTACTGCTTTGAAGAATTTTCAGGAGTTTTTTTTATCTAGTTGAATGAATCGGCCCCAGACTTATTTTTTTAAAGGCTGGTACATATTCTGTCAGTCTCTTTTACCCAACTGCTAAGTTATGAGGACATAAACAAACTAACACTGGTTGTCAAGCAGTGGCAAGGAACACACACACACACACACAATGGGCTTCTTGCAGTTTCCAACTACTATATCCACTCACAAGGCTTTGGTCTGCCTGTGGCTATATTAGAAGACAGTGAGACTAAATCCGAAACCATGTGGTTGGGAAACCAACTTCTTACCACACAGCCTGTGTATACTTGCTTTCTCTTCGTCTGTCTCTCTTAAGTGCTAACAATCTTAGATGTTTTGATGTAAAATGTATTTGGCTGTCATTAGTTAAGAGTGTCTTCATATTTTAGTATAAATAAGTCAATCTTTTTTCTTTTTACTACCTCACCTCTCTCATTGAGGGCCCCTCGCTACATCTTAAGAGCTATAAAGGTAATTAACAAATACTCTTGTACTGTGGTGCAAGGAAATCAAAAGACCCTATCTTTAGTGACATGAAAGTACTATTGATAATTTCTTGCCTTTTGTTGGGTCATTATCTTAATTCATAATTATGGTTATATTGTTTGCCTTCATTAATCATTGCCCTGGCACTTAATAATACAGCTAACTCATATCACTTAAATATAGAGCTGATGACTGTCCAGAAAATCTCTACCACTATTACTATTATTGTTGCTGCTGCTGTTATTTATTGAATATAAATGGCTGTTTGCCATGTATTAATATTGTTGTTCATACTCTCCTGGGTAAGGTATGTTTATGACCCAGTTTTAATCCCAGATTAAAGCTGTTTTGTTTAATTTATATCCCCTTACTGCTTCTCTGAAGCATGTGGTTGCTGTAAGAATGATAACAATGGTGAACAGTAGTTGGCTGGGTGTCAGATTTTTGATAAAAATATCCAGAGTTCATGTCCACCAAAAACACTTTACCCTGTCTTGATTCAACTGTTTGTGAATGAATGGCATTTTTTGTTGTTGTTTGTAAGCACATTGGAATTCTTTATAATAGTGTAAATGCCACTTTGAAAGGGATGATTAGTTCTAGATACATTCACAGAAAAATTGAAAGCTTTCAGAAGAGATCCTTAACCTCTTTGATATCATCCCACCTGATATCACTCCTTATTCAGTGACACAAACAAGCAATGCTACTGTTTACAAATTGCTATGTGCAGTAAACATAAATATACCTTATTTTAGATAATAAAGAAACGAGTGTCTCATCTGTATTATGATGACATTGAAGTGAAATAGCTCTACTGTGAGGAACCAGTGAGACTCAGCTTTCTTTGGGATTTGATACCCAAAAGCCTTGGCAAGCTGTAGTATGCAGATAGCAGAATCTGAACCCAGTACTGCAAACAAGCAAAGCATTTGTCAGTTTTCAACTCTTTGATTAATTGGTAGTGTATCCATAGTTAGAACTGAGTCAGTCAAGAGACAAGCTTTTTTAAAAGCAAAGTGTTAGCCATGTCACAAGCTGTTGACCCTTTTGCCCTGTAAATAGCTTCTTTTTAATTATATGTCAGCTGAATATCAATTCTTGAGAATAGGGTCAGGTAAAGCTGTATAAAATTTAAATGTGTTTTGGACAAAAATTGTCAAACTTAACAGATCCTATCAGGATCTGTTAAGTTATTTTAAAGTCAAGTTTTGTGGTATCATGACTCATTCAAGTAGAAAGTTGTTGGCTGAGATGTATCCAGGTATAGGTGGCTTATCTAGTATCCTTTGAAGAAATTTGGTCAGGGCCTGTGGTGGAAAAGATATTGTGTTGTAAACCTGAATTGTGTCGGGGTTGTTTCGTATATGGCCTCAGCCTTGTATGAATTCTAAATTTGATATTGAGGTCGTTGGGCAACGTCGGTGGTTGATTCACCACATTGTGTAAATGATGTTAGTGCTCCTCTGGCACTGGAGAGAATAAAGTATAATTAAGAAGTTCACTTTCTTTTGTACCATATGGTTTTAGGTCCAGTTGTGTGGCACCTTGGACAAGTGTCTTCTGCTAGAGCTCTGGGCTGACTAAAACCATGTGAGTGAATTTGATTGATGGAAACTGTGTGGAAACATATCATATGTGTGTATCTGTGTTTATACTTCACTCCTTCCTATAAAAGTTGTGACATGAGTGGTGGTGCTATTTTCCTGTTGACAGATCAGATGCTTGGTTTGTGCTTTTGAAGGCGTATGGAATAAGAGGTCCCTTACTTGATACTGTTAAGGGTGAGTGACATGAAGGGCATTTGACTGTAAGATGGTGCCTTGATAACATATTTGTCTTACTTATGCTAGTATTGAAAAATGAGCATGAAAGAAACAAATGACTAAGTAGACCCAAATAAGTAAAAGATTCTTTTGTTTTGTTTATGGTGCAGTTTGAAAGGATAAAAAGCAAAGGAGTGGCTCAAGAATATCAGATATCTGGCACAGTGCTTGATTATTAAACACTAAATTTTAAAGTGTACATTGAAATATGGAATGCAGTAGATTGTGAGATTTAATCACAGAATTGAGAGAAATAATTTTAATTGACGTGCAAAGCACTCTTCAGTTATTTCTACAAATTCTGTATCTTTTTATTTATTTCATTCCATGCTGGAGCCCTGCCTTGACGGGATTAGTTGAACATATTGACCCCTCTACTTATTTTTTAAAGTCTAGTACTTATTCTATCGATATCTTTTGCTGAATTGCTAAGTTATGACAATGTAAACAAGCCAACAGCAGTTGTCAAGCAATGGAAGGACAGATACAAAGAACACATACACTCAGGGCTTCTGCACCATTTCTGTCTACCATATTCACTCACATTGTGTTGATCTGCTCATTTACCCAAGGTGCTGAACAGTGGAACTGAACCTGAAATCAAATGGTTGCAAAGCAAGCCTAATCACACAGCCATACCCAAGCCAAATACTTTTAATATTCTTACTCTTTTACTTGTTTCAGTCATTTGACTGTGGCCATGCTGGAGCACCGCCTTTAGTCGAGGAAATTGACCCCAGGACTTATTATTTGTTAGCCTAGTACTTATTCCATCGGTCTCTTTTGCCAAACTGCTATGTTACAGGGATGTAAACACACCAGCATTGATTGTCAAGCGATGTTGGGGGCGACAGACACACAAACACACACACAAATAAATATATATATATATATATATATATATATATATATATATATTATATATATATATATATATATATATATATATACGATGGGCTTCTTTCAGTTTCTGTCTACCAAATCCACTCACAAGGCTTTGGTCAGCCCGAGGCTATAGTAGAAGACACTTGCCCAAGGTGCCATGCAGTGGGACTGAACCCGGAACCATGTGGTTGGTAAGCAAGCTACTTACCACACAGCCACTCCTGTACCTATATTAAATATTAATGAATATTTTTGTTGTTAAGGGCTGGGTTAGCTTCATCAAAGCTGTTCCCAAAATAATCATCTTATCTTGTATTTAGATGCAGTATATCCTGGACAAGACTATATTAACCAATGTGTTCTTTTTTAAAGATAGTAAGGGTGTGATTTGATGGCAATTTGCTGCTGTTTTAAGCTGGTTTGAACAATGCTCTTGTTTTGCTTTTTTAATGCAGAGATGAATAATTTTTTTAATGTTGAAGTTAGCTATTGTCTGACAAGGCTACAACTGCTATCTGACAAAGCCATGTTTAAAAAATATTTTATATCAAACCTTGGTTATTTTATGGAATATTATTCATAGAAATAAAATTCTTAACAGATTATGAAAAAAAAAAAGTATTTAAAAATTACTGTATTCGCTGGCATGTAGGACTTACAAACACATAAGACCCTCTCCCATCCAGTTTTAAGCAAGAAATGTGTATGTGTGTGCATGCATATATAATATATTTATAGATGACATTCAATGCTTATTGAAATATATGCATACCCATCCTTTTAAAAATGGTGGTTTAACATTGTTAGCAAAGTGCATTTAATATGTAATTAGGATGTCTTTCTCTATGAAATTTTTTAATGCTGAACCATTTCTGTGTCTCTTTATTATAATGCATTTTTTGGCAATTTTTGTGTTTAATAATTCCTGTACAGCAGGTTGGACAGGCTGAAGGAAACAAGCCTGTTAGAAGATAGAATCGTTGTCAAATTATGTTTTCACAAATATTAAGATTCTTCTCCATAGAAGATAAAATTTTCAATATAACTTTTTTTTTTTCCAAATTGGAAAATTGTCTCTTCTGGATTAATACAGATTTTAATTTTTTTAAATTATATTTTTAATTAGAATATGTTTTTAATTCTGTAATCAAGAAATTTTAATTATAGTTTTCTTTTAATTTGGAAAATAATTTTTGTTTTTCTGTAAAGCAATTTTCATTTATAGAAACTTATTTTAAATTTTTAAATGAAATTAGTTTGTGTTTCTGGAAGATACAAATTTCTATTATAACACTTACAAATTTTCTACTAGAAAATTAAAAAATTTTTTGTGGAAGTTAACTTTTATTACCCTTTCTAATTCACAGATTCTATCATGGCAATAATTTAATCTGTCATTAAAATTATTATTATTATATTTAGGCACAGGTGTGGCTGGGTGATTGAGAAGTTTACTTCCTATCCACAGGTTTCAGATTCAACCTCACTGCATGAAACCTTGGTTGAGCGTCTTCTAACCCTAACACTAACCCAGCTCTTGGCTGACTAAAAGCTTGTGAGAGAATTTGGTTGACTGAAGCTGAAAGAAGCCCATCATTTATACATACATTCATTTATATACATACGCCCATATTTATCATATATTATGTAAGCATGTATATATGTCTGTGTTTCCTTACCTTGACATCCTGTGATTGTTGTAAATGAATGTGATTCATTTCCAATATTCTGTGCAAACTAGTCTGTCCATGGAGAAAATATTAATCTTGCTTGGAAACATGTAAGGGTTGGTAACAGGAAAGGTATCCAGTTGCAGAAAATCTGCCGCAGTAAACCTTGCCTGGCACATGTAAGCAGGAAAATTTGGATGTTAAAATGATGAAGACATTTTGTGTGTGTGTGAAATTTTATTAAATCACTAAGAGAATTAAATTATGGCAGTGATAAAATTAGTGAATTAATTAAAAAGAGTAGTAATGAACACACATATCACACTCACATCTAATGGGAATTATACTGAATGTAACTAGAGAATGAAAGTTAGATAAAACATCTAATCATGACAGTGAAACAAGCCCCCTCCCCCATTTTTTCTTAATACAGCTCTGTCTTGAAGGGTTTAGTGAAACAAATCGACCACAGTAATTTTTTTCTTCTAAACTTGGTACTTCTATTGGTCTCACTTTGCTGAGCTGCTATGTTATAGGGTTGTAAACCAACACAGCTTATCAAGCAGTGGTGGGGGACAAATGCAAAGATACCCCTCCCCTGTATATGTGTATATGAGGGACTTCTTTCAGTTTGAGTCTCCCAAATCTACTCACAAAGCTTTGGTTGATCCAGGGCTTTGATGGAAGACACGTGGTATGAACCTGGAACCATGTGGTTGGGAATCAAACTTCTTAACACAAAGTCGCATCTGCATCTATTATTTCTGGAATAAAAATTTTCTAATGTAAGCACAAGGCCATTTTGAGGGGGTTGAAGTTTATGGATTATATTGAGCCCTGTACTTGACTCTCTCTTTTACTCTTTTACTTGTTTCAGTCATTTGACTGCGGCCATGCTGGAGCACCGCTTTAGTCGAGCAAATCAACCCCGGGACTTATTCTTTGTAAGCTCAGTACTTATTCTATCGGTCTCTTTTGCCGAACCGCTAAGTAACGGGGACGTAAACAACCAGCATCGGTTGTCAAGCAATGCTAGGGGGACAAACACACACACACACACATATATATATATATATATATATATATATATATATATATATATATATATATACGACAGGCTTCTTTCAGTTTCCGTCTACCAAATCCACTCACAAGGCATTGGTCGGCCTGGGACTATAGCAGAAGACATTTGCCCAAGATGCCACGCAGTGGGACTGAACCCGGAACCATGTGGTTGGTAAGCAAGTTACTTACCACACAGCCACTCCTGCGCCTGACTGGTACTTTATTTTCTTGAAATTGGCAAGAGTTGAGCTCAGAATGTAAATTGCTGGAACAAATGCTGCAAGGCATTTTGTTCAATGCCCTAACAATGCCCCAACCAGTTCACATGTAATAATTCAAATTTTGGCACAAGGCCAGCAATTTTGAGGGTTGGGGCAAGTTGATTACATCAACCCCAATACTTATTTATTCTATTGACCTTGAAAGTACAGAAGGCAGAGTTGACCTCAGTGGCATATGAACCCAGAATGTAGAGCGCCAGAAGAATATGCTGCTAAGCACTTTGACATGTTAATGATTCTTCCAACTTGCTGCCTTAAATTCACACATAATGATAAAAAGTTAGTCTGTTTTTGAGCATAGGGTCAGGGCTTAGCTTGGTTTCTGCACTTCTCAGCAACTGTGAGTGTAAAATTTCCCCAGGATGGAATGCTAGTTTGTTGCAAGATTAATCATAAACTGTTGTTGGCACTCATTTCTACCCGAGTAGACTGGAGCAATGTAAAGTTTTATGTCCTGGCCTGGACATGAAACCCTGACTTTATGAATATGAGCCCATCATTCTAACCAGTTGACCATCTGCTTTTGCAACAAGCATCATCATTTAATAACCATCTTCCATGCTGGCTTGGGTTGGATGGTTCAACAGGATTGGATAAACTGGAGAGCTGTGTTGAACTCCAATGTTGGTTTTGGCATTGGTTTCTACAGCTGGATGCCTTCTTAATGGCCACCACTTTCTGTTACTCCATCTTTATCATACATTCTTTCCATCCACTCACCTATCCATCCCTTTCTCCCACCCCTCCTCTCCAGATCATCCTTGCTGAATTATGGTCTGACATTCCATCCATAATCATCCCACCTTTTATTCAGTGTTTTCAGAATTACATTATCCAATGTGAGCTTCTTAGCTTTTTTTCCCCTCTCAAAGCAGTGAGATTTGGTTGCTAATTTTAGTTTGTCAAAGAAGGCCATGTAATGACCTATTGACCCATACAGTCTCCTTTTGCTTGGTCTTTAGCAATGACTATTGTCTCCTGTAACTTGCTAAACTCTTCACATTGTTCTTCACAAACAACAACAACAAACAAAAAACAGCAAAATCTTTTAGGTCACTTTGGAGATGGTAACATTTTGATGGCTAATAACAGAAACCTAGTCCTTCCTCCTTCAGCGACAACATACATCCTGCACCCTCCCCTTTACTTTACCTCGCACTAAATACACCCCCAACACTGTATGTTTAAGTGTTTCTTCCACATTCTTCTTCTCTTCATGAAGAATGTTGTCTTAGCAACCAGATGAAGAAGGAAAGACAGAGAACATGGCTGTGATCCAACTTATCTAGTTCTGCCAATCTCTGTTGTACAAGAAACAGCCAACTATCAGGATTGTTTACTGCATTTCTCTCTCTCTCTCTCTCTGCCTGTCTGTCTCTCTCTTTGTTACCCCCTCTGCATTTGCCTCTCTCTCCCCCTTACATTGCTACAATCCAGCTTTTGTATGTAACCTAATGTTGTTTTGTTTCTGTTGATCTATTTTTTATTTCAATAGTTACTGACCTGATGGTGGTTGTACTTATACTTTTGTTGGTGGTGCTACTGACAGGGTGTGTGTGAAGTAGTAGTTGTTGTTGATGGTAATTGTAGTAGTAGTAGTGGTGATAATGGTGGTTGTAGTAATGGAATGAATTGATTGGGCATGACAATTTGGCATGGTCAACTGGACACTCAGTTTATTGTGAGACATACACCAAAGGCAAACATACACATGCACACACACATACACACACACTCATTCATATATATTGATAGGGAGAGAAAGATGCATTATGCATACCTGCAGGTCTCACTGCAGGAATCTGCTTTGCTTGCCTCTCATGAGAATCACCTCAATCTCCTGTATGAAGCTGACCTGTGCACCTATCCTAAGGCTTGTAGTCCTGCGAATTTAATTTCAACCTCAATATTGCAGGTGGCACAAAAAAAAAAAAGAAGCACCCAGTCTACACTGTAAAGTGGTTGGCGTTAGGTAGGTTATTCAAATTAGCATCAACTCAACAGTACCAAATAGGTGGCAACAAAATGTCTTATACCAATGAAGTAATGTGTTGTAATTTAACCCCAGGTCAACACTGACTGAGCAAGCCTATTACAAATGATATTCTAGCTATGACTATCCTGTCTTCGGCCACACTCTACCCATGACTTGCTTTATTTATTTAAATAGTACTGACCTGATGGTGGTTGTTTTATTTATGTTTGTTGATGATGGTGCTGAAGGGTGGTGGTGATTATTGTTGTGGTAGTAGTAGTAATGATGGTAATTTTAGTAATGTCTTAAACCTCAGGTCAGCCCTGACTAAGCAAACCTGTGACCAAAGATGTTCCAGCCATGCCCATCCTATCTTTTATTTAGCTATACCATCACTCTAACAAGATTCTTTTTTTTTTTTATCTTAAAACAGTTATTTGTTCTGTGATTTCTTTTAGCCATCATGGCTTAAGTTTAACCTGGAGTGTTACCTTCAAATGTATGATTTGAAAGAAATTTGGCTGTGGTTTTGTTGAAGGCCAAGTGACTATGTAGATCAGCAGTTCACAACCATATATTATCTATGGACCCCTTTTATTACTATTTTATTCTGGTAGACCCTTGTTCTTATAAGCTAATTTTATAGATACTTCTTTCAAAATTCCTATTTTGTTTTTCACACTTTGACTTGTGTAGGTTGACTTAGGTACAACATTTGAGCAAGAAATTTACCGTTTACCTTTTTTTTGGGGGGGGGGCATTTAATATACTGCTGTGGATCCCCAATTTACTATTGTGCTTGCATGGACCCCCCCCCCAAATCTTATATAGACCCATGTAGGGAAGAAACACTGATGAAGATGCTTACCACATGGCTTGTCTAGTGTTGTGGTGGTGGTTGTAGTAGGGTTGTTGTTTAGCTCCAGATTAATCCTGATTGGGCAGACTTATGATGAAAGGTACTCCAACCATGACCACCTTGTTTTTTTTCTCATTTATATGCTGTGAATCGGGACCATATTATCCAATTTTAGATGGAGTGTGATTTGAGGGAGATTAGACTGTTACTTCTAGCGGGATAGACAATCATATTAGAAGCTACTGCTAGTGTTTTTGTAGTGTGATGATATATCGCCTGACTGGCTCTCGTGCCAGTGGCACGTAAAAGCACCCACTACACTCTCGGAGTGGTTGGCATTAGGAAGGCATCCAGCTGTAGAAACTCTGCTAGATCAGATTGGAGTCTGGTGCAGCCATCTGGTTTGCCAGACCTCAGTCAAATCGTCCAACCCATGCTAGCATTTAAAGCGGACGTTAAACGATGATGATGATATATGTGTGTGTGTATTTCCCTCCTGTCTGTTATAGAAGGCATAAGCACTTTCACATACATGTATACACATGATGGGAACTTCTGCATATCAGATTCAATCACAAGGCTTCAGTTGGTCTGAGGCCATAGCAGAAAACACTTGCACAAGGTGCCATTCAGTGGTACTGAACCTGAAACCATGTGTTTGACAAGCAAGCTTCCTAACCACACAACCATGCTTTTATGTTCTTATTCTTTCTTTTATTCTTTTACTTGTTTCAGTCATTTGACTGCAGCCATGCTGGAACACCATCTTGAAGGTTTTTTTTTTAAGTCAAACAAATTGACCTCAGGCCTCATTTTTTAAGCTTTACTACATATTCTATTGGTCTTTTTTGCTGAACCGGTAAGTTTTAGGTATGTAAACATACCAAGACAAACACAAAGATATGCACACACACACACTCTAGAAAATGCACCCAGGTGTTGCCCAGGTGTTATGAGCTACATTGTATTATTTTTTCCTTTCTTATGGGCAGAATCAGCATATGAGGAGTATGAAGCAAGCTACTCTCCTTTATAAACATTTTATGATCATTTTCTGATGAACAACGATGCAGTTTCTGTCTACCAAACTCAGTCACAAGTCTCTGGTTGGCCTAGAGCTATAGTAGAAAACATTTACTCAAGGTACCATGCAGAGGGACTGAACGTGGAACCATGTGGTTGGGAAGCAAATGTTTCAACCACACATTCATTCTTGCACCTAATGTGTGTGTTTTCATTTGTTGTTGAATCGAGTATTGTGTCCCACAATGTCTCAGTTAGCAGTGCATCAAGCAGAAATCTGTAAAATACATGCCAGATTGAAATAAGTACTGAGGTTAGTACATATTAGTTCAAGTTGCAGTGAGGTTGACTTTTTCATCCATCCCCATCTCAGTGGAAATACTTTATGCCCCACTTTTCTCCTCTCAGTTTAATGCAGGAGTCAGGAGCCTTCTGATATCGTTGACCCATTCTCATGGAATCATTAATAACTTATTGACTCCATCATCATTTAATCTTTGTTTTCCATGCTGGTATGGATTTGACAGTTCAACAGGAGCTGGCAAAGCAGTGGACTGCTTCATGTACCACTGTCTGTTTTGGCATGGTTTCTGATGCTGAATGCCCTTCCTGATGCTAACCACTTTACAAAGAGTGCTGAGTGCTTTTTATGTAACACCAGCAACAATGAGGTCACCAAGTACTATGCAGCACTGGACAAGGCCCCTTACCTAGTGGGGAGTAGTATTGAAGATACAAAAAAGGTGTTTTGCATAAGAAGAGAAACATGGCTACCCCAGATGGGGAGAGAGAGGAGAGAGGAGAGAAAGAGGGTGAAGATATGACAGGGTGGGGGCAGGGGTCATACACTCAAGTTACAGAGTGGTGTATATAGCAAAGTGGACTTGGGATTTGGGAGGGTGGGTAGGTGAGTTCACAAAATTTCAAAAGAAGTAGTAGCTGAAGTTGGGAAGTGTGTAAGGAGTGGGCACTGATAGAAGGAAGGGGTAATTTGAAAGATATATTGTGACAAAAGGATTTAACAGGAACACATTGTGTGTTGGTATGTAGGTA
Organism: Octopus sinensis; assembly: GCF_006345805.1. Taxonomy (NCBI): domain Eukaryota; kingdom Metazoa; phylum Mollusca; class Cephalopoda; order Octopoda; family Octopodidae; genus Octopus; species Octopus sinensis. The sequence continues at coordinate 86,837,904 of NC_043001.1, read as the reverse complement.
AATACATGAGGGAGGACAGGCTTCTTAAGGACTTTGTTAGCTAGGGGCTATTGTGGAAGACACTTGCCCATGGTGCCACTCAGTAGGAGTGAACATGTGGTTGAAGAAAAATCTTTTTTAACCACTTAACCATGCCAGCACCTACAACCAGAAATAACATAACAGTGATAAGGTAGTCTGCTCCATCAGATCTGACCATTGCCTAAGTTACATTTCATGACTGACTCCTTACATCTGCACAATAAGTGTAAGTCAACTGATTGCTAAAAGCAATGGGATTGTGAAGACATCAACTCAGCTTCATGTAGTCTCTGTAGAACAAATCGACTTAGCTAAGCCCATTTCTTTCTGGCACATGAAACACTTGTAGGATTTGAAATCACTAAGTACAGTAAAGTATTTACTCTTATTTAGTCCTTTCACTCTATTACTGATTTGTAAATTTGTCATAAGGGAGCCACAAATTTCGAGTTGCAGAGTATGGTCTATAAATTGACTCCGCCAGTCTTCAACTGGTGTATATTATAGTACAATAAAGATGAAAAGTAAAGTTGACTTCTGTGGGGTTTGATGTCAAAATGAAACAGCCTTAAATACTGCAATACATTTTACCATGGATGTTCTAGCTATTTTGCCATTCCACTGCCCTCTGCCTTTGCTATAATATTAACAACATTCTAAAAATTTACCTGAGAAAAATATTTCATTTTGGCAATTTCTTTTTACAATCTTTGATATCTGAAACTGGGGAATATCTTCACCCAGTCTTATTCTCATAACATACATACATAGAGTTGGAGAGGAGCCAAGATATTCAATGTAAAGTTTATATACATTAAAGAAATATAACACCAGCCATCACTTTAACCACCACCCTACACAATATTGCCAAGATGACACAACAGTCTTGGTTAACCATTGCGATCTGTAAGTTTATCATGATCGTATTAACTATTGGATTAGCTAGTGCTGAGTGCCAAAAGCCAATGGGATGTAAAGATAGCATTTCATTGGAATTCATCTTTGCATAGATAATGTAGAGTACACCAATTTAGTCAAGGCCACTCCTTTCTCAGTGACATGTACTTAGATTGAACTTAGGACTGCAATGGTATCATTTTAGTGGTATTGGTTACAGAGGTGAAGTAATCATCACATCATGATGATTACTTGATGATTTTGTGTGTGTGTGTGTGTGTGTGTGTGTGTGTCCTTGCTAACACATTGCCTGATTGTTCTAAATGAATGTCATTCATTTCAAATATTCTACAAAAACATATCTGGTGTTGGGGAAATATTAATTTGCTTGCAAACAGGTGGGTGTTGGTGACAGGAAGAGTATCCAGCTGTAGAAAATCTGCTTCGGTGAATTCCTTCCGACCCATCTGTTTAACATCTATTTTTCATATTGAAACACTACTGCATATATGATAGTGACATGCATTTACAACTATTGCAATGTCAAAATGAAGAGACACAAACTCACATACACGTTAGCAGTCTTAGGCATTATAAACAACATATCCAAATTAAGTTGGATGCACTAATTAATGTTCATTGCAAAAATTGCTTCTGTTGCTAATAGCTAATTTATGCACAGCCCGTCTGCTTTTTGCAACACCAATGGCTGTTTGGTCAGTATTATTCCATATCAGTTTGCCTGATTTTCTGTTCTGACATTTAGCTTGGTTAGCTGTGATGGTGTGTGATACAGGTGATATCACATGATCGGGTAGCACCATCTGCTGATGTACTAATAGAATTCCATCAACTGATAATAGAATTTTGATGCTTTTTAGTATCTATTGTCTATACAGAATGCTTTTGGGGGATGTTTGTAGCAGTCAAAGGCATTTATAAACATAGGGAGAGTTTACGAAAAAGACGAAGACAGGTGGTTTACAAGACAAACAGATGTATTAGTATAATGCTCAGGAATAGAAAAAAGTCTTTTACATTTCGAGCCTGCGCTCTTCTACAGAAAGGGACACAGAAAAAACAAGGAGAGAAAAAAATGTGTGTAGTGGAGGTGCTAACACACACACACACGTATATACATGATTAGCTTCTTTGTTTCTTTTGACCAAATCCACTTACAAGGCTTTCATTGGCCTAGGACTATAGTAAAAGACACTTGCCCAAAGTACCATGTAGTAAGACTAAACCTGAAACTGTGCTTGGGAAGCAAACTTCTTAACCACATAGCCATGCCTGCACCTACACATATACATACTCCCATGTCTGTATAAATATGCACATATGCTTGTGTAAACACACACATACACATGCGTGTATGTATGTATGAAGAGAAGATTACAAATAAACAAGAAATTTGTTGGTTGAACTTTGCCAGTAATTATGAAAGTGAGTTAAAAAGTGATGTAATGGCTGTAATTGATGGTCAGCCAATAGTTGTTGAAAATGTCTCTTTTACTCAACAATCATTCATCTATTACGTCTACAGTAATGGTGAAATTAAATGGTATCTTTTTTATTGTTTGTTTTTTACTCCCCTCTTTGAAATTCTCTGTATGGTAGATTCTGTGTTTTTTATTTTGTAAATAGGGAAATTATAATCAAGTCGCCAAACAAGTACACATCTGAAATCGTAATAGCCGACTAGAAATTACTTGAACTGAACTGTGAAAAACCACATCTTATTTTTAAAGCGATCAGCAAGCAATTTAAATTTCATTTAATTTTCTTTTTTTTTCTCTCTCTCTCTCTCATTTGTTTGTCCTTTCTGCATCTTAGCACATATCTTGTATAAAGTTTCACCTTGTTATTGCTATATACTTCGTTAGCTGTATAGCTGTAAAAATAGACTGACAGTTCATTCACTCGTTCATTCATTCCTATATTCATTGAGTGTCTGCCAGCATCAAATATGCTTTTTAAGGCTATTTGTTGCATCTCGAGTGTCATAAATGGGAAGTATAACAGGTTTCTATACATCTTGGGTTGTGGTTTTGTTTTCATCTTACCATGCTACATATGCCTTCATGAACAGAATGTTCATTTCTTTTTTACACGGGAATTTATTATTATGCACGTTTATTTGTATTATTATTATAAACACTGATGCTTTACTGAAAACTGTCTTTGAATTCATTCATGCCTCATTTGGTGCAGTCTGTAAATTCCTTTCAGGTTTTCTTTCACTTCTCAATTTTTCTAACATTAGAGCTAATTCTTGTAAGTTGGCAATAAATATCAGAAAGTAATAGAAACTAAAGCAAAAATTCCAAGTGAGACAAGAAAAGGACATTGCACTCTGATGTTTAATGGACTTTGAATGAAAATTTCTTGTCCATATTTTCCTTCTAAGTTTATACAAATAGGCAATCACTTTGCTACCATTTACTTTGGGGTTTAGTCCCACTGTGTAGCACCTTGGGCAGGTATCTTATACTATAGTTCTGGGCCAGCCATTGCCTTGTGAGTGAAATTGGCAGATGGAAACTGAGTGGAAGCCCTGTGTGTGTGTGTGTGCCTGCCTGTATTTCTGTTTGTTCCACTCTACCACTTGACGATGGGTGCTGGTTTGCTTATGTCCCAGTTACTTAGAAGTTCAGCAAAAGAGGCTTGAGAGGTTTGTTTGACTAAAACTCTTCCTGCAAAGTAGTGCATTTAGCATGGCTGCAGACCAATGATCAAAACACAAGATAAAAGACAGAAAAAAAAATAGAAAGTAATGGCTTCAATATAATTTAAAGGTACTGGGAAAAAATAGAAAAGGCAACTTACTGCAGTAAGACATTGTATTGGGTAACTTAGCAACATCTTTGTGTATTTTTTTTATTCTTTTATTTGTTTTAGTAATTTGACTGCAGCTATGCTGGAGCACTGCCTTTAGTCAAACAAATCGACCCCAGGGCCTATTCTTTGTAAAGCTAGTGCTTATTCTATTGACCTCTTTTGCCGAACTGCTAAGTTACATGGACATAAACACACCAAAATTGGTTGTCAAGCAATAGTAGGAAGACAGACAGACAGACACACATACATATATATGATGGGCTTCTGTCAGTTTTTGTCTGCCAAATCCACTCAATTTGGTTGGTTTGAGGCTATAGTGGGAGACACTTGCTCAGGGTGCCATACAGTGGGACTGAACCTGGAACCATGTGGTTGGTAAGCAAGCTACTTACCACATGGCCACTCCTGCATTTATTAAGATAATTAATTGTGATGAAATAATTATTTGAAAAACACTGTGCAGAGTTGTTGTTGTTTCTTTTTTATTGTCACTTAACTTTAGGTCAGCTCAGGTTAAGCAGCCTTAAGATTGTCTTTTTGTATGCATTATAATCAATGTTTCTTCCTTCTTTCCTTTCTTTTGTTCTTTCATTATTTATCTTTCCTTTTTGTAATAGTTTCAGGCAGGGTCATAAGTTTCTCTTCCTAGGCTCATAGTTTTGGATATAATCTCTCTATGTGGCACCTTGGTCTTCTATTATAGCCTCTGTCCAACCAGTCTTTGGAATGGTTTGGTAGATGGAAACTGAAAGAAGCCCATTGTGTGTGATGTGTATTTAATCTTTTTAAAACCAAAACAATGCAAGTTATAAAAATGTATAATACAGCTTGATGGTTTTTAGCTGCTATTTTAATATTTTAGGCTGAGGCTTTCTTCAGGAAATCTTCAGAGAAAAGTTAGCTGATTTCTATGATCTGTGTGTGTGTGTGTGTGTGTGTGTGTGTGTGTGGCTGTTTCAGTGTCTTTCTCCTGACATTGTGTGTTAGCTGTAGGCATATGACAGCATCATACAAGTAATGTCGTTCATTTCCAGTCTTCTGTGAGTAATATGTCTGGTCATGGTGAAATATTATTAGGTTGTCAAGAAAGTTCTTGTGGTTTTTAACCTTTAAATTCAGATGCACATATCTCAGCTCCAACAAAACTTTATTAATTGTAATAAATACCATCAGAATTAACACACTTTTGCCAACGCGAAACAAGTTTATTTATGCCAGTAGCGCAAAAATCCTGTGTTCTGGTGGTGATGAAGTCGTTGAAGGTGTGTTTGGTATCGTCTTGGTTTTTGAAGCATTTATCATACAGGAAGTTGTTGAGATGTTTGAAAAGGTGGTAGTCGGTGGGTGAGAGGTCTAGTGAGTATGGTGGATGAGGCAGTTTTGTAGTTCAATTCGTTCAACTTCTCCAGGGTCAGTTGTGTGATGTGCGGCCAAGCATTGTTGTGGAGAAGAATTGGTCCTTTTCTATTGACCAATGCTAGCTGTTGGAGTTTCTTATGCATTTTATCCATTTGCTGACAGTACTTCTCCGCCGTAATGGTTTCGCCTGGATCCAAAAAGCTGTGATGGATGAGACTAGCCGCAGATCACCAAACAGTCACCATGACCTTCTTTTGGTGCAACTTTGGCTTCAGGAAGTACCGTGGAGCTTCATCAGCGTCCAACCACTGAGCTAGGCATTGCCGGTTGTTGTACAGAATCCACTTTTCATCGCAAGTCACAATCCGGTTGAGAAACGGGTTGTTCTTGTTGCTTAAAAGAAGGGAAGGTGACACTTCAAAATGGCGTTTTTTTTTGGTTGTCATTCAATTTGTGCGGCACCCATTTCTCAAGTATTTTTGTTTTTCAAATCTCTTTCAGGTGGTTGGAAATTGTCATATATGTTATGTCTAATTCAGAAGCAAGCTCTCGAACAGTTGTGCATGGATTGGCTTCGACTAAGGCTCTTAGGTGATTGTTGTCAACATCCGATGGCTGACCACTACTCTTATTATCTTCAAGACTCTCGTCACCACTACGAAATTTCTTGAACCACCATTGTGCTGTACATTCATCAGTGGTTCCTGGGCCAAATGCATCGTTGATATCATGAACTGATTCAGCAGCTTTTCAGCCTAGCTTGAGCTGGAATAAGAAAATTGTGCAAATTTGCTTTTTGTCCATGTTGTATTCAACATTCCGGAAAAAAAATGGCCTAATTATTAAAAACATAAAAAGAGCAACATGATTAGATAGAGTGAAAAACGGGCTTTAAAATTATATATAAAGTCAAAGTAATTTAACAAAAATTAATTAAAAATTCTGCAAGAACTTTCTTGACAACCTAATACCTTGTTTGGAAACAGCTTAGGGTGTTGAAAGGAAGGTATTTAGTCATAGAAAATCTGCTTCTATGAATTCTGCTGGACCCTTACAAGCATGAAAAAGTAGACATTAAAATGATGATGATGAATAGGATGTTATTGGAAGTAGATTAGACTGTTCTTTCTAGTGGTCTGAGTCACTGCATATCGGCTCTATGTTTTAGGATTTGTGTATGTGAACAAAGTACTTAAAATCTGAAGGACACTTCACTGAGATACTTGTTCAACAAATAGCTACTGATGTTGGTATTCATTGAGTAGTCAGTCAGTCATATGTGGGCGTACTCTCTCTCACACACACACTGACAGACATACACATACATACACTTTATGTATAAATATCTAAAATGGTTGGTATTAGGAAAGACATCCAATCATAGAAACCATGCCAAAATAAAATGTATGAAGAAAACATGGTTTCCTGTCCAAATATGATAGATCAGTTACTCCAAATATAAACTGACTTGGATTGTGATGACTCATCCAACTCACACTAGCATGAAAAAGAGGTAAATGATGATGTTTATGATGGTGTGTTTGTACATGTATTGTGTGTGTTGTGTAGGTGCAGGAGTGGCTGTGTGGTAAGTAGCTTGCTTACCAACAACATGGTTCCGGGTTCAGTCCCACTGCGTGGCACCTTGGGCAAGTGTCTTCTACTATAGCCTCGGGCTGACCAAAGCCTTGTGAGTGTATTTGGTAGATGGAAACTGAAAGAAGCCCGTCGCTATATATATATATATATGTTTGTGTGTCTGTGTTTGTCCCCTCAACATCGCTTGACAGCTGATGCTGGCGTGTTTACGTCCCCCATAACTTAGCGGTTTGGCAAAAGAGACCGATAGAATAAGTACTAGGCTTACAAAGAATAAGTTCTGGGGTCGATTTGCTCGACTAAAGGCGGTGCTCCAGCATGGCCGCAGTCAAATGACTGAAACAAGTAAAAGAGAGATATATATTGTATGTGTATTAATATGTAGTGTGTCATCAATGTTTGATATCTGTTTTCCATGCTGGCATGGGTTGGATGGCTTGACAAGAACTGACAAGATTTCACACCAGGTTCCATAGTCTGCTTGAGCTTAATTTCTACAGCTCGATGCCCTTGCTAATGCTAACCATCTACAGAATGTACTGGGTGCATTTTACATGGCACGAGTGCCCACATCAATGCTTTTTATGTGGCACCTTGGTTTTAGTGTATCAATTCTGTTGTGGTGGACAAGTTTTATTGAGTACAGCAACGTGCCACATATCTCAGTCATCTGTCATCTTTTTCGTACGGTTGTATTTTGATTGTGTGTGTATATACGTATATATATGCATCTTTCTTTCTCTGAGAGAGGAGCATAAAGCCATCTCTCTCAGTACTACAGCCCCACTCAGTTGAGTGGGGTGTCTTTTCTTGCAAGTTACTTGGTGACCTCACTAGTGCTGGTGCCACAAAAAAAACAAAAAAACACTCAGTACAATATAAAGTGGTTGGCATTAGGAAGGGCATCCAATCATAGACATCCTGCTGAAGTAGATATTGGGGCTAGATACTCTTTCATTCTTTTACTTGTTTCAGTCATTTGACTGCAGCCATGCTGGAGCACCGTCTTTTAGTCAAGCAAATCCACCCCAGGACTTATTCTTTGTAAACCTAGTACTTATTCTGTTGGTCTCTTTTGCTGAACCACTAAGTTATGGGGATGTAAAGGCACCAGCATTGGTTGTCAAGCGATGTTGTGGGGGAGACAAGCACAGACACACTAATAAATATATATATATACATACATTCATATATATATGACAAGCTTCTTTCAGTTTCCGTCTACCAAATCCACTCACAAGGATTTGGTTGGCCCAAAGCTATAATAGAAGACACTTGCCCAAGGTGCCACACAGTGGGACTGAACCTGGAACTATGTGACTGGTAAGCAAGCTACTTACCTCACAGCAACTCCTGCACCTATATATCCACTACATATATTTTGAAGTTTAATTTGTCATAGCATTGCATATACATAAGTTTCATTTGAAAATTTCCTGGTGCTGTGTCTATTCCCACATGAAATATGCTCCATAGTTCAAAATTGAGTTAGCTTGTAACCTTTTAACATTCAGATTACTCTGTTAAATATGATGCTTTTTTATTCATATTGCTTTGAATTAGTCCTGCTGTATGTTGTAGCATTGAGATTTCAATGATGTGCTTCCTTTATTTTTAGAATGATATTGTAGTATAGGTGTGAGAGGCCAGATCTGGCCAGTGTTAACATAAAACCAGTGGAATATTTGAGCTGGATATGGCCAGTTGAAATTCTAAAGGGTTAAACCACATATCAGAATCTTAAATATGTTGCTTTCTGTAGATTTGATCTCTGAGTATAGAGAAATGGGCATAGTTTGATTTCTCCAAGCTGGCATTCTCACAGTTGAAGATGAATATGTACCTCTACACACTGTATATCAGCTAATTTTTTTCTCCCCTGAAGCTGGAAATTCAAGTTGTTTAAATATGTTAAAACCATTAACAATACCAGGTTAGAAAACCATTTGGGATCACAAATTCTGAGGTGTTCGTGTTTTAATTCTCAAGGAATGGAACTGTTTTTTCCCAAAGTGCGAATACTCTATCTGGCATAGTACCTCAACTGAACCAGCAAAAATTGTTGAATTAAAGTGAGTTTCCATACCAATTCTCTGATTCCAACAAAAGATAGAGGAAGTGATAGTGGTTCACTCCCTGAGACAAGATAATGTGTACTGTTTTTACCATGGGAGCCATCATTTCCTACAAATGTAATGTTTTGTGGTTGAGCAGTGTAGGGCTAGAGGCAACCATATATCGTGGTACTGGTGGTGGTGTTGATGGAGTTATTGTAGAGTAGGAGGCAACCATATAATGTGGTGGCAGTGATGAGGGTTATTGTAGAGGAGGCAGCTGTATATTGTGGTGGTGGAGGATTGTAGAGCAGGAGGCAGCCGTATAATATGGCAGTAGTAGTGGTGGGGTGCAGTATATGATTGCAGGTATAAAAATATGATTTAAAAAATGAGTTAAAAATAATTTTTAAAAAATATGATAAAAAAAAAAAAGCAATAATAAAATTGTGTCTAAAACCTAAAGCAAATGAAAATGTGAATGTCTCATATTGATTTAATTTGTAACTTCATTTAGCTGAACTGGTTTTACATGAAACTATCATTGTTAAGCTGAATTATATAAAATATTAGTGGCATACTTTCAAATTGGTAACAGTTCAACATTTGAATATTTTTGTTTATTTTCATTTTTTAAAATTCTTTTATTTAATTTTTTGTTTGTTTGTTTGACAATCTCTAAGCGCTGGAAACTTCAGTGACTAACAGTGTTAGACACCATGTACGAAAAGAGGTAGTCGGAAGTCCTTATTTTTTAGTCAATACAAAAGGAGTAGAGAAGCATTGAGCTAGTGATGTATATTCTGGCAGGGGAAGATTAGT
>NC_043001.1:86790811-86823311 GCF_006345805.1 Octopus sinensis | reverse complement strand
ATCTCTCTCTCTATTTCTGTCTCCGTGCGTCTCTCTCTGTCTCCGTGCGTCTCTCTTTATGTCTCCGTGCGTCTCTCTTTATGTCTCCGTGCGTCTCTCTTTATGTCTCCGTGCGTCTCTCTTTATGTCTCCGTGCGTCTCTCTTTATGTCTCTGTGCATCTCTCTTTATGTCTCTGTGCGTCTCTCTTTATGTCTCCGTGCGTCTCTCTTTATGTCTCCATGCGTCTCTCTCTGTCTCCGTGCGTCTCTCTCTCTCTGCCTCTGTGCGTTTCTCTCTTTGTCTTTGTATGTCGCTCTCTCTTGGTCTCTACATCTCTCTGTATATATGTCCATGTCTCTCTTTGTCTATCTCTCTCCCCCTTTGTCTTTCTCTGTCTATATCTCTCTCTCCATTTGTCTCTCTCTCTCTCTCTCTCTCACTCTATTTGTTTCTGTATTTACCTCTTTTTCTCTGTGTGTCTCTCTCACTGTCTATCTCACTCTATTTGCCTCTTTCCTTCTCTTTGTCTCTCTGTCTCTCTGTCTCTCTTTATAAACAGTTGGTCTCATCCATATTTTCCAACTGTTTGTGTCTGCTTCAATGAATGAAAGACTTCACTTCTCTCTCCCTCCTACTCTACTGGCATTAGTAATCAGACTGTGGAAAGAGATCTGTCCAGTTAATCTCTCAGTAAGCAGTGGAAACTGTTACTGGATCCCCCTCCCCACACCCCACCACCACTAAATTTTCTCTTCTTTCTTGGACTGACATTTTCCAGTTGATTAATTGAGAATGGTGAAATCAGAAACTGAACCCAAAGCCTGAACTACTGTGACCCCTATTTCCTGTTCTTTCTGAAGACTAACATAGCACTGACTAACCTCTCCACCCACTTAGGTATCTTGATCTAATGGAGGGTTCTGTAGGTGGTTGCTAGTTCTGTTAGAAATAGCAACCAAATCTTATCTGCTTACCACCTTGATAAAAAATGGTATATGCAGAAAAGACAGTGGTTATGGCTAGGAAGCCCTTGATTGTGGTTTCACTTGGTCAGTGCTAGCCTAGGGTGAATAAATAACTTATTTACCTGTTGTTTATGCATGCACTAATCAGAGGTGATCTAATCTGGTCTTTTTAATTCAGAACTAATTCTTCAGGTCTACTTACTCATAATGATTAATTTCTTGATATTTATAGGAGAGAGGTAATGAAATTGTGTGATAACATTTTCACAAGGACCTGATATTGTTAGTGTAATGGCATGGTTTATATCTTTCATTATTGGCTCACAAACTGTGTGTATTTGGTTCTAAATGTGAGATCTCTATCTGGTTAACATTCTCCAGAGAAGCATGGTAAATATTTTATGCATAGCAGCTAGATGAACTAAGATGGTTTAGAATTGGTTTTCCTGGAAAGGATATAATATTTGTGCTGGATTTGAATTGTTAAGTCACGAGAGAGTATTCTAACTGCATATACATTTAACTGTTTCATCTCAACATCAACAGGAACAAAGCACTGAGCAATTTAACTAAAGACACAGTGCAGCTATTAAATCAAGACTGCTGAAAGCAAATTATACAAAAATAAATCGACAGATATTTCATATGAGAACATACTGAGATAGCTATGTGGATGTAGTTGCATGGCCAGAGTCACAAATATTTTACATAACCAGTCACAGTATGGAAGGCGAAAATAGTTAAGTGGATTTATGTATCAAAGGTAGTTCAGTATTTCTGTTAGAGATCTGTTCGAGGCTGTGTATCGTAAATAGTTGTCTGGTAAACTGAAATTCCGGTTTCAGGTTCAGTTCCACTGCATGGTAATTTGGGTAAGTGGATTTGGTTGACAAGAAGTGTGTGTGTATTTCTGTGTGTTTTGTGTGTACCCTTGCCTAGACATCACAAGATGGTTGTAAATGAGCATCGTTGTCATACAAGTGAGGTTGTTTCTTTCTAATCTTCCATGGGAAATATTACTTTGCTTGGAAACTGAGAGATGGTGACAGATCTATCTCCACAAATTCCATCTGACCATATGAGCATGGAAAAGTGGATGTTAAATGATGATGCATCAAGTTAATATCTTGATTATTTCCCTGTTTAATCATCATCATCGTTTAACATCTGCTTTCCATGCTAGCATGGGTTGGACTAGCTAGCATGAAAGTTGTATATTATTTTGACAAGTACTGAGTCTAGAATGAGTTTATTAATATATTACCAGTATTATAAGGCATGAACCATAAATCCCACTAAAATCAATAAAAAGATTTGAAAATGTAGTAATCATGCATGCACATGCACATATGTCTACCACTTGTGTATTAGGAAATAGTCTTCATTAATTTATATCCAAAAGGTTTTGAAAACCATCCTGCAAATGTTTTGGATGTAAACAAACTTGTTTAATTATAATTAAAAAGCAGTTTATTAAAAATAATTGCATACAAGAATGTGGTTATAAAATTAACAAACATCTTTCTTTCCATTCGGTCTTTATCAGTTACATTATAAAATATTTTTGATTAAAATCAATGAAATGCTTTTAGATGTGAACTTATCTTGATTTTTTTTTTTGTTACTTTTATCTACTCGGTCAGTTCTGTATATTCAGATTAATTTATTAAGATTGTAATATAATTCTTTGAAGGTTAAGTGGTGCTCATCAAAAGCTATATGTCTACGCACAAGCTTGCAACACCAACCTGGAACCACCATCTTGTTCAGAATATCAAGTTATCTTGAGACATATATCCACACAAATACTTTCTGTCAGTCACTTACTGAATCTTGAATGTCTTACTTCTCTGAGCATCATCATAAGATTACAAGATTATCCACCATCTTTTCAATAACAACTTTGACTACCTTTTTTCAATTTGATATTTCTACCATCCATAACATCAAAAAATAGTGCAATACCTAAGACTTTCAGACATAGGACACTGCACCCTTCAAAAATTCCATTCTTTCCAACAAAAATTCACCAACACCACCCCTGACAAGCTTGTGTACCCTTTCTACTTTATAGTTCTTTCACTGTTCACTTTTTGTCTTTTATTCTGGGCTGTTGCCCACCAAGTCCACTAACAAGTCTATAGAAGACACCTGCCCAAGGTTTCACACAGTGGAACTGAACCTGAAACCATGTTATTGGGAAGTAAACTTCTTAACCACACAGCTATACTTATTGAAGAAATAACTTTAACCCTTTAACATTCAGATTACTCTGTCAAGTATAATGCTTATTTATTCACATGGTTTTGAATCAATCATGTGTTATCTTGCAGTTTCAAGATTTTGATAATGTGATTGTTAACTTTTAAAACAACGTTAGGTAAGTATGAGAAGCTGGATCTGGATGATTTGAACATAAAACAGGTAGAAAGGTGTGGGCTGGATATATGGCTGGTTTTAAATGCTAAAGGGTTAATGTTTATTTCCACAGCTTTGAAGTTAGTGGAAGCAGAAGGCTGATGGGGGATGACTGGCACAGACAGTAACATACCATCATGTCAGATTAGAAGCCATGATGTGGAACAACTTTTTGAACACTAAAATATGAATCTATGTTATGCTAAATTGATGCAACACAGCATGAATCACTGCAGTAAAAATACTAGTGCAAAATTACAAAATAACATCTGAATTTACTTTCCCCTTTTATACAATACCTTTTGGCTTAGATTATATTCTTAGATACCAATATTTCTTTCTGAAGTAGCTGTACTTAGTTGTTGGCATCCACCTGTTTGCTTCTATTAACGTAGCTCGCATGTCATTCTGAATACCAACCATACAGTAAGCCTCTGACTTGATGCTTTAAAATTAGAACTTACTGCATCTAAACATATCACCATAATTATGTAGGTTGTGTGTTTTGACATCCAATCTTGTAACTGATGTAATAATCTATGGCTTAAAATCTTTATTGGTCTGTCTCTACCATCACTAATAGCTTTAACCACCGCTAACACACATTACATTATATTTTCACACAGGCATAGTTGTGTGGTTGAGAGGTTCACTTCCAACCACATTGTTTCAGGTTTGGTCCCATTGTGTGGCCCTTGGGCAAATATCTTTTACTGTAGCCCTGGGCCAACCAAAGCCATATAAGTAGATTTGGTAGATGGATACTGAAAGAAGCCCATTGAGTGTGTGGGGTTGAAGACAATGAACACAAGTGAACATTGATATACAAGTAGGAGCAAGTTTTAACAAATGTATTAGTTTGACGCTTTAAAAAAAAAGAATAAAGTAGTTTTGACATTTCAGAATGAATGAGAAAAAGTGATTGGAGACAAAAAAAAAAGTGGATTAAAGAGGGCAGGTTGGAATGTGGTTCTGTGGCAGGGGTCTGTGTCTGTGTGAGGATGGGAGGAGAAAGCAGTATAGAGAAAGATAGGATGGGGAGAAGAGTGTAACTGTCTTGAGATGGAGAGTTACTGATGCGGTTTTTTTTTCTTTTTGGATGGTAGTGGTGTGGGAGATAGCTATAGTTGTATTGTGAGAGTAAGTTATGGAAGTAGGGAGGTGGATGTATGTGTGTGTATGTGTCCCATCTTGACATTACCTGGTAGTTGTAAATGAGCTTCACCATCATACAAGCAGTGTAATTCATTCTCAGTCTTCCATGAAAACATGTCCTGCCAAAAGGAAGGTCTACTTTGCTTGGACATAGGTGAGGGTTGGTGACAGAAAAGGTATCCAGCTGTAGAAAATTTACCTCACTGAATTTCTTGATAGATGCAAACATAGAGAAGTGGCATGGTTATATGCTAAGAAGTTTGTTTCCAACCTCATGGTTCTGGGTTCAGTCCTACCTTGGGTAAGTGCCTTTTACTATAACCCCAAGCCAACCAAAGACTTGTGAGTGAATTTAGTAAACAGAAACTGAAAGAAGCCACTGTGTGTATGAATATGTGTATTTCAGTTTGTCCCCCACTATTGCTTGACAACCAGTGTTGGTTTGTTACATCTAAATAATTTAGCAGCTTGACATAAGAGACTGATAGAATGAATACCAGATTACAAAAAGGAAGAAAGAAGTACTGAGGTTTAATTTGTCTGATAAAAACTCTTCAAGGTGGTACCTCAACATGGCTACTATCCCCTGACTAATACAAGTAGAAATATAGATAAAATAATTAAAACACCGATGAAAGGTCCATTGACTCACTGAAACATCTGAGTCCTCAAACACAGTTTAATTATTTGGGTTCCCAGTCACTTTCATAACCGACTTGTGCACAAACTATTTCACTTCACATTACACATTCAATAAACCATGCCCACATTTTGTGCTCTACTCACTGCAACTCTCATGCTTCACTTCAGTACATCATCACAATTCTGATACATTTGATGAAAATTCTTCTTTAGTCACTTTAGATCAGGGGTTGGCAAATTGGGGTAAATTACCCCAGGCTGGGTAAAAATGAAATTCTTTGGGGTAATGAGGGCTCATTAGACATAAGTAAAATTATATAAAAAAAACGTATTCCTTGTTATCTATGATTTTCTTTCTTTCTAATCAAGAGGGTGACATCAGCATAAATAAAGATATTTTGGGGTAATTGGCTAAAAAAGTTCCCTAACATATGCTGTAGATCAGTGTTTCTCAAGATGGAATACACTCCCCACCTGTGTTGCTGGGTAATATTTTGATGGGGCATTTTTAAGGCGGCAAGCTGGCAGAAATGGTACTCCGGGGATGTGCTTAGCGGTATTTTGTCTGTCTTTACGTTCTGAGTTCAAATTCTGCCAAGATTGACTTTGCCTTTCATCCTTTCAGGATCAATAAATTAAGTACCAGTTGTGTACTGGGGTTGATCTAATCGACTGGTCCCCTCCCCAAAAATGTCAGGCCTTGTGCCTAGAGTAGAAAAGAATATTTTGATGGGGCATTGGTTATTTCAGAATGAGACATGAGTAGCAAATGAATGTAACTTGCAATAAAGTTTCACTTAAAATTTATATATATATATATATATATATATATATGCTATATACTAACTGTCTGTTCATGATGGTCTATCTGTGGCCATTCTGGGGTGTCACCTTGAAGGGTTTTAGTCAAACAAATCGCCCTCAGTACTTATTTTTTCTCCCCTTTTTAAGCCTCTTACTTATTTCATCACCCTGTTATGGCAAAACCACTCAGTTATGGGGATGTGAACAAACTGGCACAGGTTTGTCAAGCGGTGGCAGGGTGGGGTAAACAAAGATCCACTGATGCATACAATTACAACATATATACACGTGTACGCACACACACATGATAGGCTTCCACACAGTTTCCCCTCTACCAAAACCACTCACAACACATTGGTCGAGTAGGGGCTATTTGTACAAGACACTTTACCCAAGGAGCTGCATAATGGGACTGAACTTGAAACCATGAGGTTGCAAAGTGAGCTTCACTACACAGCCATGCCTGCAACTGCCGTTTTATCATCATTGTCATCATCATTATTTTATTTTTATTTTTACTTTTTTTAATCACAGTGTTGGGGACAAAGGAGGTTAATATACACTGCTGTGAATGCTGTGTCTTCACATAAAAGCTTTTAAGGTATTCATAATATGCAGTCCTGCACGGATGAATATTTAACTGACCTTGTGGAAGTTGTTACCTATGTTGAAAAAATCTTTAATGGTTTTTGTTGTCCAAAGTAAACTAATTAAGTTTTCTGTTAATGAAGTGGTGCCATTTGCTGATCTTTGTTCTTCTTTTATTTCAGGGGACTTTCAAAATATGTATGCCATCTGGAGATCGGGAAATTTATCTTCAGGCTGCTGGAGAGGAAGAAAGGAATCAGTGGGCACATGCTATTGGTGCAGTGATTCGCTCTCTCAGCACGATAAAACAGGTTTGTCTATTGCATTCACTTTCTACATACTAATGACTCTTTATTAGTTACTGGGACTCCAGAATGGTTGTGCTGCCATGTAGCAGTAAAATCTGTTTTAATCTCTGTAAAATAGCTTCTATAATTATCAATACTACCAGTAATAACAACACTACCACCATCCTCACCACCACCACTTCTATTATCCTTTCACAGTAGCAGTAACAATACTAATACAACCACCAATAGCAGCAGCTGTTCAAAAATTTGGACCTGGAGATCTCCATTTCCATCAACTTCGAGGGTCACCTCCCAGTGGTGTCGGGCATCAACGAAGAGCCCTTGATTACAACAAGACGACCAAAGCTATTTTTGTCCAAGGTCTGGGGTCTCCCGCCCCTAAGCCCTAGACAATCACCCTTACCCGTCTTGTTGCTTAACAACAACAACCAACAGTAGCAGTATTAACACTTCATCATCATCATCATTTAATGTCTGTTTTCCATGCGAGCATGGGTTGGTGGGTTTGACAGGATCTAATGAGCTGCAGCACTGCATCAAGCTCCAGTGTCTGGTTTGGCATAGTTTCTATTACTGGATGCCCTTCCTGACACCAACCCCTTTACAGTGTGTGCTGGGTGCTCCTTTTGTGCCACTGGCACTCGTGAGGTCACCAAGTAACTTGCAAGAAAGGAAAAGAAAAGGAAGCTGTCTCCTTGAGTAAGTGTGTATGGGAGAAGTATTTGAGAGAGTGTGGTGGCATTATGCCAGGTGTTGAGATACTGAAGCATGATGGAGGAACAAACACTGGTGTGTGGATATGGAGTAAATACAGAACTTCCCCATATTATATAAAGGTGGGTTGGAGTAACTGGAAAGAAGATAGATGGTGGCGGTGGTGTGACCAAATTTCTTTTACATCTTAACCCCTAATATACCTTTGGTTGTGTTTTCGCAACACAAAACCTGTTCCTACTTGTTTGGATATGGACTCGCCAGAAAGCATCTGACTGAGCATACAAAATGTTCAGTAGGTAGTCGACATCCGTAGCTAACAGTTGTATACTGTCCTTCTCTGCCAGATTGTGAAAGCTTGCCATAACATTTAATCTAAATACAGTGGAATTTTTTATGGGCATATATAGGTTAAAAGGGACAGATTTGATAATGTAATCCTAGATACACTATTTAATTAACAGGTGGTGTTGTCATGTGTAGAATGTCTTTGATTACAGGTCTACTGAAAGCAGTGAGCTTGCAGAATCATTAGCGCACTGGATAAAATGCTCAACAGCATTTCTTCTACTCTTTATGTTCTGAGTTCAATTATTACCGAGGTCAACTTTGTTTTTCGTCATTTCGGGTTTATAAAATAAGTACCAGTCAAATATTGGAGTCCGTGTAATCAACCATCTGCTAAAATTACTGGTCTTATGCTAAAATTTGAAGCAATTATAGATCTACTGGATAAGTGCTAATTTAGGGCTAATCAATGTTTGTACCATCATTATCATCATCATCATATAATGTCTGTTGTCCATGCTGGCATGGGTTGGACGGTTTGGCCAGGACTGGCAAGCTGGAAGGCTGCACCAGACTCCAGTCTGATTTGGCATGGTTTCTACGGCTGGATACCCTTCCTAATGCCAACCACTCTGAGAGTGTAATGGGTGCTTTTATGTGCCATTCACATGACAGCTGTATCTGCCCTGACTGCGGTTTAACTTAGCTTGATGGGTCTTCTTTTCAAGCACAATATAATACCAAAAGTCTAAGTCATTTGTCATTGCCTCTGTGAGGCCCAACACTTGAAAGGAGCTTTTCACATGCCACCAGCATTAGCCACTTTGCCTCCATAAGGTCCATGCCCTGACACATTTTCACTACTATCCTATTTCTCTCCTCTTTATGTCTCATCTCCTTTTACTTTTTCCAACTGGATAGCCATGTATCTCCTCTACAGCAAGGTACCTGTTTCTGCTCCTCTAGCATACTTTAACCTCTCATCTCCTGGCACAAAACTACCTCCCTCGATACTACTCACATTCTCAGTTGAGGGGTCTTGTGAGTTGCATGGTGATCTTGCCAGTGCTGTTGCCATGTAAAAAGCAACCAGTACATTCTGTTAAGTAGTTGGCATTAGGAAAACATTCAGCTGTACAAATCATGCCAAAGCAGACAGTGGATCTTGCTTCAGTCCTCTGGTTTGCCACATCCTGTTCTTGACATCACCATCCAATGGTGATGTCTGGAATCATTAAATGGTGATAATGAAGAATGTCAGGATGAAGCTTGAATTAACTAAGATGAAATTGTGCCAATTGGAAGTTATATTTGCTACTTCTTTTGGAGTTGCATTTGAAGTAATGTTTGTGGCATTGGTGTTAGTAGCTGTAACTGAGTGATGTTTATGTTGATACACTGTTCTTTTTCTGCAGGTGTCATGTCACAGAAAAGTGCCGTTCCAACACTTTCGAGTTTATGCAAATGTTAGGTGAGTGGCAACTTTTATATATTATTTTGTTTGTTTCTGGCATTGCATCTCTGATCCCCTCCACTTTCTCTTCATTCTTCCTACAAGACTGTTTGACCCTTTTTCACCCCAAGGAAAGACCTTCAAAATTTTCTTCTTGGGCCCAATGATGCTATAATTGATATCTGGTAAAGGATGATTAAGAAAATACCACAGTACCTACTGTCCTGCAAAGGCTCTTGGGCAGCAATCAGTAGAAAAAGAACTTCAAAGGCCAGTTAAAAAGATTCCCCAAGTTTCTTAGCATTTACTGTGTACTGAAGACTATTGCTTAGCATTCTTAGTAGAGGAAGACCAAAATGATGTATACTGGTGCAAAAAAAAAAAAAATGCAAGAGCATTATACCCGAATCCTCAAGTAGCACAGATTGTAAGGTATCATATTCCATTCTGAGTTCATTTTCCGTCAAAATTCACTTCACTTTTCACTCTTAATTCAATAATTTTTTGTTGGCCATCTATTACAGTTTTTTAAGTTTAACATGAAGAGGAATAGAAGTTAGGAGCATTCTCATAATATTTGCTGCTCTCTCACTTCCCCAAACAGGTGAAACTAGTTCACTGACATTTTACTTGAAGTTTACTTGAAGGTTAAGTAGAAGTTCCTGTTATAATAGCTGCAGTTTAAAATAAGTATTAATAGCAGTGTGTCTGGAAATGAATGGTAGAGCAAATCGAAGTTTGAATAACTCTTCTATATGTTAAGCTACATGAATGAATGTTGAGGTTTTGATGGATCTTACTTTGTCTCTCTCTCTCTCTCTCTCTCTCTCTCTGCTTGGTTGCACCTCATTTCTTTTTTGCTACTGCACCATATGTACCTTTTTGATTTTCTGTAGATCTAGCCCTACTAAGAATGCTAAGCAATAGTCTTCAGCACATTTTTTTTTCTGATTACTGTCCAAAGTACTTCTTAGGTCTTGCATTTTCTGATCATCCTTTATTGCATATATAGATTATAGCAACACCATAATCACAAGGTCCAAGGGAAAAAAGTTATGAATGTTTTTCCATGAGGCCAGGTTTTATGGTGACCTTTCTCTGTGCTATATTACTGTAGTGATATTTCCAGAGTTGTTGATAATGGAGAAAGATTAGTGTGTGCAAACTTTATTTAGATTGATTCCCAATGTTTTGAGTTCAAATCCTTTGAGTAGATGCTCTCAGTTATCCTCTAAAAAGGAGTGCAATAAACCAACGGGTCTTCTGTGAGAATTAGTCTTGTGGTGCATAAAATCATTACAGATTTTTTTTAAAAGCTAGTAGTAAGTTGTATTATACATGTTCAGATATTTGCATACATTTGCAAACTGTTTTTTCATTATCATATGTCCCTTTTTTCCATGCTGGCAAGAGTGGCACAATTTGCCAGGAACCAACGAGCTAGAGGTCAGCACTGGTCACTGAACCCCATTGTGTAACTTGGGCGTGGTTTCTACAGCCGGATGTCCTTAATGTCAACTACTTTACTGTGTGTACTGGGTGCTTTTTTAAAGATAATTGTTAGGTTGGGTAAAGTGGCTTGCTATAGCTTATCCATTGATCTGGAGTTACAATGCAATAAAACCATTTATGTTGTTAAGAACTAAGAAGCTGAGACTTTGAAGAGGACGTGTTAAGTGTGAAGTGGTACCATTGATATCTTTTTTTAAATCCTTTGAATGTATGCCATATTTACATGTGTATAAGTTGCGATATGTTATGCCTAATTTTAACTGCAAAAAAAAAAATGAGGGACTTATATATAGGGCAAAGTTGATGTCAAGTTTGAATATGAAAGAAGAAAATTTTGTACTAAGATTTAACACTAAATTAGGGATGCAACTTATGATTCATGAGTAAATATGATATGTGGAGTGAAATAGTTCCAATTGAGACTGGAAACCATAGTGTCAAGTCTTTAAGCAACTTAGTGAGAATAATTGATTGAGGTTCTGAAATATTTTAGATTTTCTAGGTGTAGCAACAGTTCTGTGATGTGATTGCTTTGCTGAACTGTACCAGCATATGGTTCCTATTAACAGCTCTATAGATTGGGTTAACAAGGTGACTGACCCTTTTAACCAGTTTACAGTTATACTGTTGGTGCAGCCAGTTGTGACATGCATTTCAAGACTACACACTTCACAGAACTGGTATTTATTTTTAGTTTCTATGGTGTTCAGTGGATGAAAGATTATAAAACACTGGATAGTGTTCTGCAACTTTCAGTAATAACTTTTCCCCAGAAGTTCTACTACCAATTTCCTGTCATTTAAGTGAATTAAGACACATGGAATAGTATCTTCTTTAAAAATAATGACATATCAGCATTTGATTTAAAATCATAAACTATGATTTGCTAACACCATATTTTTTTCTGTATGTGTATATATATATATATATATATACACACACTCACACTTCTTCATTAATAATTGGAAGAAGTTAGACTGGTTCAAGGACTGCGAGTTTCATGCCTTGGAACTTACCGATGCACAAACTCTTGGTCCTTTAATCTCTCTGTAACTTCTGATGATGATTATTAAAATACATGTTTTGAATTTTATTTTCCTGTTTGCATCACCAAACCTATATATATATATACTTATTAAATTTATTTACTGATACGGTTGTACATAGGGTAAATATGTTTGAAAGTTGTGATTTCTTTGGTTTGTTTGTTCCCAAACAACACTTATTTTAGGGCTGTTGACATTGCTGGATTGAATGGTACTGCCCAGGTGTCGAACCCCTAATGATATCCGTGAGGCAGCTGATGATAGAGGTATGTTGGATCGTTGGTATGGCTGTTTTTGTATATGTGGAATAGTATTATAACACATCCTTTTGATATATATACATGCATACCCTTCAAACAGAATGAATTTAACATTCCTCTCCTCTTCATTATTATGCTACATTATTCTCTAGATTATTACATTCCCTTTTATTACAATAAAATATTTAGTGTGACATTATTTCCAACTTCTGCATTTTCTTTTTCTCTTGACTCCAGTGAAATAATTGGTACAATCCAAGAGCCTGGTGCTGGGGTTGAACTTGGCATGCACTTACGAGGTGGAGTTGTGTATAGAAACTGTTTCCAAGGTAAGAAGAATTAGCTTGTACCATCTAAAATCATTTTGTGTGTGTGTGTGTGTGTGTGGTGTGTGTGTGTGTGTGTGTGTTTGCAGCGATGGCTTGTGCCTTCATGTTAGAGTGTGGAGAAATAGCTTTTTATTTTATTTTTTTATTGTTTTGAGAAGGCTAGCCAGGACTGGTCAAATGGATAGTGATACTGAATCTATGAGCTGAGGGTCAACTTTGCTGGTTTCAGAAAACTATTATCATTGCATTAGCATCTGCTTTTCTATGCATGCATGAGTTGGACAAAATTTTGTTGAGGTGGATTTTCTACAACCAGATGCCCTTCATACCTCCAATCCTTGTTTCCAAGTAAGGTAATATTTCCCCAGACCAGGCATGTTTTCATGGAAGACTGGAAAGGTGCACCACTTGCTTGAGAATGACATTTGTTTACAACTATCATATGATGTCAAGGCAAAGAGACAATGACATACACACACACACACACACACATACATAATTAGTTTCTTTCAGCTTTCATTTGCCAAATCCATTCACAAGGCTTTGATTACCCTGGGCTACAGTGGAAGATGCCTTTCCCTCAGTATCACATGATGGGAGTGAACTCTGAAACCATGTGTTTGGGAAGCATACTTCTTATCACACAGCTGGATAAATGTCTTGCACCACTTTGATTTTGAGTTTGAATCCTTCCAAGGCTGACATTGGATTGTTTTCTTCCTGAGATCATTCTCACAGCTAGCCGATGTATGAAACTATCTGTATATTCCTCGTGTGTTTGTTCAATTTATCACGTTTAAATTGAACTCACAGTGTCCTTCTCCTAGCATCTCTTATTGTTTATTTTCATTGCAGGTTGTGATTTAGTCAACTGGCTGCTAAGGTGGTCAGTTGTTCGAAACAGAGAGGATGGTGCTGCCATGGCCCAGACTCTGTTGAAGCTGGGCCATCTGCAGGAGATTGAACTCAATGATGGTTCTGCTATTGCTGGTGAAAGGTTTAAAGATGGTGAGAGTCTGTACAGATTTGTAAGTGTTCAATAATTATTTTTACCATTCTTTCATAAAACTGATTTGTGGTTGGAATTTTGATAAAATAGTCTAAATCAGTACTAGTTGAATAATTCACTGGTGAAATAACATGTCTGTCTGTTAGTCAACATATACTCTGTGGTTTGTCTTTTTTAGCCCATGTGTGATAATCTCCTTGTTGAAAGGAATCTAACAATATCCTGTTTGGTTAAATTAATTTGAAAGATTGGGTTGGTTGCTCTTGACTGGTTTAGAATGTGAAGTATGATCCTCAACTAGATAGACAAAGTTAAAGCATTTTCTGAGTTATAGATTTGTGAATTGCACCTAATTACTCAGACGACCATTTACATGCTTATAGGTCTGCTTGACTGGGGTCTACCCTAAACATACAAATGTGTTATCAGAAAGGGGCATAGATGAGTGGTTGAGAATTTGCTTTCCAACCACATGGTTTTGGGTTCAATCCCACTGAGTGGCACCTTTCTGAATGGCACACCTAACAAAAATTACCTTGAAATTTTTTAGAAGTGTGACACACCTAATAAGTTACATCTCATGCAGCCCACTTCTTGAAAAAGGTTGCCTGTACCTGTTCTACTCAGTAAGTGTTGCAGTTTAGGTATGTTTGTAGTAGTGTTAGTATATACTTTAAATTGCTATTAATGGCCAACTATGAAAAACTCCTCCATAACTATAAAACCCTTCAGAAATTTATCCCACTTCAATGCATCTTTATTGAATGATCACTAAATTTCCAGTTTGTGCTTATGGTAAATTTTTTTACAGTAATAGAGTACTTAGTAGCACTAATCCAAAGACAATTAAAGGTAGGGATTGGATTTGTTCAATTATATCCTCGTTATTACTCCTTTCTTTTTGTAAAGCAAACCTAGAGTAGAGAAGGCATGTCATTGATGAGGCTGTGAATAGTAAGAGAAGGACTTTGCCAAACTTAGCCAATTGATTAATTGACTGAATAATTAAACAGTTGATTTGTTAAATGGTTTTTCAATTGATTAACAACAATAAAAGAAGTGAAATAGAACCAGTGTGTTTATTATTGGCATTTCTTGAGGTACAAAGCATTTCAACATGAGTTTGAGTTGTTTCTTTCAGTGGAGCTGGAGTTAAGTGAATATATCTAAAATCTCTGTAGTAAAATATTCTGTGCACTGTTGGGGATAGCATATTCCTTTATTTTTGTGCTGCTCTGTTATTGTTTACTGACACTAATGTTTTATTTTTTTTTCCTTATTTAAATATATGTCCTGATCCTTGAAACAGTTTTACAGTTGATATTGTGAAAGGAAATATCACCAATTTTACTGTTTATAACACTCTTGTCCAAAATAACGCTAGTGACATCTTTAAATTTCTGTTCTGTTGTAGACTTCTCTGAATATGGGGGCCAAACGTGATAGTTACTCAGACAACACAGACAGTGATTCCAGCAGCTCAGAAGAGGAAGATGAGGACGAAGGAGAAAGCCAGAAAAGATCTCCAAAGAAGGGGAAAGTGATAAAAGAAAGTTTCTTATTAAGAAAGGTATGTTCCCTATGTTTGTTCTTGCTACAGTCTTTTGGGATGGTTCCTACATATAGTTCCTTGATTGGTTTAGTTATTGTTGATTACTGCTCATTGGTGTGGCTCCAGCTGGTTGTTGAGTGGACAGTAACTACATTGTTGTCCACAATAGACTGCTTTTGGGTGTAGAATGGCTTGTGAGAGCTGCACAAGCTAATGTACAAAGATGAAGCAAGCAAAGTGAGGAGGGTCAACAACAATTTCAGTGATAAATTTGATGTGAGGTTAGGAGTTCCAGGTTAAATTCAGTTCTTAGTCTCTTATTCATCACAACCCTATGTACCATCACTGAAGAGATGAAGACAGGCTCTCCTTGGGAACTCTCATATGCTGACGATCTAACTCTCTTAGCTGAATCTATAGGGGAATTAAACAGGACCCTAGTATCTTCAGGAAAATGGTCTTACTAAATATGCATGAAAGGAGTAAATATAAATTTGAGTACAAACCGCAAATGCTATACACAATGTAAGCTGTGGACACAGAGCAGGTATAGTGGAATAATAGACAAGCTAACAGAGAAAGTAAGCTTCATTTGTAACAGATGCACTGGAGCTGTAAGTACAATGAACACAACAGACGTTGATTGTCTTAAATGTCTGACTGACTCACTACTAGTCAATAACTTTTGTTACCTACATTTACTAAGGAAGGAAGATGTTTGTTCTGAAAGTATAGGAACCAAGTTGTAAACGTACAAGGAGCTTCTACCACTTCTGGCAACAAGGCCTTTTCCTTCACAGTGAAGGACAGATTACATGATATTTGTGTTAGAATTGCAATGCTGCATGCTAGTGAGACATGAGCCTTGAATGCAGAGGACTTAAAACTGGAAAGAAATGAAGCTAGTATGTTCTACTGGACATCTATATATATAAACGGCAGTTTGTCTGTCTGTGTATCTGTCAGGTTGTACCCTCATCCTGACCACGGCTTTCAACCGATTCTGATGAAACCTGACACACACATAGCCCAATGTCATAATTCAAAACTAACGCAGTGAAAATTTTGAAAAGTTCCCCCAGTTCTGAAAAAAATCGATAAATTCGACATGGGGTCGAGAATCTAAGCTTTTTATATGCAACACATTTTCTGTCAGGAGACAGCTAGGAACATCGTATACATAGAAGTATTCGAGTGAAGAGAAGACATTGCAACCTACACATGCGCCTTCATTCCCTAGAGGGAAAGAACTAGATTGGGATTAGTCGTTGCCTACTAGGGGCTCTTACATACCCGGGCAACGCTGGGCTATGCTGCTAGTTTACCATAAGTGTCAGCATATGACAAAGTACAAATTCTTCAAGTGAAAAACTGGGCATCAGAATTAATCAGATGTAGTGTGCAAGAAATCCTGCTGGTATGGACCTGTGATATTTATAGATGAGGACAGCTGAGGGGGAGATATATTAAATGCAGGAGGAAGGGTGAGAGCCAAGGAGACATAGAGGAGGGAGAGGGTAGGGAGTGGAAAGAGAGTGAGAGGGGGAGACAGAATTAGATAGATTGAGTGAAAGAAAGAAGTGGATACAGAATAATAGTGAAAGAGAATGAAACCGTTCTCATATCGTCATAGAAAAAACACTGCAAAACTTTTCGTTTTCGGCTATATGGTAAAGCAGTTGAAAATATGGAAATTGCAAAAAGTAATGTTGCCTGTCTGTCTGTCTGCCGACTGACTGACCGCCTGCCCGTGGTGTGACATACACACAAAATATTGTCTACCATGAAGTATTGTGAGGAAGACCACTGTGCCAGCTACCATCACCACCACACCTGCCAGCTAGCTCCATCATTACACATCCAGATTACACTTTCAAGACCGGAGAATGAGTTGGCGGAGCCTGCTGGATCTCTCTCGCAGCGGCCTCCTCCCACACCATACCAGCAAACCACGAAATTGCATCACCACCACCACCACCATCTCCAAAGTCTGCAGCATTGACAGCAACTCAGTCTAATAGTGTTCAACCCCCAGCACGAGATACTTCGCTGCCCTCCAATTCAATATAGTCAATTACAACAACACTCAAGCTGTTTAGCAGGAGAGGAAAACTCTTGGAGGGAGTGAACTCAATGACTACAGGTGGTATCAGTTAAGAACAAAAGGCATCAATGCTCAAACCTCCTGGACTACAGGTGGTACCAGTTAAAAAAAAAACCTCAGTGCTCACGTGGAAGTCAGCATTGTGCAATGTGCATGTATATGAACTGTTGAATTTCAAAAATATCAAATTATATTGTATAAATATTTATGATTATTAGTAGTATAACAAAAAGTATTCGATACTCAAATATGGTCACTATTTAAAGATGCTTACATTTTTAGTATTTTGTATAATTTCCCAGGGTCCTGCTTATATATAATTATTCGATAGTTATTAAGTGAAGACTCTATTTACAGATGCTTATATTTTTTGTTTTCCGTGAAGTTTTCATGGGTCCAGCTAGTAAATTATTGAATGAGAGAGGAGTGCATGCCATCAAAGTGACAAATATACTTTTTTACTGTAGGCACAAGTCCCAAAATTTTGGTGGAGGGGACCAGTCAATTAGGTTGACGCCCAGTATGCAATTGGTATTTAAATTATTGACCCTGGAAGGATGAAAGCGAAGTCGACCTCAGTGGAATTTGAACTCAGAACGTAAAGATAGATGAAATACTGCTAAGCATTTTGCCTGGTGTGCTAACGTTTTTGCCAGCTTGCCACCTTAAACTGGGGTACAAATATACGAAACCCAATATACCCATCATGACTACCCATCTGATAAGGGTATACCAGTACATGCATCACAACCATATTTGTGCGATGTGTTGATCTCAAATCAAGATAAACAGTGCATGATCTTAAAGGTGGGGCTTAGTTAGAATTTTCTTCTGGTCAAGTAATCCATCCTGCTCAATTGAGCACTGGGGTCAAGGTAACCAACTAGCTCCCTCCCTACAAATTTCAGGCCTTGTGCCTATTGTAGAAAGAGTTATTATTAAGGCAGTGAACTGGCAGGATTGTTACTATACCAGAAAAAATGCTTGATGGGTTTTTTTCTGGTCCTTTATGTTCTGAGTTCAAGGATTGACTTTGCTTGTCATTCTTTTAGAGTTGATTAAATGAAGTACCAGTTGAGCACTCTCATTATCTCATTATCAACATCAAAATAAAAATCAAATAGAAATTGTAGTTGTGATACCCATGCCGGTGGCATGTAAAAAGCACCATCCAAACGTGACCGATGCCAGCGCTGCCTGGACTGGTGTCCATGCCGGTGGCGCGTAAAAAGCACCCACAACACTCACTGAGTGGTTGGCATTAGGGAGGGCATCCAGCTGTAGAAACACTGCCAGATCAGACTGGAGCCTGGTGCAGTCTCCTGGCTTCCCAGACCCTGGTTGAACTGTTCAATCCATGCTAGTATGGAAAACAGACATTAAACGATGATGATGATGATGATGAAACACCTCATTTCATTGAGGTGTTTCTGCTGCAGTCAGTACTTGTTCTCTATCCCTTTCAATAAAATACCTTCTGTGTACTACCCTCCATCTTCAGTTCTGAATTGTTTTTCTCAATATTTACTGAAACTGAGAAGAAATGTTAATTGTATCTTCTGTATTTTTGTCTTTTCAGAAAAACCTGAGTCCAGGATGGCAAGCTGTGAAAGTGATTCTTCGAGAAAATCCCACAACTTTAGAATATCATAAAGCTACAGCTGTGAGTTCTCATCTTGTCGACCTCTTGTCAGTCTGGTTACTTTAGCATCTGATGGCTCCTTAATACCCTTTTATAAATCATTCCTCTCACACTTTATTGTATTTTCTTTTTGGTAGATGGTGTCTGCTTTCCCTTTACTCACACCTTTCTTGTATCCCCAAGTTAAACACTTCAAGTTACTCTAGCCACACTCTGTATTCCTCACTAAGTTCATTTCCCGTCTCTGTCATTCACTGAACACCTTCAATTTATTCAAGTATTGCTCATCCTGTATTGAGGTCAGTGATCTCAGTTTACTTTTCATTGAATTCATCATTCTTATTAATAAATTCACCACACTACTCCTTTTGGTTCTCATACTCCTCTGAAAAGTAAGAGCTATTGAATTCTCTATTGACTATTATTTTGAACTGTCTGCACCAGCTGGTTTCCTTGTTTAAAAATATCTGACAGACATGCTAATACTCTATCCACATTAGACCTCCTTATCATCTCAAAATCCAGCTTTTACCCAGCCATGACTCTCTACACTTGTCAGGTAGTCAGACTGATATTTTCTGGCTGCATATCAACATTGATTCCTGAAAGATCTGGTACATGTAGACCACTAGTCAAAATTTTGCCAGTCCTATACCAATGACCTCTAGCAGTAAGTATACTTCACTGCTAACTTAAATCAGACATCTGAACATATGACCAAAACTATTCTCTTAGTCATATTCATTTCTTCACACAACCAAATATTTCAATCATAATATCTCAATTGCTACAGCAACGTAGACAAAGAATACTATTTCACATAACAGCTGTGACCATACCATTTTTTAAAAAATTGTGGTGTGATTTTCAGAAAATTTGGTTGCTATTTCTTATAAATTGGTATTGCTTGAACAGATCTATGATTAAAGACATCCCAGCCATGACCTTGTCATTTTTTTTTTCTTGGCCATGTATTCCCCCAGACTATATTATGCAATGTTTCTATTTTTATAAAAGATGGTGTGGTGTAGTTTGAGGTAGATTTGGCTGCTATTTTTTGCACATTGGATAATCACAAAGATGTTTTTTCTAAGATAGCATGGTGTAAGGGAAACTTAGCTACTGTATGGTTGAGCAACCATGTAGCAGCTCTCTTTGTTTATTCCTGTTGTATGGTAAGTCAGAACAAGTTATAAAAGTTTGTGTCAGTTGATCTCTTTTCTTTGTTTTCCCATCCAACCCATAGCAAGCTACTTCATTGTCAATGTTCCATCATTCACAGAAATCAACATTTACTGATTTTGTCAGCAACTCAAATGTATTATTGGTCATCTGCGAACCCTACATAATTTTTACACTTGTCACTCTTCCCTACCTTCCTTATTTATCCCTTTAACTCCTGTTCATCATTTTATTCATCCTCTCACCCATACCCATCTCAAACCATCTTTCTCTCCCATTCATTCTTGCAACCTTTACCCATCTGTGCTCCTTATACTCTAATCCCCACTCACTCCTCATTGTGTAGCTTGAAGATCCACCCTGGCCATTCTCAACCTCTCTTTTATAATATGAATAACCATTTAGCTCCTCTACAATAGGAAGCCTCTTCTATTCTGGACCCTTTCCCTCAACCTTTATCCCCTCATCTCCTAGCATAAAGCTGCCTTCCTTTCTACTGTAGCCCCACTCAAACAAAGGGATTTTAGTCTTGCAGACTGCAGAGCGACCTCAATCATGCTGGTACCATGTAAAAAAACACCAATCATATGCTGTAGGGTTGATGATATTAGAAAGGACATCTAGCTGTAAAAAAAACAGTATAGCAGATATTGGAGTATAATGCACTTTTTGGATCCATCAATTGTCTAAACCATCTCTGCATGGAACATGGATGTTAAGTGATGATAATGTTGATGTTAATGTCTCAAACCCTTCTTGGCCATGTTGTTAATTAAAATTCTGCACTGTTTTTGTAGACATTAGACTCTGAGAAGCTATCTACCATAATGGACCTGACAGGCTGTACTGTAAAAGAGATTGTCAGGAAAGGTAGGTTTGAGAATTTTATTGTTTCATGGGACAGGTTAGGGGTGGTGGAGCAGAGGGTTTAACTGGTGATATTATTTCCCTAAAGTAGGGAAAATTCCTTCATGCTGCAGCTAAATATGTTTCACTCATTGTTGTTTGGTCATGGCGATATCATTGAGGATTGTAGCATTGTTGCTGTTTAGCCTCAGATCAGCTGTGATTAAGCTACCTTATGAGCGGAGAAAATCCAGCCATAACAGTGTATCTCAGAATGGAAGGAGGTGGCAGGGCACAGTTGTTTGGGCAGTGACAATTTGGTCTGGTTGACTGGATGTTCTGGCCTGTTTTGGAGAACAGTACTTTTTGGCATTGAAGGCCAACACGGAGTGAGAGAGACAGTGACTGAGGGACAGAGTGAGAGAGATATTATACATACAAACATAAGTAGATGCTAACATACATAAAGAGAGAGAAACATTAAAATGTCTGGGTGCCACTTATTTGGCATTACTGAATTGATGCTGACTTATTTGATATCAAAAGGCTGTGCCAACATGTCTTATACCCATCTTGGACTACCCTACCCACTATGCCCTGCTATATCCACTGTGTCTTGCCATTTCTATTAGAATACCGGGTTAGGTTTGAGAGTGAGTGAGTTGTAGTTTTTAACAGGTTGACTGACAACCCTGAAGCTCTCCTGCTAGTAGATCATTGGCTTAAGGAAGTAACAGTATGTATGATTTTCTGTGTATAATCAAAATTGAATGAAATGCAACTAGACCAGAATTTCAGTCCTTCAGTTGTTAGATGCATAAGTTTTCATCCTAGGCTATAACACCAAAACTATTTTATTACATGGCTAGGAACTACAATTCTTTCTACTTTTGGCATAAGGCCAGGAATTTTGAGAGGAGGGATGGCTAGTTGATTACATTGACCCTAGTACTTAACTGGTACTTTATTTTATCAACTCTGAAAGATTATAAAGCAAAGCTGATCTCAGTAAGATTTGAACTCAGTTCATAAAGATTCAGAAGCTGTGCCACATAACACTTTGATGTGTTAATGATTCTACCAGTTTGCTATTATAAAACTAGGAATAATGATGATAATCCTTTCTATTATAGGCACAAGGTGTGAAATTTTGGGAAAGGGGGCTAGTTGATTAATCAATCTCCAGTGCTCAGCTGGTACTTATTTTATCAACCTTGAATGGATGAAAAGCAGAGTTGACTTTGGGCAGAATTTGAACTCAGAACATAAAGATGGTGGTGATGATTCTGCCAGCTCACCACCACCACTACAATACTAATAATGATCCTTTCTATTATAGGCACAAGGCCTGAAATTTAGGAGAAGGGCATAGTCGATTACATCGTCCCCCAGTACTCAACTGGAACTTATTTCATTGACCCCAAAAGGATAAAAGGCAAAGTTGACCTCGATGGAATTTGAACTCATAATATAGCAGCAGACAAAATACCATTAAGCATTTTGCCTGGCGTGCTAACAATTCTGTCAGCACACTGCCTTCTCAATGATAATAATAATAATAATAATAATAATAATAAATGCCCTGATGCAATACCAGGCAGTAGCTCTCATGGCTTTTGGTCTTAACTGATTGGAAGTGTTATCATGTACATGTTTTGTATAAAAGATAGTTTACAGCAAATATTTTGCTCAATACCACAGATTTGCTTGTAGGCTGTTTGACCATAACCAGTTGAGCATGTCCCTTGGTAGATGAAGATATGTGCATCTCTGATCACAAGCAGAAGTAGTTGAGGCGCATTATAGCATTATAGTGTTGAGAGGAATTCTTTGGGATTTGAATAATTATCCTCTGGGAACATGGGTGTTTTGTTCAACAACCTTTTGAGCAGGACAGGCTACTTGACCAGAAGAAAATTGTAACTAGGTCCTACCTGCAAGGTCATGCACTGTTTATCTTGTTATGAGATCTCCATGTCGCACACATATGGTTGTGATGCACTTGCCTGATGTATCCTTATCAGACAGTAGTCATGATGGATATACTGAGCTTCATATATTTTACCCCAGTGTCTCTTTGATGGCATGCACTGCTCTCTCACTCACTCAATAATATTAATAACAATAACACTCAGAGCACAAACCTCTGCCAAGGCAACACCAACGTCCTCTCAACGATTAGCCAGAGATGATTTTTAAAATGAGAATATCTGAAATAAACTCGACTTCTCTCACAAACGAAAATACTAAAAATGAGCCCAACCACTCTCAAAAATTAAGTAAAAAAAACTGGAAAAGTAATCCAGAATCTTTGTCCGGTACTGGATCGATCCCCAAATCTAATCAGTTCGTGTCAGTCACGAGGCCAAACATCCCTGAAAGTTTCATCCGAATCCATCCAGTGGTTCTTGAGATATCTTATCCATGGACAAACAAACAAACATGACTGAAAACAATACCCCCGCCTTCCCTAAGGCAGGGGTAATAATAATAATCCCTTATACTAGAGGCACAAGGCCTGAAACTAGTCAATTACATCGACCAGCGTTTCGCTAGTACTTAATTTATCAACCCTGAAAGGATGAAAGGCAAAGTTGACCTCAGTAGAATTTGTTTGTTGAAATACTGCTAAGCATTTTGTCCAGCGTGCTAATAATTTTGCCAGCTCGCCACCTTAATAATAATAATAATAATACATTTAATATGAATGTATTAAACATCTAGAACATAAGTACTATCTCCTCTTTATTGTGAGCATACTGGACTTAAACCATCTGATACCCTGTCTGAAAAAACAGCAGGAAGATTTAGCTGTTATATTAAAGACATTGAGTGATCACATTAAAATATCTGAAC
Source organism: Octopus sinensis (assembly GCF_006345805.1). Lineage (NCBI taxonomy): Eukaryota > Metazoa > Mollusca > Cephalopoda > Octopoda > Octopodidae > Octopus > Octopus sinensis. The sequence goes on along the minus strand of NC_043001.1, from coordinate 86,799,654 downwards.
ATTTTGATGAAGACCAAGTTGTGTATGTGCATGCACCCATACTATCTCCAGTATAGAGTTAATACTGGTTGAGTAGATGAGGTAATGCTTTACCAACAAAAAGGATGTTGGTTTGTATCTTGTTGCTAGTGCTGTGCTGTAATCAGAGTAAAGATACACAACTCTTGCTTGTTCTGTTCACCTAACTACTCCTAGGCAGAGGTACAGTGCACTACTGTAAGCAGTTGAAATGTTTCTGTCAGTTTGTTGCACAGTTTGACTGTGTGTATTTCTGGGAGATAGAGGAGGGATTGTATATCTGGCCATTGCAGGCCTGTTTAGATTCAGTAGTATAACACACACAAGCATGGATGTGTGGTTAAGAAGATTGCTTTTCAACTACATGTTTTAAGGTTCAGTCCCACCGCATGGTACCTTGGACAAGTGTCTACAGTTGTAGCTTTGGACCAACCAAAACTTTTTGAATGGATTTGGTGGATGGAAACTGAAAGAAGCCCATTGTGGGCATAGATATCATCATCGTTTTAACATCCACTTTTCCATGTTTGCATGGACCAGACAGAGTTAATTGAAGCAAATTTTCTATGGCCAGATGCCCTTTCTGGCATCAATCTTTACCTGTTTCCAAGCAAGGTAATATTTCTTCATTATCAGACATATTTTCACAGAATCTTGGAAATGAATGACTGTATGACTGACAATCATCTATAACTATGAGGACACACACCACACCACACCACACCACACCACACCACACCACATCACATCACACTTCTTTCAGTTTCGATCTACCAGTTCATTCACAAAGCTTTAACTGGCCCAGGGTTATAGTGGAAGATATTTGCTTAAGCTGTTGCACGGTGGGGCTGAATACCCGAACCATGTGGTTAGGAGTGCACAAGTGTGTGACTGTGTTTGTGTCCACTTGTTTTGACGTTATGTGATAACTGTAAATGATAGGCATAATACAAGCAGAGTTGTTTTTCTCCAATCTACTCAGAAAACTGCTTGGAAATATGTGAGGGTTGGTGACTGGAAGAGGATCCAGCAATAAAAAGTCTGCTTGAATTAATTGCATTTTGCCTATACAAGCATGGAAAAATGGGTGTTAAGATGATGGTGATGATGATGTATTATGATTGCATGTTTAATATGTGTTTTTTTGTTTTTTCTTTTATAGATGATGACCTCAGTGAATCTAAACGCCATCAACTATACATGAAGGATAAGAAGGGACGACGCCTTACTCTACTGGCCTGCTGTCGAGAGGAATGTCACTGCTGGTTGATCCAGCTGAATCAGTTTTGCAAACCCTCAGCAGTGAGCAATGTAGCTGCAGAGTCTACATTAAGGACTGCATCACCTAAGTGAAAAATGATGTTCAGAAAACACTGTGAAATATTGACAGGTTTAACCTGACTGCTGTCTAGGAAACATTTACTGATTCTCTCAGAGAGATTAAAACTTAACAAACCAGGCTTCTGGCTTTCTTTTTAAATATTGTCATCTGGTAACCTTCAGTGTTGTCAGTAATTATTATGATGATAATAATTATAATTATTATCATTAGTTATATATTGCCCTTCCCCTCCACAAATTTACCTTGTGCTTAGATAGATTACTACTACTACTACTTCTACTGCTACTACATAAGGCTTTGATTTGGCAGAATTTTTAGCGTACCAGACAAAATGCTTAGTGGTAGTTCTTCTGGCCTTTTATTTTCTGAGTTCAAATTTCAAGGTCAACTTTGGCTATCATCCTTCATCTTGGGGTTAATATTATTGACTTGCCCTTCTCCACAGAATTGCTGGCTTAGTATAAAATTTAGAAAGAATTATTATTATTATTATTATTATGTTTATCAGCATTCAGCATTTCTTCAAACACTTTGTCTGAGTTCATATCCCACCAAATAAAGTACCAGTCAAGTACTGAGGTCGATGTTATTGACTTTCCTCAAACTTGCTGGCCTTGTGCCAAAATTTGAAATTATTATTATTATTATTATTATCATTATTATTATTATTATAATGAGGACAGCTGATGCCTACAAAGTCTTTTCAATTGATTGTATCCTACCCTACAAAATTTGGCCTTCGGCTTAGTCAAAAGTAACTGTTTTACTTAGAATGTAGAGTCAGAATGAAATGCCTTGTGCTATTTGTTCTAACTCTTTACATTTTGAGTTCAAATCCTGTGTAGGTTGACTTTACCTTTCATTTTTATGGTTTGATAAAATAAATACCAGTTGAGCATTGGGGTTGATGTAATTGGCTTTCCCCCTACCCAGAAATTGCTGGCTTTGTGCTAAAATATGAAACCATTATTGTTACTAGTAAGGTGATGAGTGGCAGAATTGTTACTGCATCAGGCAAAATGCTTAGTGGCATTTCGTTTGTCTTTGTTCTGATTTCAGATTCCACTGAGGTTGACTTTGCCTTTCACCCTTTCGGGTTCTAAGTACCAGTTGAGCATTGGGTACGATGTAATCGACTTACACCCACCCTTGAAATTACTGGCCTTGTGCCAAAATTTGAAACTATTATTATTATTATTATTATTATTGTCATCATCACCACCCTTCATAAGGTGATGGATTGGCAGAAAAGTTAGTATTTATCAAAATGCCTTGTAAATTATATTTTATGTTCTGAGTTCAAATCCTGCCAAAGTTGTCTTTGCCTTTCATCCTTTTGGAATTGATAAAAAATACAGCTCTGGTTAACCCATATATGCCCATAAAAAAATTTCACTGTATTTAGATTAAATGTTTATGGTAAGCTTTCACAATCTGGAAGAGAAGGACAGTATACAACTGTTAGCTATGGATGTTGACTACCTACTGAACATTTTGTGTGCTCAGTCAGATGCTTCCCGACAATTTCATATCCAAACAAGTAGGAGCAGGTTTTGCGTTGGGAAAACACAACTAGGGGTATATATGGGTTAAATACTGGGTTCAATTTAACTTCTCTAAATAGTGGCCTTGTGGCATTACCATCATTCAGGGTTGAATTTTCCTTTCGTACATTTTGGGAGTACCAGTCATATGCTGTGGCCAGTTCATTTGAATATACTCTTTCATTGCAAATTTGTGCTTTTGTTTCTGGTTTGGCAGAATCGTTAGAGCATCAGACAAAATGTCTTGTAGTGTTTGTCCTGATTTCAAATCCTATCAAGTTCAACTTTGGTCAATAAAATAAAACACCACTCAAGTCGTGGTATGGATGATTTATTTGATTGTTTCCTGCCCCACAAATTTTTGGCCTTGGTCTTTTTAATACATTTTAAAATAAACAAAAACAAAAGAACTTGCTGCCTTTAAATACTTTATTACTATCTTTGAGTTGCAAGAAGATTTTGTGAAGGTGAGCAGTGGAAATTGTTTTGAAAAATATTATATGGGTGTGGTGGAAACAAATTCTCTCATTTGCAGTGTCTTCGTATTCTGACATTTGAATACCTAGCCCCTCCCCTCTCAAAAAAAAATTTAGCAGGCCTAATTACAGTTAAAGAAGTACTTGGAAGGAAATTAACAGGCATTATTATTTCCTAGTTATGTGATGTAAGCAAATCCAAAGACCAAGTCTTCAATGAAGTGACATTGCTTGTATGCAGTCCACAGACTGGTTGATGAAACCTTGCTACTGACTCTTGCCATTCTCACCACTGGACTCATATTCACCCTGATATGGAGATCTGTTTTAACTAGCTTCATAGTGTACTTCATATTAATTTTCTGCTATGTAGCATTGTTATATCATTATTTAAACCTTTATAAATTGAGGGCATTGAAACTGGGCACAGCAAACTTTATAATACTGTGATGTGGGTTATGAAATACTGTATGTGGAATATTAAAATGTAGTAGTGTAGGTTGTGAAATCATATAGACTGAACTCAGTGCTGGATTTAGTCCTTGCCAGGCCTCTGGGCCATTTGGTTTTGGTGGGGCCCTACAGTTTTGCTAATTCTAAAAATATTAAAGAAGGCTCCATTAAATGTAGGGGCCTCAAACAGTTTCAAGAGGCTGCAAAACTTAAAAGGGCCCTGTAAAAGGTTCAGAGAGATTCGGTTAAATTTAATGGCTTTTTAAACCTAAAAGGGCCCAATAAATCAAATGGAGGCTCAATAATTTTAAAAGAACTCTACTGGATTAAAAAAAATTTAAACGAATAAAAAAAAAAATTACAAATTATTTATTTGATTGCTTTAATTATATTTAATAATTTTTAACTCCAAGCTTTAGGTTTCTCTAAGAGGCCTCCAATACATGAGGCTTCCTAAGCTTGGGGACCCTTGGGCTATGGCCCATATTGACCCTTAAATAAATTCAGCCATCCTGAACTTTATAATACAGTAATGTAGGTTGTGAAATTGTGTACCCTGAATGTTATAACAGTAGTGTGGATAGAGAAATGGTGTGTACTGAATACCATAATACAGTAATGTAATGTGGGTAGTGAAAAAGGGTAGGGTGTACTTAGTAATATAATGTAGTAGGTTAGTGAAACAATGTATAAGATATAATAATGATGTAGTATATATGGTGAAGCAGGGTGTATAATTGTGGTATAATTATTTTTCCTAAATTTCACAAGTTTCAATGATAGTATGAAAATATGTGAAATTTACACAACATATACACACTGCTAGTTGTAGTATAGCTGTGATTGTTGATGGAAATACCAGCAGTGCCTGTAGTATTGCTTATCATGTATGAACAAATGCTGCTAGGTAGGTACAAATTTAGTTATATCAAACTAAGCTATCACTTTTAGCATTTAAATTCTTCCCTCCAGAAAGGCAAACTTATGTCTTCCACTTGTTCCTTCTTACTTTTGTTATCCCATTCTGAACTGTTCCTCTCAGTCCTGTCTTCTTAATATTTTGCCCTCTATTTTGTGTTGTCAAATATTCTAAGATGGATTATTATCGGATACAACATTCTTATTTCAATTTGTCTTCAGATGTTGGCTGTTTAGATTCAATATTGGATCTGTTTGTTAATGATATATGATCATATATCTCTACATTTAGTCTAAAATTATCAGCAAAATCTTCCAGTCCAGATTTTGAATGAAATATTTTGATGAACAAAAAATAAAATGTTTCATATTAGTTTTATCTTTTTTGTTTTTATCTTTTCTTTTTATTTTGTTATATATAGGTGCAAACATGACTGTGTGATTAAGAAGTTCACTTCCTATCCATGTGATTTAGTTCAAGACACTTGCACCAAGGTACCACTACATGGCACCTTGGGCATGTCCCTCCTACTATAGCCTTGAGCAAACCAAAACCTTGCAGGTGAATTTGTTAGATGGAAACTGAAAGAAATGGCTTGCTTATACATATGTATGTCTATATAGGAGTGGGTACTGAAAAGTTCATGGTTTTAAGGGTGTTGCAAAAAGGTAGAGCTGTTACTATTACAGAGAAAGTAGGGCAACTATCTAGAAGATATGCGAAAAAACATGGTGTACAATATATATATATTTTTTTGAAGATTTAGTGCATGATGGCAGCTCCTACAGTGGATTTTGATAAAATTGAAGCACAAGCAGTCACGTAGCTCCTCTTTTTGCAAGGCAAAGGAGTGGAAGAAATCTATGGTGAGATGAAGGAAGTCAGGAAGGATATCTGACCATCTTACTCGATAGTGAAAATCTAGGTGTTAAGGTTTTGGACTAGTCATTTTGGGGTCACAGATGAACCCCCGTCAGGATGGACAACTTTTCTCACCACAGAGGACCATCAGATTTCAACTAAAGCCATAGCCGAGACTCTGGGGATTTCCTGTGAAAGAGTTGGCCACAACATTCTGGACATGAGAAAGTTTTCCACAAAAAAGGTGTCAAAATGTCTGAATGCAGGTAAGAAGTTCATCAAAGGATATTTTGGACCAATTTTGCAGTGGGAGAGGCTGACTTTATGGCTCCTTTAGTTACCATGGATGAAAATTGGCTTCATCATTATGATCCCCAGACCAAGCAGTAATCAATGGAGTGTATTTGTGTGTGTGTGTGTGTGTGTATTTCCCTCACATTTGCTGGTATTGTTTGCTAGTAATCCATGATGAAAGCCTGTCCAGGGCTCTTGATATGCCTTGATATATTGCACAACCTTTATAAACAAGAGGTTCATTCATACAATGTCACATTTTCAGTCATCCACGTGAAAATAAGTCAGGCCAGGAGAATATTACTTCACTTGAAAATAAATGGAGGTTAACAACAGGCAGGACATGCAGACATAGAAAATTCTGCTCCAACACTCATCTAACTCATACAGGTATATGGAAACAGACATTAAAATGATGACAACGAAGAAACAAGATGATGCTTTGTTTCTATCAAAGTTTTGGATGACTATATTTTCCAGAAAGGGAGGTAACTAGCAAAATTAGCTAGTTAGAAAATCTCTATAATAGGATAATAGGCGTAGGAGTGGCTGTGTGGTAAAAAGCTTGCTTCTCAACCACATGGTTCCGGGTTCAGTCACACTGTGTGGCACCTTAGGCAAGTGTCTTCTACTATAGCCTTGGGCTGACCAAAGCCTTGTGAGTGGATTTGGTAGACGGAAACTGAAAGAAGTCCATCGTGTGTGTGTGTGTATGTATGTGTATGTATATATATATATATATATATGTGTATGTATATATTTGTGTGTCTGTGTTTGTCCGCCCCACCATCGCTTGACAAACGATGCTGGTGTGTTTACATCCCCGTAACTTAGCAGTTCGGCAAAAGAGACCGATAGAATAAGAACTAAGCTTACAAAGAATAAGTTCTGGAGTTGATTTGTTTGAATAAAGGCATTGCTCCAGCATGGACGCAGTCAAATGACTGAAACAAGTAAAAGAATAGAATAAGAGATGAGAGCAGTAGCTATACTGAGAAGTAATGTTTATCGCCACTCAAATATGGCTGTTCCATACGAACCGTCATTGCTGCTATTTTTTTTTTATATGTAATGTTGGTTCCTTGTGGCGATTAACATTACTTTCCAGTATAGTTACTGCTCTCATTTTTTTAGAGATTTTCTAACTAGTTATATTGCTTATTGCAAGATCACTTACTGTGTGTCACTTGGTTTTCTATATATTGCGAGCTGGAGTGGACTGCTGCTATGTCTAGAGAGCAAGTATCCACCACTAAGGATGACCGCAAAGAGATCGAAACTGGATGCTCTGGTGGTCTCTTGGTTAGAAGATAGTAGGAGTTCAATATACTGTGTATCAGGTGCAGATTGCATCGAATAACCAGCTGGAGGAAGCGTCTTCCTGGGATTAAAAATAGCTGTAGCGTCAGTTGCTAAGGAACAGCCATATTTAAGTGGTGGTAAATATTTCAAAAGATTGGTATTCTTGTAATTATGCGATTGTCTTGAAACAGGCTAATTTCCACCGTGACTTTGCGCATCAGATTAATTTTCCACTCAGTATGCTGTAACTATTTCACCTTAGTTAATTCACCTCTATTCTGTACCACTCTTAGATCTATCTACCAGCTAACCCCCCCCCCCCCAAAAAAAACCCCTGAAAACAACACCAACAAGAATTTACATAGATATTGTTTTAATGTCAATTTTTCTATGCTGAGATGAGAGGTCACAGGTATAGGGTTGGTGCATAATTATTGCAGCTTTTTTTCAACAAATTTTATTCAACAAAAACAATAACAATATTTAACAAAACCATCTTTAAATGACAGTCTGACCGTCTGCCAAGCAGATGGGAAGCAGTAATTGAAGTAGATGGTGAATATGCTCTGGAATTATCATTTAAAAATGTTTTTGTTACATGTTATTGTCTTTGTTGAATAAAATTTGTTGAAAAAAAGCTGCAATAATTATGCAACAACCTAATACAACACAACGCTATCATTCTCTAATTTACATTGTCTTTTTTCTTTAACTTGTTTCAGTCTTTGCATCGTCACCATGCTGGGATACTGCCTAAAAGAGTTTAATAAAACAAATCTACTCCAATATTAACTTTAAGGCTGATACTTACTCTCTTGCTTTCTTTTGCTAAACCATTAGGATATAAGCAAACCAAGGTTAGTTGTCTAGAGGTGGTGGTGGACATGCACACACATGTACATATATAAATGACAGGCTTCTGCTCAATTTCCATCTAGCAAAACCACTTACAAGCCTTGGGTTGGACTGGGCCTATATTTGAAGACACTTGCTCAAGGTGCTGCACAGTGGGACTGAACCTAAAACCACATGGTTGGAAATCAAACCCCTTAATCACACAGCTATGCCTGCACCTATCCATGTCTACACAAAAAGCCTTGTCTAACTATTTTTTAATCCTCCAGAGACTTATATTCCTCATCTTGGCTGAGACAAAATTTTGTTTAATATTCTCTTCCCTAGATCTGAGAATTTTTGCTTATGACTTTTAGGATAAATAGTCAGTTATCCAGGCCATTGTTTACAATTGACCTCTGGTCAAGTCACATTTTAGCAATGGACCGTTTAAAGCTGAGCTTTCTATTTTATAATTCACCTTAAAAGGATGATGGATGACTGCATTTATAGTGCATTGGACAAAGTGCCATGCTTAGTTAATGAGACACAACTCTGGTGTGTCTCATTAATTTCTGTTCTTTCAACTTTTCCTAGAAGAAAATCTGTCTGACAAGTTGGACATTCCATTTCTCTCGGCAAGTTCACTGCAGTCTATCTATCTCTCTCTCTCTCTCTCTCCATCCATTTGTATGTATGTATGTATTATATGTATACGATCGTACAAGGGATTTCAATACCTATGTGGAGATACTACACTATGTGAAGATCCTATAGTGAATATTTGGAGAGTAAATATT